>NC_048265.2:16363636-16666666 GCF_005286985.2 Setaria viridis
GGTAGCTTTTATTTCATTCTTCATTTGTTTATATTTCTTTTCCTCCTTTTCTTGAGACAATTAGTTGTGAATCTGATCACGCGCAACTTAAAAAACTAATGAGCATTGAAAATGATTGCTCAACACAAAAGGCTAATGCGACAAAAATACAATGGGAAAAATTGTGTTTTACTAGGGTAATGTACGAAACCTGAACAGGTCAACTAGACAACTTGTACCGACTCGTAGCGTGAGCACAGTCATGTGGTTTAGTAGCAGATTTGGCAATTCAGGTGTACCTAACCGAGTGACGGCTGAATCTGTTTGAGGTAAAAGAAAGAAATCTAGTACTTGTACTGCTAGTTTAAGGGCACAGAGTCCAAAGCTGAAAACAAGGAGCAGATTCCTTATTCTACTACAATTTGTTGTCCATGAAAGCTGCAATGCAACAGCCAACAGACAAGGTCAGCCACTCAGCCCATCCTACATCACAATTGCCTGACAACAAAACACTGCACCCAGTTTTCCCCGTTCTCACTAAGCATCAAGTGATGCTGAAACTACACCAAGATGGAGTATTTTATAAAGAGCATCAGCACGTCAGGCCGATGGTTTTCTCATAAACAACACTGCCTGTCAGCGTCTAACCCTGTCCTAAATCGGATCAGAAGGGATCCCACTGGAACGAAAACAAATGCTCCACCCCGTCGCTTTTACGCGGAAATCTCGTAAAGAAATCGCGACGGCGAATAACCTTTCGAGCCGGAGGGCACGCGCGTGCCATTGCCGATCAGACGTGGAGCAAGATTAAAGCAAAGGCGAGCGGATTTAGCCATCAAACTGGTGGAGCAGGGATTTCTTTTGTGCCGCCCCGGCATCTCCGGCACCCGCAATTCGCCACAGGTTTTGCGGCTTGTTTATGAGCAATGTGCTTTGCGTCTAGCATCCGGTGGTGTATGGTGTCGTGGACCTACGAGGATAATTCCATGCTCTCGTGGTTACATCTGCCGTGGTGTATGGTGTCTATGATTCAGCGATTGCCTACTTGGGTAGCGACGACAGCCAACTGAAGCTGAATCTCTCGGTTATATTCCGCTAACAAGTAAGACGAGAAGCCAACGACTGACAAGTTCTACGAGAAGTTGTTTGTTTCGAGAAATCACTTTATCCTAGTTAGATGAGGTGGACTATCGGTTAGTTGATTGCATAAATTTTGTGACATACTAACCACCTTGCAAAGTTTTCTAATAATCATGAGAAAAATAAACACACAGATCTACATATATTGTCACCCGACTTCCTCACTTTGAGATGCTTTGTATGTGTATCCCGCATCCCATGCATCTTGGCGCCTACTTTAACCTTACACAATTCCTATGCTATCATGCAATAGTTAGTTAAAAGCAACATATTTTGACCGTGGCACAATTGCAACCAACAACAATAAGCCTCCATGAATGAATATATGTATCAAGGGCTCTCGTAAACATTATGTTGTCCGAGTATCGTGCTGACAGCGGGAGTATCCCTGATTCATTACTTAAAAAGAAACGAAATTACAAGTCTGCAAATGTTTGCCACCAAGGGCACAGACTAAAATACTGCTCCAGCACCTAGGGCTAGGAACTAAACGACTACGAAAAACACAGGTATGTGAACCAAATGTTAAGCTAATACAGAGTTTGAGAGGTACTCTCCTCGACTGCCTATTACAAATTTTGAAACAAACATGTGCAGAACCAAACTCGAGGTTCCCTATCCACGTGAGCTCATGCCTTCATCTTAGAACTTTTTTCATCACTTGAGGGATTTTGGTGAGCATTCCTTCATGGGAGCGTTTTAATGATAGATGTGTTAACGAAACAAGATACATTTTAAGCTAATATGTGCTTAACAATAGAATATAAGGTAATGGTACAATAACCGAGTAAATATCTAAGTCGGAATCTCCAAAGTAGTCTGAGTAAACTCTTTCATGATAGGAATAAGAAGTCATCATAAACATAAGTATGCTGCACACGAGGAGAGAGTGTTAGATGGTTGGATTGGAGAGATGGCAAGGTATCATCATCAGCCATGACAAGCAAGAATCTCGTCCTATGGACTATTCGATTCCGCAGATAGTCAAAGAAAAAGAGGCAGAGAATCAGGGCGATTTGTGCTGGAGTGAGAGAGACTTGGTTCGGAGCTGGATTTATCCCCAAGGCACGAGTCAGACTTGTCGGACCAGGATCATCAGCAGGGAGCACATACGGGCCGGGGCACCATTATAGACAAAATTCAGTGTGATTTCAAGTAGATCATTATCGCGAACAAGGTTTTTCGAGACTTGAACATTGTTGGCGGCAGTTAGTGCACCGGTTTGTGAACTGCAAGCACACGGATCATTGTAGTTTTCCTTTAGAGTATTCGTTCAAGGTTTATCAACCCGTGGATCGGCAACGAAATAGCTAGGGTTTTCTATCTACTCTAACGGATCAATCCTAATATGAAGCATTAATTGCATATAAAGATAAACCTGATAGATATGGATGATAAAGAATACAGGTTAATCACATCCACACATATATGAGGTAACACCACCAAAGGCAGCAAGAGCCTATCACCTTCTAGTTGTAATTCTAGCTAACGAACAAGCACATCACACATCTCATTCAAAACAATCTTTAAACTACTACCTCTAGTCAACCTCCCAAAAACCCCCACCTTACACGGAAGCAGACCCTGTCACGATCCCTTTATCGGCAGGGCACGACCATGAGTGAACATGTTGCCACTTTTTAGTGCTCTTTAAGTGGTGTTTTTGGACTAATTCTTATATTAACCTGCCACTTGGCACTTAAAATAACCCAATTATTGCATACATGTTGTATTTTGGACCATATTGCAAAATCAAAGGAAATACGACATAAATGAAGGATTTTTTAACAAGTTGAAATTGGACCTGAACTTTGGATATTGGAAGGCCCAAACACGAACATTGAACTGCAGGCTCGCAAACTGCAGGCCCTCAGGAGGAGCTAAACTTGTATGGGCATATCTTTCTCATCCGAACTTTGATTGGGACGAATTTATAGAGAAAATTGCATGCCTCGAAAAGATCTACAACTTTTGTATGAAGCGCTCGGGCATTGGAGGCCTACAGAGGGTAGTCTAATCAGCCTATGGGCCCATTTCTAGCCTCAATCAATGTGCCCTTCACCCCATGGCACATCTGGACTATAAATATCCCCGTTCTCCGTTGGCACGCGCATGCATCCACCAGAACTCGACGAAACCTAGGGCATTCACCATAGGAAGCTGATGACCGTCGTAAGTCTTTGGAGTTGTCTAGGAGATGGCTTAGGCTAAACCCTAGCCGCCATGGCCTCCCTGCGGGGTTGTGCCATGGTGGAGTTCAGGAGTTAGTTGTGATCATCAATGGTACGTACTTGGAGGTGATGATCTAATACATCTATTGTGAGAGCAATGTTCTTCATGTCATCCGATCTGTTAGCGACTCGATGTCTCCTTTTATACTTTCTATCTATCATGAATATGCTGGTTCCTTAGTCTAATCCATGGTTAGACTATATACCATGTTTTATGTAATCATGGTGATTAGATCTAGTATATTGACCCATCATGATAGCTAGACACGTTCACCTTATGATCGTACCCTTAAACTGCTTGCACCGATAGGGGGATCATGATGGGGTCTGCTTCTGTGTAGGGTGGGGGTTTTCGGAAGGTTGACCGGAGATAGTAGTTTAAAGGTTACTTTGGATGAGGTGCATGATGTGCTGTTCATTGGCTAGAACTACAACTAGAAGGCAATAGGCTCTTGTTACCCTGGTTAATTATGCTATCTTATATATATTTGTGGATGTGATCATCCTGTCTTCTTATCATTCATCTTTACATCAGGTTTACCCCTCATATGCAATCGATGCTTCATGTTAGGATAGATCCGTTAGACTAGATATAAGATCCTAGCTAGTTCGCTGCCGATGCACGAATTGATAAACCTTGGATGGAATACTTTTAGGGAAAATGTAGCGACCCATCCCAGGAAAACAACTCATGCCCACTCTACACGCTAAGTAGACCACACCTACACTGCAACCTACTTACACTTTCGTCTTCGCTTCACGTAAAAGGGTTAATCCAAGGTTGAAATGCTTCCTAGAGCTAGCTATTTAAGTTGGTCTCACTCACTCTCCACTTCCCATTTGGGACTATTCTTAGAGCTACCATGCCTCATGCACGGTACTCAATTATTGGCCCAACTTGGCCCATTGGCCGTTACAAAAAAGCTACGATGATTTGTGCGCTTGCAGTTCACAAATTGGCGTGCTAACTGCCGTCAACAGCATCATGAAGGGTTGACATACTTGATCTAACCACCATGATTACATAAAGCATGTTATTTAGTCTAACCTAGGATTAGACTCAGGAACAAGCATATTCATGATAGATAGAAAGTATAAAAGGAGACATTGAGTCGCTAACAGATCGGATGACATGAAGAACATTGCTCACATATGTATTTAGATCATCACCTCCGAGTACATACCATAGATGATCCACTACTAGCTCCTGAACTCCACCATGGCACAACCGCATAGGGGGACCATGGCGGCTAGGGTTTGGCCTAAACCATCTCCTAGACAAACTAAGTAGCAGCCCTTAGCTCCCTTTGGTGAATACCTTAGGTTTCATCAAGTTCTGGTGGATGGATGCTCATGCTAACGCTAACCGAGAAAGAGGATATTTATAATTCAGAAATGCCGTGGGGAAAAGGGCACGTCGAACTGACCCATAAAAGGGCTGAGCCGATTGGCCTACATCTTTAGGCCGATCTTTCCGACCTTAAATGCCTAAACCTTCTATACGAAAGTTGTAGATCTTTTTGAGCTATGCAGTTTAGATACCAAATTAGCCTGAATTGAAGTCCGGATGAGAGAGGTATGACCTGTGCAAGTTCAGCTGCTCCTGCGGGTCTGCAGTCCAATGATACTGATTTTGTTTTTCAATACCAAAAGTCCGAGCCTAAATCCAACTTGTAAAAAACCCTTCGTTTACGTAGTGTTTCCTGTAATTTTGCAATATGGTCCAAAACACAACATATATACGAATATGGGGTTATTTCAGGTACCAATTAGTGACGGGTTAGTATAAAATTTAGTAAAAACACCATTTTCATGTCACTAAAAATGTGGCAATAACAAGCGCCAACAAACATACGGGAGAGAGAGCAAGAGATTGCAATACTGGGTCTTTGGAATGACAGACTTAGCGACATCACGCAGTTCTTTAAAGAAAGAGGGGTATGTGGCGATTGGCACTAAGCCTGCATGGATGCAAAAGATTTCTCTGGCCCCACATTTGTTCTCATAAGATGGAGTAGATGCTGAAGATCGAAGGGCATGTTTCCATCAAAGAAGTATTCTAAGATGTCTGCTGCACAGTGATATATGTGTGCAAGCAGGGCTTCCAGTTGGGCAACACTGAGATTGCGCAGAACAACCACCCCCTTAAGCTTGACCTTCCCAGTGGGTGCTAAACGAACATTATTGACATCTAATGCAGCCAAACAACCACCCTCCTTCTCAATCTGGCGAAGGACCTTCAAGAGAGACCTTGAGGATTTCACACCCATATATGTGGAGATGTCGTACCTTTTCCATGGATTATCTCGTCCGCCTCGCCGATCGCGTCATCCGTCAGCCATCGCCTCCTATAGTGCCGGTGTCAGATCCTTGTGGATCAGACACGTAATTTGGTTGAAATTTAGGGTAAATTAAGACTTATTTGACACATCGCCACCACCGTTGCCCACTGAGATCTGGGCTCAAGGCGAGGAGCTCGTCTTCAGCAGCAGCAGCCGCCGCCGCCGCAACTGCACATCGGGAGGCAATCAGGGAAGGGAGAGAGGAGGCAGCTACAGGTGATTTCTTGCCAAGAATCCCCCATGGATTTTGTTAGATGTTGGTAGTTGTGCTGCTCCTAATGCATTGGAATATAGAATGATCCAATTATACGCACGTTTGCAAAGTTGCTTCAGTTTCCATGTTCAGCAATTTTTGCACCTGCCCCTCACTTGGTCAGAATACGTGGTTGCGCATGGTCAGCAATGCTTCAGTTTCCATTGTCAGAATAGACTGATGAATACTGATGTAGTGTAGTATACGTGGACTGAAAGTCCCTTGTGCCGGCTCTGATGAATAACTATACTGATGTAGTATAGTATACTACTTTGCTTCCACTGCTAGCTGCTCGCACTATCTGTCAGGTGCCACTGCCATGATGAATGAAGGTCTGTTTTATGTGAAAACTGAAAAGTGAAATCGATGGTGGAGATAATAATTTCTCAATGCAACTTAAACAAAAACAAATTTCTAAGATGAACTGTTATCCATTCAGTAGTATTAGCAATATGTAATTCATTAGTTAGGACACTATGTGACTTTTCAGTAATTGCTCATGCAGACTTCTGTTGCATTAAACAGCCAACCGTCATTGTTTCAGAATGCCTGAAGCAGAGTTCAGTCCTATTTATTTAACTATGGCATGTGGATGTTTAATCAATTCTGACTATTTTTTTTTTGAGGAAACAGAAGGGGAGACCCCTGCTGATTATATATTAATTGTAAAAAGGCAAGAGGACAGTACAAAAAAAGATACAACTTAAGAAACAAAGAAAGAATTCTGACTATTTTTACACGGCTCCTTTCCATTCTTGTGGCCAAGTTCGCTCAATCTTACATTTTCACCATGGAAGACTGCAGAGCTAGTGAGGATTGGCTATTTAGCGGTACATATTTTGTAGCTAATTTAATATAATTTATCGTTATTGTATAGTAAACAAAAGGAGCAAGAGCTAAAATTGCATTCTGTGATCATGCTGCATTATAATATGTTTTAAGCTGTTAGAATTTGTGACTGATTTTGAATTTTATTTGAGACTGCAGCTAGGTGTTTGATGTGGCAAAAGAGGATTAGGACTGAAGCTAAGTGTTCTGGAAAAACGACGGCCTTCATGACTTCTTGTTCTGAAATTGGTGCCTCATATTGTTCCGCCCCATACTCATAACTTGTTCTGGAGCTACTTGTACTGTTCTTGTGATGGCTGGTTACAAACTTAGAATGAATTTAAGAAGCTGCAGAAGCAATTGGTGAATCATAAAGCTAAAACATGATGTTGCGTCATAATGTAATATATTATATGTTGTTTAGTTTATATATGCATAAATTAGTATTCTAAAATGTCCTTATTGTATTCTTTGCAATGTCCTTATTATGTTTATCTCAGCGTCAGAACGGGCAATGGACAGACAGCTAATAATTATGTCACTTAAGCCTGAGACCTGCGGCTCCTACGTCGGTACGCCCGCCTTGCGGGCTGCCGCAAACGCCCGCAGCTAGCATGCGGCGCCTTGCCGGCCATCGCGAATGCCCGCGAGAAGCAAGCGGGCGATGTGGATGGGTAGTGGGTGCTCGCACACCGCCCCACTTGCAACCATATCAATGGAAGAGATCGATCCTATAATAATAATCATTTAAAAATATAAATTGTAATTCTCACACTTTATGTACAACCATACATAAACTCACAAATTAGTCAATAAATCATACATTAATTGGATAGGGCTAATTATCTTTTAGGATTGAGAGTTAAAATTGGGGTGTATGCTAGTTGCAAATACCTACTTTCTAGGATTGAGTATGTTTCAAACAAATGTGAGAATACATACAAATATGTTTCACTTGTATAATTGTTTCACCAAACAAGAACATACTAGCATGCTGCTATACATTGTATACTCGATCGACAAATTAAACCATGAGACATAATATTGGGGAGAAAAAGTGTGTAAAAACAAATATAAGGACAGGTTGCCACTCTTTTAAAGTTTGCCATATATAATTATTAGGAATTAAATTGGTAGGTACGATCCATGAATGGATGACATAATAATAGTCCAATAACTTAATTCACCAACCATGATAGCATAAACAAAACTTTGAATTATTTCTTTAATTTGATACTATCAAGTAGATAAAAAAACTTATGATATTTAGATTAATTGAATTCGCTCGGGGTCCTTAAATGTATAGCCAAGAAAGAGTAGATGTTACTACCCTTGGATATTTGGTAAAATTGAAGAAACACCCCCATAAACCATTTCAAATTTGACTTTGCCCCCCATAAGTCATTTTGTTCCAAATACCCACCCAACTGCCTAATTTTGTTTCAAATATCCACCTAGTGTGCACAAACTGAACCAAGTCAACATGTTTTCAAAAATATCGAGTTGTCAATGTGGTGTTTAAAAAAATTAGATACTTCTAGGAGTATAATCTTGACGTCTTTTGGAGATTCGGAAAAAAAATGCTAATGAGAGACTAAACCATCACACCGAGTTTCGCTATTTGTACAAATAATTTCAAACTTGAAGTGGCTTATGTACCTGGATATTTTGTTTAGATGTGACATAGTATAAAAGCGTAGGAGCCTAGGGGCAAAAGCCAAAAGGGTTAGTCCATGTTGGTAGCATTAAAAATAGGAGCTCAGCTTCATGTATAACCATAGTTCAGGATCTCATGGTTGAAATTACCTAGGGGGAAGCATGAAATGGTTTTAGATACATGGTTACTCGAGATGCACTTAAAGCATCCAAAAATAGGTGGTACGTTTTCTTTGCAGCCACAACAAGAGCACGAGCAGCAGTGACATGCCTTTTCCTCCTCGCCGGCCTCGTTTAATTCTTCATGCTCGGAGTCGGAGCCCCGGACACCAGCAGGATCCGGCGGGATCTCGATGGTCGGATTTGGTATTTGCCCATCCAATCCAAGAATGGCGTTGTGCTACGCTCCATCCAATGCAAGAATGGCGGCGAGGCTTGGTCCTTCTTCTGCCGTTGCTAGCTTTCTCTTCCTTCTCCGTGGTGCTTGCTTGGTTCGTTCTTCACTTCTTTCGTGGCGCAGATGTCATGCCACGGCCCACGGAGCTAAGAAAACGAGTGCGGCAGTTTTCGCAGCCGTGGGCTGAGTGAGGAAAGCGAGAGCGTCAACAACAACAACAAACCGGGCGGTATCGCGCGAAGTTCCTTTTTTGTGGCGGGCTCAGCAAAAATGTTGGGCAGTTGGACGCGAATTTAACGGGCCTGGGCCACCCGCACAGCATCGTCCCGGAACACACACCTGCATGCGCGCGACCGCGGCGGAGTGCGGCTCCAAATCCTCCTCGGTTTCCCTTTCCCACAAGTTTCCCCGAGCCGGAGCGGCTAGGCGGAACGATGGCACGGGCACGCGGCGGCCATCGCCGTCTGGAACACTCACGAGTTGAGAAGCGGTATCGCAGCCAGAAACAATCCAGTGATCGCCAAAGGAGTCGTTAATGCCGACCGATGTGTCGATCGCCCAAATGCAAATTACAAGGAAATCGATGCTCGGCGCTTGATTACATATATGTTGTTTTCTGAGGGTCTTGGTTCACTTGGCAAGTTGCCATATCTTGTGCCTCCAATCTGATGCAGCCGCGTAGCTTTCATATCATATCACTGGGACACACGACGAGCTGTTCTCCGACTAGACCCTGTTAACGATGGCCATTTTTGTTTTGCATCACGACGCTGATTGATGTGTCCCCCCGGCCTCCCTTCCCCAATGTACCTGCACTCGAGCTACAAAGCGTCAATCAAAGGTCAATGTGCTAGCTCCAAAGTAGAAATCCCTGTGCCTGCAACTGTAAGCGCACGCAGGTTGGTAATTGGTATGCAATGCAACAAGGTGGGGGTCACTCTGTCACGTTTTTGGGAGCCTTTTTTCTTAAGCCAATTTCTAGTGTGCTCTGCTTAGTCCTCTACCAATTCGGACTCGTTTAATTGGTTGGTTTGGATGGCTCTTGTGGTCCTTGGCCGAGCGCGAGACCATGCCTTGACCGCCGCGCGATGCTAGCAACAGTGAAGCTGCTTGTCGATCTCCAACAAATCTGGATGGATGGTTTTGGTTCCTTCTCGCTCGATGATTTTGTTTCCGGACACCTGCTTATCGATCGGCCTCTGCTGGTAAATTATGTCTGGATCACACCGATTCCGTGTGGTAAATCTAAGTACCTGGAACGCTCCTGTTTTCATGTCTTCTTCCCGTGCCGCTACTGCGATCCTTGCAGCCGTGCGGGCGGGGTTGACGAGGAAGAGGAACAGCAGAGGAGGCGGCGCGGCCCGCATCTACGAAGCGGCGCATCTCGCCGGCCTACAGTCCGCATCGCCGGTTTCACTATTTGACACGGACTGATACTGAACACTCACCGGAAAAGAAAGAAAAGAATGCATGTGAATAGAAGGAAAAATCTTTTTTTTTTGTCATAGATGCTGCTAATATCATAACAAGGACTAATATCAAGGGAAGAATGATTTTTTAAGGAACTCCTCCATCAAAACATTTTTTTACAAAATACATTACAAACACACGGGCACTCAAACTTACGAATACACGTACGCAAATCTACTTCTATGAGTACCTCCCAGAAACTGAGCTGTCACATCCTCAAGACTGACGAAGTCACCACTAGCCTACTACTGAAAAAAATAGTGTTGACTAAATCCTTAAATAAATTTAAAAAATTGCGAACACCAGTACCGAGTTGAAGACTCAAATCCTGATGAACGGTTCCACCACAAACCACAAGAAACCTTACCAACTAAATTTGCTTCATCAAAACATACATATTGCAAGTAACAGTAGTATACATTTACTAGTTCAGTTTCCTCACGTTTTAGTTCTAAATAAATTATAATTAACTTTCCAACCTTATGATATGACATGCCAGTGAAACAAAATCGTGGTAATGTTGAAAAATTAGGTAATTACAATATTAATTCTGAATATAATAAAACATGATTAGCACATAAACTAGCATGCAAAACTTTATCATATTAGATTCAGGAACAACACAATCATAATTTCAAAAAACATGAAGCACGTACTGAGTTTTTGTATATGAAGACGCTACGGCCGGTGCAGATGTGTTCATGATGACGACGCCGTTGACGCTCGTTATTGACACACTTTTAATGCCATTTAAGTGGTGTTTTCATACATATTCTTATACTAACTCGCCACTTGGCACCTGAAATAACCCTATTTTCGCATATGCATTATATTTTGGAGGATATTCTGTTTTAGCAGGAAATTGGACCTAAAAGTATATTTTTGGATACAACCCCTGTTGGGAGGAAATATCAACGATCTCCCCTAGCCTACGAAATCAACAGAACTTAAAGGCCCAGGCCCATCTAAGGTAGCAAAATTGCCATCAGCCCAATATGAGAGGGAGAGGCCACGTTCCGTCTCGCCCGACCCGGAGTCCCGGGGTCGGATGCTCCTGATCCCTTGAAGAACTCCGCCTCGCCCGACCCAGGGGACCGGGGTCGGGAGCGCCCGACCCCCACCATAGAAACTCCGCCTCGCCCGACCCTGGGCGCGGGAGTCGGACTCGCTCGGGACTATAAGATGAATATTCGCCTCGGGCGCGGACTGGAGGATCAGGATGACGATCTCGTGGGTCCCCCTATCGACCTCGCCATAAATGCGCCGCGGCCCTGTCAAGCCAAAAGGGAGCAGCGTCCCCAACGTAACCGGTCCCGAATACCGGTGCGCGGCCGTGCGGCGCGAGCTGCAGTAGGCCGCGGCTCCTTCTGATTCGCCACAGAGTACTCATGAGCTGCTCCGAACGACACAAGAGGGCGCATCGATTGTTCTCGCTCCTCGTGCTCCCAACGGTAGTTTCAGGGACGCAATGTCCGGGTCTTACGGTAATCGGCAGGGCAACAGAATCGGACCTCCTCCCCGGCGGGCACGGATGCCGAGGCTGAGGATCATCATCACGCTCGACGGCGACGGCGACCAGGGAGATCATCGACAAGATCGAGAAGGAATCGCCCTCCCTCGTCGGACGCGCTGACAGGGACCGGAGGCCGGAGCAAGAGCGGCGGCCTTGGGACCCTCCCCTTGTATTATTTTTCTACTTAGCTTATCCATTCTACCTCTCCTCCTGACGCCTGGCTCAACTGTAACCCCGAGCTCCTTCTTGCGCTATAAAAGGAGGACCGGGGGTCCTGAGACGGGGGGGGGACTCCTTTTCTCAAGCAAACAGTACACACTCACACTCCCTGAGAGACAAGCATACTCAAGAGACCTGGGATCAGTTCCCTCTCTCGCCCATCTGTAACCCCTACTACAGAGCCCCGCGTGGGTAACACGAGCAGCCTCGATACTGGACGTAGGGCTTCCCTTTGCCCGAACCAGTCTAACCCCGTGTCTCCTACGCCACCATCCGAAGCCTTACGCGCATAAAAGAAATTTACTAGTCTAGAGTCTTGATCCGCAAATCTTGACAATGACAGTTGGCGCGCCAGGTAGGGGACCTTTGCGCGTACATCTCCAGCTTCAGATGGCCAGCCACGACACCAGCTTCGCTCCGGGCTCCCTGATCCGCTTCGGGAGTTTGGACTTCCTCGCCACTGGGGAGGGGATCGAGCTGATCCCTCTCCTCGTCTTGCCCGCTCGTCCCGCCATCCCCGGCTACGCCGCCGGGACAGCGGTGAGCGGCTAGGCGCGCGCCGGAGGGCCCTTCCCAAGGGGTCGGCTCTTCGGGCTTTGCAATGCCGCGGTGACTTACGGTCGCCTCCTGACGCGGTCCATGATTGTGTCGCCCGCGAGCAACAAACTCGCAGGCGTGGCGAGGACAATCTCCGATGCCGGCTCCGACAGCGGGAGCCACCACCCCTCACGTGAGTGCTTCATGGCCGACGTGCACTCCGAGGGGTCCAACGACGACGGCGCCGAAGGGAGGCAGAGGACTCCCCCTCCGCGCGCCGCGGCTACGACCGGGGCTCTCGGCAAGGCTCCGGAGCGCCCTCGGCAATCGGAGGCGCACGTGGCATCCCGCCAAGAGGTCGAGCGCCCCTGCCACGAAGGAGGAGCACGATAACGGGCGCGTGACGTCCAGCAGCGCATCTGCGCGGACGAACAACGCCCTCAGCTCTTCGCTCGCGCCTGCCAGAACTTCGCTGCCGCGGCGGCCCTACTCCGGCGACTCCCCGAGCCGGCGACGCCCGAGGAGCGACGGGCGCGCCAAGAGGTGCACGACTTGCTCGAGTGCACCGCCGTCCAGCAGGCGGAAAGTTCCGCGTACCGGCGACGCGGACAAAACGCCAGCAGAGTGGCGCCCGACGCACCCCCGGAGAGACAGGGGGAGTCTGTCCACCAGCCTCCTCCTAGGGCAAACCAGGCCGTGTCCACCCGGCGGACACCGCCACCCGCAGGAGGCGGGGCTCGATCCGTTCATCGACGCGTCGGCCCCGTTCGTGACTCCCGCGACACCCTGGACGCGCGGAGGCGCTCCCGCGCGGATAGGGAGGACGGGGTAGATCGCGGCTACCACGTCCACCGCGACGGGCGCTACGACAGTGAGGAAGACCGCAGCCCGAGCCCCAACCCGGCGGGGCCCCGGGCCTTCTCCGCGCGCATCCTGAACGCGCCGTTTCCGCCGCGCTTCAGGCAACCGACGAACATAGCCAAATACTCGGGGGAGACGAACCCTGGGGTTTGGCTTAGCGACTACCGGCTCGCATGTCAAGCCGGCGGGGCGGACGATGATCTGTTCATCATCCGCAACCTACCACTCTTCCTGGCCGACTCGGCACGAGCCTGGCTGGAACATATCCCTTCGGGACGGATCCGCTGCTGGAACGACCTGAAGGAAATATTTATAGGAAACTTCCAGGGCACGTACACGTGCCCCGGCAACTCCTGGGATCTCCGGAGCTGTCGCCAGGGATCGGACGAGTCCCTCCGGGACTACATCCGACGCTTCTCCAGGAAGCACACTGAGCTCTCCAACGTCGTGGACGCCGACGTCATAGGGGCCTTCTTAGCGGGAACCTCCTGCCGACCCCTCGTCCACGAGCTAGGGCGCCGAGGCCCGCGAACCACGGAGGAGCTCCTCAATATTGCCACCAGCTACACCTCAGGCGAAGAGGTCGTTGGAGCGATCTTCGACCGCTCCAAAGGCAAGGCAAAGCGAGAGGAGGATGCTGACGAGGGCACCTCCAATCGCCAGCAGAAGAAGAAAGGCAAGCAGCGGCGTGAGGCTCCCCTCGTGGCTGCTGTCGAGCGCAAGCGAGGACAGCCGCCCCCGGAGGGCACTCCTGGCTTCTTCGACAAACTGCTTGAGGGACCGTGCCCGAACCATGAGTTCCTCGCGAAACACGCCTACAAGGACTGCAACCTCATGAAGAAGTACTTTGTAGGCGACCCAGTGAAGGGCGACTGGAAGCGGAAGCCCGATGAGGAGAAGAAGGGCGATGAAGAGAAGGAAGATGGCTTCCCTAAGGTGGACGGCTGCTTCATGATCTTCGGCGGCCCGGCGGCGTACGACTCCAAACGCCGTCAGAAGCTGGAGCGCCGCGAGGTCTACGCAGCCGAGCCTGTGACGCCGGCCTTCCTCGACTGGTCGGGATCGACCATCACCTTTGATCGATCCGACCACCCAGGACGCGTCCGGCATCCAGGACGCTACCCCCTCGTCGTCGACCCTATCGTTGGCACGACGCGCCTCACCAAGGTGCTCATGGATGGAGGCAGCGGCCTCAACATCCTCTACGCCGAGACCCTCGACGCTATGGGGATTGACCGCTCCCGCCTCCGTCCCAGCAAGGCGCCGTTCCACGGCGTTGTGCCGGGAAAATAGGCAATGCCACTTGGCAAATCGACTTGCCCATCACTTTCGGGACCCCTTCCAACTACAGGAAGGAAGTTCTCACCTTTGAGGTGGTAGGATTCCGCGGAACCTACCACGCCATCTTGGGGCGACCGTGCTACGCAAAGTTCATGGCCATCTCCAACTACACCTACCTCAAGCTCAAGCTGCCGGGGCCCAACGGGGTCATCACCGTCGGCACGTCTTTCCAAAAGGCGTACGAGTGCGACGTGGAATGCTGCGAATACGCCGCAGCCATCACCTTCACAGGGGATTTGGCGGTCTAGCTCACGGAGGGCGCCGAGGACCAGCCCAACTTGAAGCAGTCGGCCACCTCCTTCGAGGCCACCGAAGGCGTCAAGGAGGTCCTCCTCGACCCCAGCAGCTCCGACGGCAAGACCGTGCGGATCGGCGCTACCCTATCTCCCAAATAGGAAAGCGCGCTTGTCGACTTCCTCCGCGCGAACAGCGACATCTTCGCATGGAAGCCCTCGGACATGTCCGACATTCCGAGAGAAGTCACGAGCACTCCTTGAACATCAAGGCCGGCTCCAAGCCAATGAAGCAAGGACTGCGCCGCTTCGACGAGGAAAGGCGCAAGGCCATCAGCGAGGAGCTCCAGAAGCTTTTGACGGCCGGATTCATCAAGGAAGTGTACCACCCTGAGTGGCTAGCTAATCCTGTTCTTGTACGAAAAAAGAATGGGAAATGGAGGATGTGTGTTGATTATACCGGTCTCAACAAGGCGTGCCCAAAGGATCCATTTGCTTTGCCACGCATAGATTAGATAGTCGACTCAACCGCTGGGTGCGAAACCCTTAGCTTCCTTGACGCGTATTCCGGCTACCATCAGATCGTGATGAGAGAGTCCGACCAGCTCGCTACCTCTTTCATCACCCCCTTCGGCCCCTACTGCTACGTTAAGATGCCATTCGGCCTCAAAAACACGGGGGCTACGTTCCAGCGATGCATGGTGAAGTGCTTCGGGGACCTCATCGGGCAGACCGTTGAGGCTTACGTTGACGATATTGTAGTCAAATCCGAGAAGGGCGACCAGCTCATCCCTGACCTCGAACTAGCCTTCGAAAGGCTGAGGGATAAGTGTATTAAGCTCAATCCTGAAAAATGTATTTTCGGAGTTCCAAGGGGCATGCTGCTGGGCTTCATCGTCTCCGTGAGCGACATCGAAGCCAATCCGGAGAAGATAGCGGCCATCAGCGACATGGGGCCAATCCGAAACATAAAGGGAGTCCAGCGCGTCATGGGATGCTTAGCGGCCCTGAGCCGCTTCATCTCACGCCTTGGCAAACGGGGGCTTCCTCTCTATCAACTCCTAAAGAAGACTGACCGCTTCGAATGGACCGACGAGGCCCAGGAGGCACTTGACCGACTCAAGGACCTCTTGACGAAGGCCCCGGTCCTGGTCCCGCCAACCGACAGCGAGCCCCTCCTGCTCTACATCGCGGCGACCACCCAGGTGGTTTGCGCGACCCTGGTGGTGGAACGAGAAGAGGAGGGACACACTCTCAAGGTGCAACGCCCGGTGTATTTCGTCAGCGAAGTCTTGTCCGAGTCCAAGGCGCGCTACCCGCAGATCCAGAAGCTCATCTACGCCGTCCTCATCACGAAGAGGAAGCTGCGCCACTACTTCACCTCCCACCCGGTAACGGTTGTTTCGTCGTTCCCACTAGGCGATGTGATCCGGAACCAGGACGCCACGGGACGGATCGTGAAGTGGGCGCTCGAGCTCATGGACCAGGGCATCACTTATGCCTCCCGCATCGCCATCAAGTCCCAGGTACTCGCCGATTTCGTAGCAGAGTGGACGGAGATCCAAACGCCATCGGCGCCGGAGAAGCAGGAGTACTGGACAATGTACTTCGATGGATCGTTGATGAGGGCCCGTGCCGGAGCGGGCCTCGTCTTCGTCTCTCCTCTAGGCGTGCGCATCAGGTACATGATCCGCCTCCACTTTCCTGCGTCCAACAATGTCGCCGAGTACGAGGCCCTCCTCAACGGGCTTCGCATCTCCATCGAGCTGGGCATCCGTCGGCTAGACATCCGGGGCGACTCCCAACTAGTTGTCGAACAAGTCATGAAGGAGTGGAGCTGCCACGACCCCAAGATGGCAGCCTACTGCAATGCGGTTCGCAAGCTTGAAGACAAGTTCGACGGGCTTGAGCTCAACCATGTCGCAAGGCGCTTCAACGAAGCCGCCGCCGAGCTGGCGAAGGCAGCATCCGGCCGAATGCCCGTCCCCGACGGCGTCTTCGTCAGCGACCAGTTCAAGCCTTCAATCTGTTACCAAGAATCGGCGAGAGTCGACGAAGCGCCACCAGCTCCGGGCTCGGGTCCTGACCTAGGGGAGGTCAGCAGCGCGCCACCTGTCCTATGTCCGGGCGCCAGCCCCGACAGGGTTGGCACCGCTTCGCCTGACTCGGCCCCGGGAGCCGACCCCTCCAGCCCCATGGTCATGGAAATCGTTGCAGACCCCGCGGTGGGGCCCGACCCCCCAACCGACTGGAGAGCCCCATACCTCGATTACCTCGTCTGCGACACGCTCCCGGCGAACAAAATGGAGGCCCATAGGATCGCGCGTCGCGCCAAATCCTTCGCCATTAACGATCAAGAGCTCTACAAGAGAAGCCACACCGGCATCCTCCAGCGCTGCATCCCGATTGAACAGGGAAAGGCACTGATCCAGGACATCCACGCCGGAGCCTGCGGCCACCACGCTGCGCCAAGAACCCTCGTTGGTAACGCCTTCCGGCAAGGTTTCTACTGGCCGACGGCGGTCGTCGATGCCACCCAAGTAGTTCGCACCTGTGAGGGGTGCCGGTTCTTTGCGCGCCAAACCCATCTGCCCGCGCAGGCGCTCCAGACCATCCCCATCACGTGGCCGTTCGTGGTCTAGGGGCTGGATCTTGTCGGGCCCTTCAAGAAAGCGTCCGGGGGCTTCACCCACCTGCTTGTCGCCGTCGACAAGTTCTCTAAGTGGATCGAAGCAAGACCGGTCGCGCAAATCAAGTCCGAGCAGGCGGTACAGTTCTTCACCAACATCATCCATCGCTTCGGAATCCCCAACTCCATCATCACCGACAACGGCACGCAGTTCACCGGGAAGAAATTTCTCCAGTTCTGCGACGACCACCACATCCGAGTAGACTGGTCGGCCGTGGCACACCCCCGCATGAACGGGCAAGTCGAGCGAGCCAACGGCATGATACTCTAGGGTCTCAAGCCACGGATTTTCGACCGCCTCAGAAAGTTTGGCGAGCTTCCCGTAGTCCTTTGGAGCCTAAGGACAACCCCCAGTCGGGCGACGAGCTTCACCCCGTTCTTCATGGTCTACGAGTTCGAGGCCATCCTGCCCACCGACCTAGAATACGGATCGCCGAGGGTCAAGGCGTACGACGAACAGGGGAACCAGGCATCGCTCGAAGACGCACAAGATCAGCTCGATGAGGCACGCGACGTGGCCCTACTGCACTCGGCTAAGTACCAGCAGGCCCTACGTCGTTACCACAGCCGCAAGGTGCAAGGCCGAGCCTTCAACGTTGGCGACCTGGTGCTCCGCCTCGTCCAGGATAACAGGGGTCGGCACAAGCTGACTCCCCCGCGGAAAGGTCCTTTCATCGTCGCGCAGGTACTACGGCCAGGCACCTACAAGCTAGCGACCCCCGACGGACAGATCTTCGGCAATGCTTGGAACATAGAACAGCTAAGGCATTTCTACCCCTAGTTTCCATTTCCAAGCTCTGTACATAAACTTTTCTGTAAATTCAAAGATTTTTATGGAAAAAGGAATTTTGGGCTGGTTCTATTCAAGTTTTTCCGTCAAGCTCAGGGATATCCGACCCTGGCTTCGCTCCAAGGTCGCATATCCCTTAGGGGCTATCAGGGGCTTTGGCTCAAGCCACTTGGCACCATCTAAAAAACATTTTTTCCTTCCAAGCCGACCCTCCCTCTGAACTTTCGGACATGAAAAGGAAAGAGCGCACGAACGGTGTTCAGGCAAGACTGATCGGACTGCGAAAAACCTACGCCCCAGCGGCTACGGTACTTTCGCCCATCAACGCTTACTGACACGCTCGACAACGCGCTTTAAACTTTCCAAGTCCAGAAATGAGAAGGAGGATCGAAAACTTGTTTACGACAAGTTATGAAAAAGGCCCCCATGGCCGTTACAAAACAAGCTTGAAACTAACGTATTTACAACTTGGGCGCCAGCCTGGTCCAGTTAGCTCGCCAGGGGATCTTCGGGAGGGACGGCTTCATCCTCCAGGAGCTTCGCCAAGGCCTCCGCCGGGTTGAACACCGACGCGTCGATTTCATCCAGCTCAGCCTCGGAGTAGCTAGCGGCGTACCCTCCGCTCATCCCGGCGAAGTTGATGCTGGAATAATGGGAGCCGAAGACCCCGAAGGCTCACCGCACGCCGGTGTGGAGCGCATCCACGGCGATCTCGCGAGCCCGACGGTACATCCCGAGGACACGAGCCGTCAGCGAGCTCGACCCCTCCCCCTGGACCACGCCGAGTCCGTCGCAGATGACGCGGACCGCATCCCGTAGGGCGCCGTGCTCACCACGCTCCGCGTCGAGTAGCTCCCTCAGCCCAGCGATTTCGTCTGCAAGAACCACCCGGAAAGACCCACCAAGTTAGAAATCACCGCAACACCACGGAGACACAGAAACGAAAAGGAATCTCACCATCGGACCGGGCCTTCAGCTCACGCTGCCGGTCGTCCCCCTGGGACACAATGGTCTGGAGCCCCTGCACTTGCGCCCGGAGCTGATCGACCTCCGCGCCAAGCTCGACCGCCATCTTCTCAGCCTCGCTCTTCCGGGCCGCCTCGGAATCCCGCTCCTGCCAGGCCTTTTGCCGCTCGCGCCGGATGCGCTCGACAGTCTTCTGAAGGGCATCAAGATCTCCCCTCAATCGTCCGAGCTCCTCGGCATCAAGGCGGGCCTTCTCGGCAGCAGCAGCCTGGAGTTCCTCGCAGTCGAGGTGGGCCTTATCGACGACGGCTTGGAGTTTGGCCTCCGACCGCCGCACGTCCTCTTGCGCCACTTGCTCGCGCCTTTGCAGGTCGTTGATGACCCCCTGGGCGGCAGCAACCTGCATGGTTAGCTCCCTGGTCCACTCCCTCTCTAAGTTGAAGCGCTCCCAGAGCCCCCGCTCCAGCCGGAGGAAATCAAATTTCCCCCGACTGCACTCTTGGAGAGCCTACAAAGCAGTACACCATCAGGGGTAAGGCAACGGGAAAGGGACAATCACCAACAGGAGAGGTAATGTACCTGGCTACTAGGGAGGACGACGTTGTCCAACTCCCCCAACACCGAGGACAGAGCCGCGCGGGCGTTGGCGAGGCTGCCCTGCACCGCCTGCCACTTGTGCCACTCCGTGGCGTCATCCAGGGTGAAGAGGTGCCTCGGCGGGTCCTCACGGGATGTCCAACGTAGGACAGACCCTCTCCACGCCCTAGGAACGGAAGCGGCCAAGGCCGAGGCGGGAGCCGATCCCGACGCCGCCGTCGAAGCAGGCTCCATCATCCCGGAAGCCGCCAGGCTCGCCAACGGTCCCGGCGCCCGCGCACTTGTCGCCGTTGGGGCTGCCGTGGGCCCGCCCAACGGCACGACCGCCTCCGACGCAGGTGGTGGAACAAGTATCCCCACGGCCACCTCGCCCTCCGCCGCAACCGCTAAGGCAGGCTCCTCCGCCCCTGCCGGAGCCCCTCGAGCGGGCACTTCCGCCTCCGCCGCCGGTGCCACCTCCGCCGGGACCTCCGGGGCGGAGGTCCTCACCTCTGTCACTGCCGTCTCCTCCGCCGCGGCCGCGGAGGCCGGCCCTCCCTCCTCTGCTGCCGCCGCCGTCCCCGTCGCGGCTGCAGGGACATCCATCCCTGTTCCCGTCGCCGCCGTTCCCTCCGCCTCATCGGCGTCGAGGTCGATCACCTCCCTGGCCGGAGGGCCCTGGGGAACGACGCTCTACACCGAAGGGTCGGCCGAGGAAGCGGAAGGCGGAGCGGGGTCCACGCCCTCCCCCGCGCCCGATGGCACCACCTCTCCACCGGTCGCCGTCACAGGGGCCACATCCGCGGCGGGATCCGCGACCTCATCGGGGACCCCCCCGCCCGCCGCGGGCGGGGCCGCGGTCCGCTCTGCAGAGGCGGATAACACCCGCAACGCCTTTTTGGGCGCCAGCTGTAGAACGAGGCCACGGGGGGCGGCGCTGCGAAACAACAAACAAATGTCAGCGGAAACAAACGCAGGGTGGGGAAAGGAGTGAGGTTCACGAGGAAATCCAACTCACGTTCCTCCGGAGCAAGGACGGCGCGCGCGCTTCGCCTCCGAGCCGGACGCCGACCCCGGGGTGTCCGGCAGCGGCCGCTTGCCGCCGCTCCTCTGCTCTTTGGCCGCAGGCGCGACGGCGGGGGCGGGCTCCGTAGACCTCCGGGGAGCGCTCCGTGTCGGCTCCTGAGGAGCGCTCCATGCTGACTCCTGGGGGGCGTCCCGCGCTGGCTCTTGGGGGGCGCCCTGCGCCGACCCCTGGGGCATGGCCCCGGAGCCTTGCGGAACCAAGCCTCGGGCGGATGATCCACCCGCTTCATCCCTCACGGCCGTTTGTGGGCGCGCCTCCCGAATAACGAGCGCACCCGACCGAGGGGATAAGACAAGCTCTTCCCCCTCCTCGTCATCCTCCTCGTCCTCCTCCTCATTGTCATAATCGTCATCATCATCATCGTCTGACACGACCTGCCCTCGCCGTCGCCGTTGGAACTCCTTGGCGGCCTTCTTCTTCTTTTTTGCCGTCTCCTTGTCCTTGCGGCGCTTCTGCTCTTCAGCGAGGAGACGGTTTTGCAGCCGCCGATCGGCGTCCTCCGGCACCGGCGGGTGCGAGTCCACAACCCGGGTCAGCATGCCCTACAAACACAAAATGGCCCCGCGTCAGAGCGATGACCAAGAGACACGAAAAAGGAAGGTCGGCGCCCTAATCCCTTACCAGGTCAATAAAGCCCTCGTCCGGGTGCATCGGCGGGTGGCCGGGCACTGGGTAGTCGACGTCGTTGTCCTCCAACGCCTCCCGAATCCGCTATCGGATCTCGAAGGCGGCGAGCGCACCTGTCGCTAGGACAGTACCCTCGGTCGACGCGCCCGGAGTCATGTCGGCGAGAGAACGAGCCCAGAGCATCAGCGGCGCCACTCGCCGGGCATGGTACGCCCCGATGACCCCGGCGCCGGTTAACCCCCTCCTCTTCAATTGCTCGATGGCCTGCAGCAGGTCGTGGAACCGCTTCTTCTCCTTCTCGACCGGTCCGTACGCCCACACCTCCGGCGCCACGTCGATAGTGCGGCCGGTGAACTCCGGCAGGGGGGAGTTTGAGTAGTTCTTCACATAGAACCACTGATTGTGCCACCCCTTGTGGGACACCGCGGTCTTCATTGCCATGTACTCCTTGGAGCGAGTATGGCGGAGGTGGATCCCGACGCACCCAATCGGCACCGGGGGCGACCGCTGCTGGTTCCCCCTCCTCTCCGTCTTCTGGTACAGGCTGACCGTAAAAAAGTACTTCCACATCGAGAAGTTGGGCTCGATGCCTAGGAACCCCTCGCACAGTGTGACGAACGCCACGATATGCTGGATCCCGTTGGGGTTGAGGTGCTGCAGCTCGAGCCCGTAGTAATGGAGGAGCCCACGGAAGAAGCGGCTCGGCGGAGTCGCGAACCCCCGCTCGTGGAAGTGGGCGAAGGAGACGACATAGCCGGCGGGAGGCGTCGGCACCTGCTCCGACCCCGGGAGCTCCCACTCGCCCACCTCCATCCTCTCGCAGAGGAGGCCTTTCCTCACCAGGCCTTCGGCGTTCGAGGAGTTGAAGTGGGAAATCCCCTAGGATCCCATCGCCGAAGGAGGAAGGAACTCGACGGGGATGAGGAGAAAGGGCGTAGTGTTGAGCGGAGGAAGACGAAGCGGGCACCGATGAGCTGAGGGCGAGCTAGGAAGGTGAAAAGACTTGAAAGCAGAAGGCGGGCCGAACTTGAAGTGGCTTATGTACCTGTATATTTTATTTAGATGTGACATAGTATAAAAGCGTAGGAGCCAAGGGGCAAAAGCCAAAAGGGTTAGTCCATGTTGGTAGCATTAAAAATAGGAGCTCAGCTTCATGTATAACCATAGTTCAGGATCTCGTGGTTGAAATTACCTAGGGGGAAGCATGAAACGGTTTTAGATACATGGTTACTCGAGATGCACTTAAAGCATCCAAAAATAGGTGGTACGTTTTCTTTGCAGCCACAACAAGAGCACGAGCAGCAGTGACATGCCTTTTCCTCCTCGCCGGCCTCGTTTAATTCTTCATGCTCGGAGTCGGAGCCCCGGACACCAGCAGGATCCGGCGGGATCTCGATGGTCGGATTTGGTATTTGCCCATCCAATCCAAGAACGGCGTTGTGCTACGCTCCATCCAATGCAAGAACGACGGCGAGGCTTGGTCCTTCTTCTGCCGTTGCTAGCTTTCTCTTCCTTCTCCGTGGTGCTTGCTTGGTTCGTTCTTCACTTCTTTCGTGGCGCAGATGTCATGCCACGGCCCACGGAGCTAAGAAAATGAGCGCGGCAGTTTTCGCAGCCGTGGGCTGAGTGAGGAAAGCGAGAGCGTCAACAACAACAATGAACCGGGCGGTATCGCGCGAAGTTCCTTTTTTGTGGCGGGCTCAGCAAAAATGTTGGGCAGTTGGACGCGAATATGACGGGCCTGGGCCACTCGCACAGCATCGTCCCAGAACACACACCTGCATGCGCACGACCGCGGCGGAGATTTTTTTTTATTTTTAACCTTTTTTTTGATTTTTGAAAATAACCTCACCGGGATTTAATTTGCGCCGCGTAACCCTTTTGGCCGCGCCAGACCGCCTGGCGCGGCAGGAAGACGCTGCCGCGCCGCATGCACTGGCGCGGCGGGCCCCTGCCACGCTGGCGCGGCGAGTCTCGTCGCGGCAGCGTGCCAGGTGGGCGCTGACGTGGGCGGGCGCGCGCGGCAGCGTTGCCGCGCTAGCCCGCCTGGCGCGGCAGGGCCTACACTAATTCCACGCGCCGGCTCCCTTCCTCCTCCCTCCCTCCTTTCTTCCTCCTCCAGACTTGCCCGAGCCAGAGCTCCTTGCGCCGCCCCACCCCCAAATCCACCCAAAATCCGGCGTTTTCGGTAGGGGAAAGTAGTGGAAATCGATCCCTGCTTCGTGTGGAAGGTATTCCCCTACTTTTTCTCGTGTTTTACCGTTGTATTTGGTAGATCAGAGGATGTTTAGGTGACTTAGGGTTAGGTTGGTGATTTCAATTTTGAATGAAATGCAATGGTGTTTTGTGTTAGATGATACGTAGTTCATACGCAATTGAGTCTCTGCCCGCGATATTGACGTGTAGAACTTGTCGATTTAGGTATATATTCATTGAATCGTATAGTGCAATGTATATGTGTATGTTTTGTTTGCAATTTGTCCAATATATGTAATGTGTGTAGTTGATATGTCGAATATGTGCAATGTGTAGTGTATATGATATGGTGAAATGTTTGTATTTTGTAGATGGATCGTTTAGTTCGATTTTTTGATGGTGGTGTTGTGAAATAAAATGGGGAGTTAGAGAATATGAATGAGTCAATTGAATTCTTCGAGGGTCCTCCAAGTTTTAGTGATTTAGTTGACCGTGTAATGAGGAAGTATGGATGTAGAGTGGATGAGATCAGTTTGAGAGGTCGTTTTGATTGTGGGAAAGCTAGAGCTCATTATGTTCTCATGAAGTTAGCATTCGATGCGAATTGGAAGCACTATAAGAATGTAGTGCACGAAGCTAATGTTGCATGTTTGGAGGTTATAGTCGAAATTGTTCGTATGCCTAGCCCAAATGTTGTCATGAGGGAGGAAGTGGCGGTAGTGAACCATAATGGTACCCAGGAGTCAGAAATGTTGCATCACATGTTAGGTGAAACAGAACGTGATTTTGACTTGGCTATTGCCAATGATGATTTTCCCAATAACATTTTTGAGAGGGATGAAGCAAATATAGATGTTGATAATGTCTCTATGGGTTCCGAAGATTGTGAATTGGAGGAAGATGGGGTAGTAGGTGTGGAGGTAGAGGAGGAATCACTATTTGAGAGTGGTGGGCATGAATATGAGGACGTCGGGGTAGAAAATGAAGAGGATGGACCGCAATTTGACACCGCAACCGTGCATGATGTAGAAGGCATTCGTCGTATGGACGATTGTTTTTCTTACACTCAGTATGAGTTGCGGTTTTTAAAAGAACGTGATGTCGAATTGCCATCCGTTCCCAATGATAAGGATATCAGTATAGTTCACAAAGCAATATGTGAATCTAGTATGGTGAATGCCGAAGGGATGTCCATTGGTGAGAGTCCAGTGATTAAGAAGGGGATGAAGTTCAATAGTCTTGAGGAGCTGAAGTTTTTCTTGGCTGACTACGCGGTGAGGTTACATAGACCTTTTAGCGTAGTTCACTCTGACAAGAACTTAAGATACAATGTGATGTGCAAGCAAAGATGCCATTGGCGTGTATGGTCTTGGCTAATATCAAGCACCGGACAATGGAGAATTTCAAATGTTGTGCAACCGCATACTTGTCGGTCGTCACAGCCGAAGCGAGAGCATGTACAGTGCACAGCAAAGTACCTTGGACGGCGTATCCTAGGCATTATCCGTAAAGACAGCGAGACATCGGTGCCATCACTCGTGGAGTCCATCTTTGTCTTTAGTGGGTACCGTGTGAAGTATTTGAAGGCTTGGCGGGCGAAGCAACACGCTGTTGCCCTACTTTGGGGCGACTGGAAGGAGTCGTACGGCATGGTTCCTAGGGTACTCTCAGCTATAACCTACTACAATCCCGGGGTTAAATGGTGCATCGACTCATGTGGCATGATGCTTCCTGACAATGGAGTTTTGAAGCATATACTGCAAAGGGTATTTTGGTGCTTCCCTCAATGTAGTGAGACATTTCAACATTGCCGTCCTGTGATACTTGTGGACGGTACATTCTTGACTGGCAAGTATAAGGGTACATTAATGATGGCAGTTGCTGTAGATCCAGAACAACAGCTTGTGCCTCTTGCTTTTGCCTTGGCCGAGAGTGAGAATAATGAGAGTTGGTCATGGTTTATGAAACTTGTTCGGCTACATGTTCTTGGACCTTCACGGATAGTGTGTATGATATCAGATAGGCATCATGGGCTCCTAAATTGTGCGAAGGACCACATGGATGGTTTTCCACCGCTTGTGCATAGGTGGTGCACGAGGCACTTTGCTGCCAACATGTCACGTCGGTAGAAGAGCAATCGTGTGATTGGAAAATTGAAGTTATTATGCAAGGTTCATACAGAGAGAGAATTTTGTGAGAAGTTAGAAGATCTAGTGAAGGACTTGAACGATGACGCAAAAGAATGGTTGAAGGGTGAACTGGAGGATAAGGATAAATGGGCGCAGGCTTTCGATGAGGGAGGGATGCGTTGGGGTATTATGACCACGAACTACTCGGAATCACTCAAAGGAGTTTTCAAAGGCATCCGAAGTAGGCCCGTCGCTGGAATTATTGAATACTCATTCGAAAAATGTAACGCCTACTTTGTGAACCGATGGCGAAAGGCACGTGAAATGTTGGATCAAGGCTATAGAATTGGGAAAGTTGCAGATGATTATTTATCAGAGGCTGAGCTTAGATCCGTGCACCACTTAGCAGAACCGTACGGGCCAGAAAGGATGGTGTATTCTATAAGAAGTTACGGTACGACTAACATTGGGGGTGAGAGTCATGGAGGCCGACACTACAGAGTGGATCTGAACAAAGTTTCGTGCACCTGCAATGTTCCTCAATTGTTGCACCTTCCATGTTCACACTTCATTACAGCTTGCAAGGCAAGAGGTCTTAACTATGAAAGCCCCTTGTACATGTCACCGTTGTACTCTAGGGAGCACACCATCAAAATATGGGAATCAAGCTATCAACCTTACCTTGATCCGTCACAATGGCCGGCATATGAAGGGGTAGGGTACGTGCCTAATCCCAATTTGATGAGAAATAAAGTAGGAAGGAGGCAGAAGAAGCGTTTCACAGGCGACATGGACGTGTCGGAAGGGAGGCTTTCTGCAGATTATGATACTGGTGATTTTGATGCGGACAAGTCAGAAAATCGTTGCTCCAAGTGCCACAAGATCATTAGGAATTGCACGTGCCGCAATAGAAAATCTAAAGGCACTAAATCTAGAGCGAGCAGTAATAGGCCGTGTACTTCGAACAATAGGGTATGCGCGTTGCTTGTATTTTGTATGGCTATCATTTTATCTTTTTTATAGTAGTAAATTATCATAGTTACCGTACTTATCATATAATGAAGCTGTTTACTAACGATCTTGTTTGTTGTTTCTTTAGGATGGCGGCCTCGGTGTACCCTCTTCTTGAGGCTGCTTACGACTTGCAGCACCGTGCCCACCACCTCGCGGACCTAAATGAGGTACTACATCAGTTACTAACAATGGTTGCTAATTTTTGCTGATGAATGCATACCTTAGGATGAGAATTGCAAGATTTTCGTATGAAATGTTCTTATAAATTGAGGATGTGCCTATCGTTACTATTCGCTTGTGTACAGTGTAAACAATTTCATACTGCAAATGTCATTTGTATCATATTTGTGTTACTTACCACTTTAGTAGCCCGTTATTCACAAATGGTTTGACTTCTCATTTTTTAATAATCTTATAATGTTTTGCAGAATTTGACACCACTCAGGGCTAGGGTGCACTCACCACTTAGGTGGGATGAGCGGTACGTGGAGTACCTGCAGAGAGCAGGTTTCTTGGATCTCGTTGTTCAGGTTGTCGGGAGTCTCCCTCCAATGGACGGACCGCTGTTGACCACTATGGTCGATAGGTGGCATCCGGAGACTCACACGTTCCACCTGCCCTTCGGAGAAATGACCATCACAATGCAGGATGTGGCTATGATACTCGGCCTTCCATTGGATGGGCAGCCAGTGACGGGTATTATACAGAATGAGAATTGGCGTGATATGGTTGAAATGCATATTGGGATTAGGCCGCCAGAGCCAGAGGGCAGAGACAGCTCGAAGAAGGCCTCCGGTGTCAGCTCGGCATGGTTGAGGGAGCACTTCGATGTGTGTCCTCCGGGAGCAAATGACGAGGTCGTGCAGCGCTATGCTCGAGTTTGGCTATGGCACTTTATCAGCACATTCCTCCTTCCAGATGCAGCTGGGAACACAGTATCGTGGATGGTTCTCCCCATTTTAGGTCAGCATTGGGACAAAATAGCCCTTTACAGTTGGGGCTCAGAGGCTCTTGCCTGGCTGTACAGACAGCTATGTGAGGCTTGCAGGCGCACAGCGAGGGATTCCAATGTTGGAGGGTGCACTTATATGTTGCAGATTTGGATTTGGGAGCGAATGCCCGTGGGTCGACCTTCCCATCTCCGTGTCGATGTAAGTCACAACGGCTAATTCCTTTTTCTACTTTAATGTTCGGAAAACTATTATATCATGTGACCAATTGGACTTACTTGCAATTTCAGCCATGGCATCGAGACGATGCTCGTCCCACGTTCTATCATGTGTGGAAGCATGTGCGGCCCGTTCGTGGCAATCCTGATAGGTGCTACAAGGCCTACACAAACAAGTTTGATGTTCTCACGCAGCACCAGGTAATTTGCTCACCATAGTTTTTTAAGCTAACTTCTGTATAATGATAGATGAAATAAGTATTGCGTGAAAATTTTTGAAGGTTGAATGGAAACCGTACGACCGTGAGCAGCTTAGCCATATCGTATTTTCACCGACGTGCTACAGAGACAGAGAGCTGTCGAGGTGCACGACGCCAATGATATTGTACTACGTCGTAGAGTTTCATATGCCGCATAGGGTGATGCGGCAGTTTGGGAGGATGCAACCGTGCCCTCCTTTGGAATTATCGACTTCACAGCAGCTGCACAGGTACGCAGGAATAAATAACTATTGGAGGCTATTCAATTAACGCACTTAACATGTTATACTAATACTTCACTAATTTCTGATGCAGGATCGACCGCAGAAAGAGGTATAAGGAGAATGATTGGAGGTTGAACCATGGTCAGTACCTCGTCATGTGGCAGAATAAGCAAGGATGCGATCCTGAAGGTGGACCGTACTAGCGACCAAACAATGAGTACATACGATGGTACTGTACTTCGACGAGAACTAAAGTGAAACCATCTTGGACTAATGTGCCCATTGAGGATGCACCGTCTGAATCAGACGCTGACATAGCTGACGCGTACGACACGGTGACATGCTATGGGACACAGCCTGAGCGTGCACCTCTCCACGACTACATGGTAAGATTTCGGTTTGTAATCATAGTATCGTAACATTGATCACTCATGGAATGAAAACTCCTGCGTACAGGGACAGCAGCTTGCAAGGCTCTCAAACGAGGCGGGCGTGATTATGGAGCACGCCGTCGGAGAAGGTGATGGTCTGCTTCGTCAGTTTGCAGAGGTAGAAGCCCAAACTAATTTCCACTTATACTCGTACTACCTTTGTAACCATCAATATCATAGTCGTGAATATATGCTGCTTACATGTGGCAGAGGGTTCGGAAAAGCTGCAAGCGAATGGCCATGAGGATGAACTGCATGTCGTCCTCAGATGTGCACCACGGGGGCAATGGCCAGGGTACTTCTTCGGGATCACGTCGGACTCCATTGGCGACTACCCCTAGGGCTGCAACACCGTCCACTACTGCAGGTCCTAGCAGGAGATCACGAGGCAAGGAACCCGCATCCCCTCAGGAAAGCGAGGACTCTGAAGGTGAGCAGTCTAAGGATGACAACCCTACATATGGTGAGGAACTGGTGATTTCTCACGATGCTCCACCTGTGACTCAGACGCAGGGACAGTCCAGCCAGGTACATTCACAAGTTTCCCCAAATTCAATTATAGATTTTAATGTTCACTCCCGAAGTGTCATACAAATTTTATGCTTTGTGCCCAATTATTCCATAGGAACCTGCACCTTGTACCCGGATGCCACGCCGGCGGCGTCGTTCCCGGGACCACACCGACGTTGGCAGCGTCAATGTGCTGCCCACGCATCCAAGGAGGGAGCGTCGCCCAAGAGATCCTTTTAGCCCTCCGGATGAGCGGCGGTCACAACACTGAACCTAGCATGTCTCAAGTGTGATGCACTACGTGTGCAATTTAAATTATATGGGTGTGCAAGACTTTTGGAACCGTCACGTGTGTAAAAGACTAAGTTGGTTGTTAGGTTTATTCATGTCACGTGTGTAAAAGACTAAGTTGGTTGTTAGGTTTATTCATGTCACGTGTGTAAAAGACTAAGTTGGATGTTAGGTTTATTTCTGTCTGTACAATGTTATATGTTTGCTCCATGACATACTTGTGTTTGGTGTATTTTTTCGTAAATGTTCAGAATAAAAAAAGCTATTTAAAGTTCATCACTGGAAGTCTAGCACCCCCCGGCGAAACCTACTGAAAATACGTTTCGGATTGTGCAGCGCACTCCTGACGCCCCCCCTCCCCCCCGGGCCGAAACCTACTGAAAGTTTACTAAAATTGGCGCGGCAACGCACTCCTGCCGCGCCAGGCCGCCTGGCGCGGCAAGGACCGCCACCCCCCCGGCCGAAACCTACTGAAAGTGTATTAAACTTGGCACGGCAGCGCACCCCTGCCGCTCCAGGCCGCCTGGCGCGGCACGGCCCCCCCCGGGCGGAAACCTACTGAAAGTTTGTTGCACTTGGCGCGGCAGCGCTCTCCTGCCGCGCCAGGCGGAGTGGCGCGGCAAGGGCCACCCTACTGAAATTTTGTCTCGATTTGCGCGGCAAGCCGTGTCTATTTAGAGTCTAAAATTTGTCCCACAAAGAGTGACTTTTCAATTAAACCTCATCTAATTAAAGTAACATTCACACCAATAAAAACGTATATGGAGGTGGCCTAATACCGGTTTCAATAGAAGTTTTATAGAAAAAGATACGGTGGGAGTAGGAATATTGATTACTTCAAGATTATTCAGAGGAGAGATGAGTGGGATAGCAGGTTCAATTATCAAATTTTCGATCTCAGTTATCAAATTTTCAATTTTAATAACAGTCCAAAGACTGAAAAATAAATTGAGGGAAGCCCGGCGGCCGTGTTGCATTGCGACTCCACGCATTGACGCACAACGCATGCACGCCAGTCTCGTGCAGTCGCGTCGCGCCTACAGAACCGGGCCACTGCCCTCTGCTCTTCCTTCCTGCAACTTGACCACAAATCTACTCGATGCTGCTTCCTTCGTACGAGAACGCGAAGCGTCCCGCCGCCCGCCGCCCCATCACTCGCTCTACCAGCGCTATGCCTTCCTCCTCCTCCACCGCCCACTCCTCCTCGTCCTCCATCCAAATCATCGACCCCATCGAAGCTACTACTATTTCTTTCACACTCTAGCGCCGACTACTAGCTCGGAGAGGAAACTTTGATGCGTTTGGACATAGTTCTCTCAGAAATGAAAATAGTTTTTGACAACTAATCGTAGTTCTCAGAATAAACATATACATAGTTTTCTCATAAATGAACATAGTTTTCACAACTAAAGAGAAACATGATCCATCTACATCAACACGTTCATCTAGTCCGAGTCACCTTCATATAGTAACTCGTCATCATCATCATCATCATCATCTCCGGCAACAACAACTCCCTTCCCTTTCTTATCGACATTAACCTTACCAACAGGTAAATTGGCAACAAGAGCCTTCATCGTCTCCATCTGTGCCTCTTCCGCTTTTTGTTGTAACTCTTCCATTTCAATCCTTCTCTTTCTTGCCCTAACTTGCTGCAAATATTCTTCCCATGAACCCTTAGGGTATTTCGCATTCGGATCAACCACATAACCTAAGCGATCTCTTTCCTCCCTCAACCTTTGTTTCTCCAACTCCCTCTCCTCCGGCAACTTCCTCCTATTTTCTCTCTTCTCATTTTCAGTTAGAGGTCGTGGATACTTGAATCTATTTTGCCTCCAATACTTAATAATAGTTTCCCTTGCATAAAATCCTTCAAGTTCCACTCCAGTCTCATGCACCATATCTTGATATATTTTCCCCCAAAGCAAGTCGTCGTCAGGAATAGGCACATCATACTCCTTCCTAATCTTTTCTTTAATTTCTTGTTGTTTCCTTGACTTCCATGGTTCCGATGTATTACCCAACTTTAATAACAAATCATATCGACCAGAAAAATCTTCCCAATCACATGTCCTTCCCTCCTGCAACAACAATTTCATATTCTTACAAATTTGAAACAAGTTCCAACCTTCATAACACATAAGAGACAAGTAGTTACTAACCCAGTAATCACCATGTGCATTTCCACAAAACGAACCATATCCAAGTTCAGAAGGCACCACACCTTCTGTTGCCAATATACCACACTTGCATCTATCACTAGGAGAGGACACACATGGCCACGGTGCCTTTCCACTTTCGAACTCCCGCACTTGCTCCTCCGTTAGCCATATTGCCATTGGGCCGTATATATACTCATTGAAATCACACAACGGCCACCCATCCTGCAAAAAAACGGTGACGTGAACTACTCATACGTAAAGTAACTACAAAACGCTGCTACAACTTCCAAGCAATAACATCAAGTAAAAGTATGAACAATATACTGCAAAATTATAACTGCTAGCTAAACGACATACTAATATTCTCGTAATATACTTACATGAGTCTTTTGGGAGCATCGAAAGAATGGAGTAAACTTAGGTGGATCCCCTAAGTTAGGACGCATAAGCTTAGCAGGAACACCACACTTGCACATGGGAGGATCCCTCACAGCCTACAAGCAGCCTCCTGCTTCTCCTCCTCGGTCATCCTAGGTGGGTTTGGTGGAGGAGGAACCCAACGCCTAAACTGATGGTATGGTTTAAGCTCTGTGCTATGATATGGGAATAGGCGGATCCTAGGATCATATTTTTCGGGTCCATCGATCCACTGAAAGAAATCACAAGGTGCGGCAGGCATTGGATCAAAAGTCCACTTGCATACATAGAAGGCTCTTCCGCCTGTCTTTGGATGCCTTGATTGTTTCACCTCTGCTTGCGCGCCACATCTACAAAGAGGTACTGGAAGGGCAGGAGGTACGGGACCAGCACCATTGGACTCGCCCACATAACGCACATACCACCTACGCCGCTTGTATTCACAACCAAACGATGTGGTCTCACCTGGACATCAAGTGCAACAAATTTAATAAACAAATAAACTTTACACACGTAATCCATACGAGCTATATACATCATTTTGATAAAATGTAAACACTCCATCTACAAAATACAAACACTGAAACATATCAACTATAGAAACTATATTAAGGAACAAAAATATGAGACTAATTAATTGAACATATAAAAAAAATACATGTCATGTAAACCACACAATTGGATGAATATATACCTAAATCGAAGCATTCAACAAGTTCTACACGTCAATATCGCGGGCAGAGACTCAATTGCGTATGAACTACGTATCATCTAACACAAAACACCATTGCATTTCATTCAAAATTGAAATCACCAACCTAACCCTAAGTCACCTAAACATCCTCCGATCTACCAAATGCAACGGTAAAACACGAGAAAAAGTAGGGGAATACCTTCCACACGAAGCAGGGATCGATTTCCACTACTTTTCCCCACCCAAATCGCCGGATTTTGGGTGGATTTGGGGGTGGGGCGGTGGGGGCCGGCGCAACAAGCTAAGGGCGCTGGTGTGTCTGGAGGAGGAAGAAAGGAGGGAGGGAGCCGGCGCGTGGCTGTAGTGTAGGCCTTGCCGCGCCAGGCAGGCTGGCGCGGCACCGCTGCCGCGCCAGGAGGGCTGGCGCGGCGAGCGCCCGCCCACGTCAGCGCCCACCTGGCGCCGCGACTCGCCGCGCCAGCGTGGCAGGGGCCCGCCGCGCCAGTGCATGCGGCGCGGCAGCGGCTTCCTGCCGTGCCATGCGGTCTGGTGCAGCCAAAAGGGTTCTTTCCGCAAATAAAATCCCGGTGAGGTTATTTTTAAAAGTAAATAAAAAAAAGTTAAAAATAAAAAAAGCGGAGTGCAGCTCCAAATCCTCCTCGGTTTCCCTTTCCCACAAGTTTCCCCGAGCCGGAGCGGCTAGGCGGAACGATGGCACGGGCACGCGGCGGCCATCGCCGTCTGGAACACTCACGAGTTGAGAAGCGGTATCGCAGCCAGAAACAATCCAGTGATCGCCAAAGGAGTCGTTAATGCCGACCGATGTGTCGATCGCCCAAATGCAAATTACAAGGAAATCGATGCTCGGCGCTTGATTACATATATGTTGTTTTCGGAGGGTCTTGGTTCACTTGGCAAGTTGCCATATCTTGTGCCTCCAATCTGATGCAGCCGCGTAGCTTTCATATCATATCACTGGGACACACGACGAGCTGTTCTCCGACTAGACCCTGTTAACGATGGCCATTTTTGTTTTGCATCACGACGCTGATTGATGTGTCCCCCCGGCCTCCCTTCCCCAATGTACCTGCACTCGAGCTACAAAGCGTCAATCAAAGGTCAATGTGCTAGCTCCAAAGTAGAAATCCCTGTGCCTGCAACTGTAAGCGCACGCAGGTTGGTAATTGGTATGCAATGCAACAAGGTGGGGGTCACTCTGTCACGTTTTTGGGAGCCTTTTTTCTTAAGCCAATTTCTAGTGTGCTCTGCTTAGTCCTCTACCAATTCGGACTCGTTTAATTGGTTGGTTTGGATGGCTCTTGTGGTCCTTGGCCGAGCGCGAGACCATGCCTTGACCGCCGCGCGATGCTAGCAACAGTGAAGCTGCTTGTCGATCTCCAACAAATCTGGATGGATGGTTTTGGTTCCTTCTCGCTCGATGATTTTGTTTCCGGACACCTGCTTATCGATCGGCCTCTGCTGGTAAATTATGTCTGGATCACACCGATTCCGTGTGGTAAATCTAAGTACCTGGAACGCTCCTGTTTTCATGTCTTCTTCCCGTGCCGCTACCGCGATCCTTGCAGCCGTGCGGGCGGGGTTGACGAGGAAGAGGAACAGCAGAGGAGGCGGCGCGGCCCGCATCTACGAAGCGGCGCATCTCGCCGGCCACCAGTCCGCATCGCCGGTTTCACTATTTGACACGGACTGATACTGAACACTCACCGGAAAAGAAAGAAAAGAATGCATGTGAATAGAAGGAAAAATCTTTTTTTTTTCATAGATGCTGCTAATATCATAACAAGGACTAATAACAAGGGAAGAAAGATTTTTTAAGAAACTCCTCCATCAAAACATTTTTTACAAAATACATTACAAACACACGCACACTCAAACTTACGAATACACGTACGCAAATCTACTTCTATGAGTACCTCCCAGAAACTGAGCTGTAAGATACTCAAGACTGACGAAGTCACCACTAGCCTACTACTAAAAAAACTAAATCCTTAAATAAATTCAAAAAATTGCAAACATCAGTACCGAGTTGAGGACTCAAATCCTGACGAACGGTTCCACCACAAACCACAAGAAACCTTACCAACTAAATTTAGTTTCATCAAAACATACATATTGCAAGTAATAGTAGTATACATTTACTAGTTCAGTTTCCTCACGTTTTAGTTGTAAATAAATTATAATTAACTTTCCAACCTTATGATATGACATACCAGTGAAACAAAATTGTGGTAATGTTGAAAAATTAGGCAATTACAATATTAAATTCTGAATATAATAAAACATGATTAGCACATAAACTAGCATGCAAACTTTATCATATTAGATTCAGGAACAACACAATCATAATTTCAAAAAACATGAAGCACGTACTGAGTTTTTTATATGAAGACGCTACGGCCGGTGCAGATGCGTTCATGATGACGATGCCAGTGACGCTCGTTATTGACACACTTTTAATGCTATTTAAGTGGTGTTTTCATACATATTCTTATACTAACCCACCACTTGGCACCTGAAATAACCCTGTTTTCGCATATGCATTGTATTTTGGAGGATATTTTGTTTTAGCAGGAAATTGGACCTAAAAGTATATTTTTGGATACAGCCCCGAACGAGTAACGAACCTGTTAAAAACGAAGGCCAACAGGTTCAGAAAAAAAGTCCAGGCTGATCGGCCTAGTGAAGCCCAAGCCGATCAACCAAGGGTCTTCTGACCTTCTCCGACGCTCATTTTTTGCAAGCACTCCTCCAAGATTACTTAAGGGCTAAGTTTGCAAGGATATGGCAAGATGAGTTTAGGATCAAAGAGGATCAAGCGGAGATTTGGAAAATTATCAAAAATCAATCTTATCCCGAAGATATCAATGTGCCAGGTCCACATGCAAGTAAAAATAAGACTTCAAGACACCTAAGAAGATTTGGGGATGAAGGAGGGTGCGAGAGGCCACAAGGAAGGGCCAGTCCAATTGGCCTGGACCCCCAGACGATTGGCCTGGGGCTTTCCTCGCTCCTTTCGCCTTCCAATTTCAACCACCCGCTCTCCATACTATAAATACTCTGATATTTTATCGAGCACGCAAATCCATCAACCAGAAGTCGATGAATAGAGGGACACATACCAGAGGGAGCTGAGGGCTGCTACAAGTCTTCGAGGTTGTCTAGGAGATGGATTAGGCTAGACCCTAGCCACCAGAAGCCATGGTGGAGTTTTGGAGCCGAGCCTTGCGATCATCAAGGCTTATGTACACACGATGGTGATATCAGTCTAATCTTCTATTTCATTTGATCTATTATGATGCATGCTTATTCTCATATGTTTAGCTAGCATATGTTCTTAGTAGGAATATATGTAATCGTGGTGATTAGTCTATGTCTTGCGGATACATCTTAGTAGTGCATAGGAAGTCGGTATGATTACCCTTGCATGGTGATAGCATGTGGGAGGGAAAAGGCTGAGCGATTGCGTAATGTTGAGTATGATCGATGGCGAGTATTGTGGGAGTTGTTTGAGGTAAAGATTTGGGATACCGGAGGCGTTAATACGCACCTCACAGTGGTGACCACAAGAAAGTAGGCTGCTTGCGAGCCGCCTTTCTGAGGGATGACTCTTTATCAAGGTGCTACATGGATTGGTTACTACTTTCGCTGGAACTACAACAAGAAGACAATAGGCTCATGGTACCTTTGGTTGTGTTATCTCATATATACGGATGTGATCTGTTTACCCTGTCTATAATACTTATCTCATGATTGGGTTTACCTTTATATGCAACTCGTGCTTCATGATAGGATTAGATCCGTTTAGCTAGATAAAGAACCCTAGTTGGTTCACTGCCGATCCACGAATTGAAAAACCTTGGAGGAAATACGCTAAGGAAAAAGCTACGATGATCTGTGCACTTGCGGTTCACAAATTGGCGTGCTAACTGCCGTCAACAAGCTTTTCTGGTGCCGTTGCCAGGGATTGACAACTCGAATCCTGGGGCGATCTATCTAATTTTTCATACTAACCCTATTTTTTTATTGCACATACTCTATTTTTCTTGTTTGCGTCCTTAAAAGCAGGTAAATGTTAGATGCCAGATGATCGAATATGGACTTTCATCAAGTCTGGATTAACCCCGTTAAGATGATAACAACATCAAGCTCAACTCTTTAGTAGTAGGTGCTAACTTTGTTATTGGCCCAGCATCTGCTATGGAGTCCACACAAATGAAGACAATACAAATGATGATAAAGAAGATATGATGTTGTGTCAATTAATTTTTTAAAGACTAATATTTCTTGGAGATTTGTTTGTTCAAGTAACAGGTGTTGGGTCATGCCCAAAAAGTTACAAGCTGGATCAGCAACATCTCAAACATTGCTGTTGTGATCAATTTTCTACCCATGATCAAAGATGTACAATAAAGAAAAATTAAATATTCAGAAGCTCCATCAAGTCTTCTTTCCAACTATCAAGAATTACTAATTTTGGAGATCCGTACAAAGAGTTATGATAAAATCTTTCAACGCTGCGCGTTCTGAAATCAGCTCGGGACAGAACATAGTGCCGGAGTAAAACAGGTGTAACTCTTTCATCCGGAATCCGTTTTGGGTGAATGACTAGTTGTTGGAAATGGAATTTGATGCACTTTTTCATGGAGTGGAAGTTTGGTACATGGTCTGTACTTTACGCAGAGGAATTCAATGGAGAAGAGGCAGTAGCGAATGACGAAGAAGGTGGTGATGATGTTAAGGGATGATTGGAGGGCCTCTCTGCAGAAAATATGATGACTAGAAGTTGATCAAGACTTGAGGCAACAAGATTAGAAGAACCATAACACTACCAATCTTCTCCAGTGGGATGCTCAAAAAGCTTCTAATTGAGTGATGCAATCAAGGAAGAAAACCGCTCAGATCATCGACACAGAGCGCAGGAGCGTCCTCTACTCCCGTCACCTTGGCTAAAGCAAGAATTATGGAGAAAGCGCATCATTGCCGCCCATGCTACTAGCTGGTACAGCAATGAGGATGACCTTGAAGCCAAAGGATGTGAGACATAATACCCCAAAGACCACAAGATGAAGATCATTAACATCTCCGGATTAATTCACGACAAGCTACTGTTGTCATCAATATTTTTGCTTGACCTTAGAAGATAATAACAGAATATTTTTTAGATATTCAGAAGCCCCATGAAGTAAATATTCCAACAAATTAAGAATCAAGGCAATCGGAGATTCCTACAAGCGGTTATGGCCAAATCATCAAAGGTCGCGCGTCCTGAAATTAGTTCTGGACAGCACGCAACGCTAAAATAAAACGGGCTTAAATCTCTCACTTGAACTCCATTTTAGATGAATGACTACTCATTGGAAAGATAATTTAATAAAAATACAGCTATATTTCGGTATATGTTCTGTTCTGGACGCAGGGGAAAATCCACGAAGAAGAGGTAGCAGCAAGGCGATGAGAACAAGACGGAGGAGATGAGGATGACAACAATGAAGAGGAGCTTGGACAATGCTTTAATCAAGCGTACAAGATCAAATTCAAAAGGTTAGAACAAAATAAAAACCTCTAGAGCATTAGCACATGAAGACATAAGCAGGCTACATCCAATACAAAGAGGTGCTAGAAGCGAACCACGAAGGATTACAAAAGATGACATCAAGCTGCATGGATACTTTGGATTCTCACGCAAAGGACCATGGCTTCGCATGAACATTATTGAAGTGAGAAGTCTAGCTACATGACTTTAACTAAAGCGCTTTCGGGAGGCAACCCGTCTTTTTATTTATTTTCTTTACTAAGATGACGGTCTATATTATGCTTTTTAATTGAAACCATCAAGTAACATTGTACCGTTGCTCTAATAAATTCTACAACCACATGTTGTATACTTTAAATAATATTGAGGGAGCACTTTGTTACTTGATCTTGGAAAACTCATAGATCCTTTTTTGTGTGATATTAGTGTTTAGAGTCTTTTTCTTTGTGTCTTTTTAGAGAGAAATATGAAGCATGGCACAACCCCTTTAATTCTAAACTTATGACTAGTTAATTTAGGATAATTTTTGTTTTGTTTTAGATCACCTCCATATCATGTCATATCGTTTTGTTTATCCACCTCATGTTGCGTTGCATTTTCATGTTGTTTTTATCAAAATCTTTTTCCACCCAAGCTGACACACTTTTAGTACCATTTAAGTGGTGTTTCCATACATATTCTTATACTAACCCGCCACTTGGCACCTAAAATGAACCCATTTTCGCATATGCATTGTATTTTGGAGGACATTCTGTTTTTGCAGGAAATTGGATCTAAAAGTATATTTTTGGATAAAGCCCTGAACGAGCAACGAACCTGTCAAAGACGAAGGCCAGCAGGCTCAGAAAAGAACCCATGCCGATCGGCCTGGTGAAGCCCAAGCCGATTGGCCAGGGGTCTTCTGGCTTCCTCCAACGCTCATTTTTGGCAAACACTCCCCCAAGATTACTTAAGGGCTAAGTTTGCAAGGATATGGCAAGATGAGTTTGTGATCAAAGAGGATCAAGCGTAGATTTGGAAAGTTATTAAAGATCAATCTTATCCCGAAGCTACCGACGTGCCAGGCCCACATGCAAGTAAAAATAAGACTTCAGGACAACTAAGAAGACTTGGGGACGAAGGAGGGCACAAGATGCCACAAGGAAGGGCTAGGCCGATCGGCCTGGGGTTTTCCTTGCTCCTCTCGCTTTCCAATTTTAGCCACGTGCTCTCCAGACTATAAATAGTCTGATATTTCATCGAACACGCAGATCCATCCACCAGAAGTCGACGAATAGAGGGACACACACCAGAGGAAGCTGAGGGTCGCTGCAAGTCTTGGAGGTTGTCTAGGAGATGGATTATTCTAGACCCTAGCCACCAGAAGCCATGGTGGAGTTCTGGAGCCGAGCCTTGCGATCATCAAGGCTTATGTACACATGATGGTGATATCAATCTAATCTTGTGCTTACTTTGATCTACTATGATGCATGCTTATTCTCATATGTTTAGCTAGCATATATTCTTAGTAGGAATAGATGTAATCGTGGTGATTAGTCTATGTCTGGCGGATACATCTTAGTAGTGCGTAAGATGTCGGTGTGATTACCCTTGCGTGGTGACAGCATGTGAGAGGGAAAAGGTCAAACGATTGCGTAATGTTGAGTAGGATCGATGGCGAGTATTGTGGGAGTCATTTGAGGTAAAGTTTTGGGAAATCAAAGGCGTTAACACGGACCTCACAGTGGTCACCACAAGAAAGTAGGCTGCTTGCGAGCCACCTTTCTGAGGGATGAATCTTTATCAAGGTGCTAAATAGATTGGTTACCATTTTGGCTGGAACTACAACAAGAAGACAATAGGCTCATAGTACCTTTGTTGTGTTACCTCATATATATGGATGTGATCTGTTTACCCTGTCTATAATGCTTATCTCATGATTGGGTTTACCTTTATATGCAATTCGTGCTTCATGATAGGATTAGATCCGTTTAGCTAGATAAACAACCCTAGTCAATTCACTACCGATCCATGGATTGATAAACCTTGGAGGAATGCTCTAAGGGAAAAGCTACTATGATCCGTGCGCATGCGGTTTACAAATTGACGTGCTAACTGCCGTCAACAGATGCGGTCGTGTGACAGTCGATGCAGGAGGAACCCAAGTTGTGGTGACAAACTTGAACAGTTGCATGGAGCACTTCTCTAAAACCTTATTTGCCCACTCAAGATCACAGGAACGAGTGGTTTTGAAAATATGCTCACACTGACGCAATGGAATGGAGAAGTCTACAATGATAATGCAGCAACGAAGATGAGGCAAAACGTAACATGTATAGACTATGTTAGTGATTTCGAAATCTAGGGAACTCCCCCTATAGTATATGAAGGTAGGAACGGATCCAACGTGGGGGCGGGGGGGGGGTGGAGCCTCTGTACAGCCTAGAAACTCCATTGGAGCAAGGGTTGGAGGGGGAGGAGAAAGTAGGAAGAAGAAGAATAGAGGAAGATGAGGTGAAGGGAGAGGAGGAAGGAGAGGAGAGCCCCCTAGTGGGCAGGTCTGCATCCCCCCTTGCTAAGTTGGGATGACTCTCGTGCATTAGCAAATGGTATTAGTAGATGGTGTACCTCTTTTAGTGACTAATTGGTCTTTAAAATTAATTAAGAAATATTTATATAGACTTGGTTCATATATCTAACAGGTAGGACCCTAGCTATTCGTGTAGGTCCGTTCGGTTCTAATTAAGAAAACACTGATGGCTGATGGGTATGGATGAGGGGCTTCTTGCAGTACCAGCGTACTGTAACCGTTCTTGCAGATGACCTTTCCTCACAGAGGCACAGTAGTGTTGTCCTGCTGTGCCTTTGTTAGGTGCAGTTCTCAATTTGGGGCGATTGCAGGTTCGCGTTACATACTGCTCTCAGATTAGACGCGCGTACTGGATCGATCGACGGGCACTTCGTCTGCACTGCTGAGAGCCTGTGCCAAACATGCCGGGTTTTCTAGTGCACTGTTGTGAGCCTGTGCCAAACAAGCAGGGTTTGCCTAGTTCCAGACTCGATCGATGACGACAGTGCGTCAAGTCAGTGTCTGCACATGTGATGATGTGAAATGCAGCAACTGTGTTGTTACGGCCCAGCAACCACGAACGAATGGTGATGTTTCAGTGTCAACACCTAATGAGATTTTATTATTGCACTACTCGTCTGTTACATATGGGACCTGAAGTGATCAATCGGTTGCAGAAATCAGTGATTAGTTACCACAGTTTTCCTGGGGATCGATCGATTGTGAAAGTTTCTTCGGAAAAGGAGGTTTTTGGTCCAGACCCCAGAGAAGAAATAGAAAAATAAGATCCTCGCACTTGGTAAATCGTACAAAAAGATACGAATCTCCAGAGGACAAGACCACAATAGGACCAACTATCTGTCGCATGCTATTACTGGGGCCAGCTGTTAGCGACACGTCAAAGCTTCAGCACAAAAACATGAGAATGAGATGGCAAGGCATTCATGGATCGACGGATCATCTCCACACAAGTAACTAACACATCATCCTCACCGCTCGGCTAGCTCTCCGCCGGCTCTGGCTCATCATCTATCCCAGGCAGCGATCTAGTGCAGAGGGAGAGGGAGAGGCGCAACTTCTACTCTGCGCCATTGGCCGGCCAGAAGCCGCCAATATGCCATCATGCACGCAACTGAGCCGCGCTGCAGTACTACCAGATCGCGCTGGAGTAGCCGTTAGCAAAATCTTTTTTTTTGGATAGCTGCTGGGACCGCTACCGAAAACTGAGCATTGGTTCTAACCCTTAGTACCGATTAGTTTTTGACCCACATTAGTATCGGATCTAATGGCTAGTTCCCAGGAGCCCCCCGTGACCCCCTTTAGTACCGGTTGGGAGCTCCAACCGGTACTAAAGGTCTCCAACCGGTACTAAAGGACACCATTAGTACCGGGTGGAGCTCCCAACTAGTACTAACTTCCCTTCTATAAATCAGGCGTCTTGTTCCTCCTGCTTGAGCTATTTCCTTCAGCTCGGACTTCATCCATTCATGGCGAAATAGGGGAGGTGCTGCCAGACTTTTGACCATTTCGTGGGGATTTCACTCATTCAAGTGTTCTAAAGGTTAGAAAATTCATCATCCCTTGATACATGGTTAGTATACTAAGTTTTATACTTTAGAGCTAGAGTAATTTGTGATTTTTACAATAAGGTACAATGGAGAAAATTTTCATTTATATGTGTGGGTTATTTAGAGCTCATATTTGTGATTTTTAGAATAAACTACAATTTTTTGGATGCTATGTTTCATATTAGTCAAAGAAATTGATATGAGGTTAGAGGAATAATTTCATAATTTAGTCTTTTACAAATACGAGCTAAATAAATTATGGAAAAAATATAATTTACTCATATTTTAGTCATTTGCAAATATGAGCGAGATAAATTGTGGTACATAGAGATAATAAGATGAAATAGAGGTACGTAATTAGTCATTTTTAGAATAAGCTACAATTGAGAAACTTTCCATTTATATGTTATGTTTGAGCTAAATAAATTGTGGGGAAAAACATAATTTGTTCATAATTTAGTCATTTGCAAATATGAGATAAATAAATTGTAGTACATAGAGATGGCTACTGCTGCTGGAGGTAGTGACGATGTTGGGGGCGATCATCGTTCCTCTCGCGGCAAGGGGAAAATCATAGTTGGCCCTCATGATAAGCCGAAGAAAATGAGCACGTGGGAGAGAGCAATGCTTCGTTATTTGCAAAGATGTCATGAAGATGTTGTTACGGCGGGTCAAGAACCTCCTTTTGGTGGTCATTATGCTTCACCGCCAGTCCCGGGTATTTCAGGTCCACTTAGTACTACCGTTGTAGGAGGCACAAATAAACCACAGGATGAGGCTAGGTCAGCGAAACCTTCGTCTTCGCTGCCCAAGGATGCTTAAAGTCCTTCTAGATAGTACTTAGTGGATGTTTGTCATAGTGTATCATGTTGTTTGGGTCTAAAATTTAAATTTGTGTATTTCTATCTAAACTTTCAGCAACATTTCAGTTTGTCATAGTGTATCATGTTGTTTGGGTCTGAAATTTAAGTTTTTATATTTCTATTTAAACTTTCAGCAACATTTGAGTTAGTGCTATTGTATCATGTTTGTTATATTTCATGTATAATTCTATGGATGATCAGAATATCTTTAGTTTGGTAATACTTTGTAGATGGATTGACAATGGATGTATAGCGTGGACAAATGCTCCATGGAGTATATTAATGGTTTGCGTGGTTTTCTCGATCTGGTAGAGTTCAACAAGCCGCCGTCTAGTTTCATTTGTTGTCCATGCTGAATTTGCAAAAATGAGAAGGATTACTCATCCAGAAAGACTATTCACACCCACATATACAGTTCAAGATTCATGCCTAGCTATTTCATTTGGACTAAGCATGGGGAAAGAGGAGTTATGATGGAAGATGATGATGAAGAAGAAGATGGTAACTACATTCCTGATTGGACTCAAGGAGGTGCCTTTGCAGATACTACAATGGGCGAGGCTGAAGAAGAGACGGTTGCAGAAGAAGGTGCTACCGATGATCTAGGTCAGGTGTTTCGCGATGCAAAGGAAGACTGCAAGAATGTGAAGGAGTCAAAGAAGTTTGAGCCTATGTTAGATGATCATAAGAAATTGTTGTACCAAGATTGCAAACAGGGGCACAAAAAGTTGGGTACCACACTGAAAATGCTGCAATGGAAGGCAAAACATGGAGTTTCTGACAAGGGTTTTGATGACTTAATGAAAATCATAAAGAACATGCTTCCCGAGATGAATGAACTGCTGTCTTCAACATACGAAGCAAAAAAGGTTGTTTGCCCTCTGGGTTTGGAGGTATAAAAGGTACATGCATGTTCTAATAAAGAACATATATTAGTTCCTAGACAACCAACATTACAACAACTTCAAGTGAGCGTGTTTCCCATCTCTTTTCTTTTTCGAACTAGCAGTTAAACATAAGACTAACTAGCTTTGGCTATGCATATACGTACAGCTTCCACTGCATACTCCTTGTTATCGCGGGTTATCGAAGCGCGGTCTATATCATACTCGTTGAGGAAATTAAGAGATCAATAAAAAACCTCATAGACATTCTTAATAAAGCATGAGCTCGCTTCCGTCAACATCACGCAGGTGAATTCAAGGAGGAACTATTTCAAGCTTGAATTCCCGGTATGTGTTGAATTTCTACATCTCGTGACACTTCCTTGAACATAACAAATATTTCATAACTCTTTTTTTGCCATATATATAGTGTTTGAGACAGAAGCTGGGAAATAATTTATGCGGATACTACGTATGTAAGTTCATTCGTGGTTTTGTAGGTCCCAAGCGTATAACTGACCACGAATTCAGAGTATGTATACAAATTTCTTAACAGTAAATTAGTTCTAATTATGCAGACCCATTGATCTACTATATAATAACCTTTGCCAATGACACATATGAGAGATATGAAGAAGCACTCCTCGAGACGGAAAAAATCAAAACAATTCAAGAACAACTCAGTGGATTTCTTCTAGACGAGATAGTATATCCAGTGGGGTAGTTCCACAATGATGGATCAAATCTGCATCACTGTCAAGACTCGGGTTCAGAATAGTTGATCCAAATGTTGAACTTCAAGTGTTGATGCAATGTAATATTATTCATAAATGTGAATGCAGAATATGCCTATATATAATATTATATAAAATGTAATATTATAGATAAATACAACTTTATATATTTGCGTAATATATTAGCGTATTAGAACTAATATACGTAAAGGAAACAAATATGAAATACTAATGTAGAATAAAGAAATAGAAATGAAAATGAGAAAAAAAATAGGAAAGAAAAAAGACCTTTAGTATCCGTTATTTGATCATTTGATCAGTTCTAAAGGCTCCTTAGTAATACGGGTTGCACAACTGTAATAAAATGCTTTCCCCAGCGGTGGACGCTCCTCCGACCTCATGTTATTCCTGTCCGTCTGTGTGTCTGGACGTTGCAAAGATATATATCTGGCCGCTCCCCCGGCCTGTCCGGGGAGACGACGCCGATCTATCGGCAACCTGTGATCCAGGTTGCGTCGGAACGCGCCGCATCATCCGCTGCGATGGGATAGGATCGGATGAGGTACACGATCAGGTGGATGAATCGTCGGCGGCGACCGATCACGAGCCGGCACGGCGCCCGGCACATCGTACAGTTTCCGGTGGATCGCGCGCGGTCGGGAGTCGGGAGCTCGCAGACGACGACGAAAGGCGACGACATGCCTCGTGCCAAGTAGGTGAAAAGTCCATTCCATTGATTCTTATGCGTAGGGGAACATACATGAACCTTTTCTTGAGTAATAATTCCTCCCGGCCGGCCCGGTCGGACCCTGCTTTGGAGGGCTGCTCGCAGTAATTTTAGTAGTTTTTATTATCATGTGGTTCTTGGGCTCCCGGGCCAAGTTCAACTGTGCACTGAGAGTTGCACCATGCATGCTAATAATGATGAAGCTTCTTGTCTCCCAGAAATTCGGATAGTTTTGGCTTCTTCTTCATCCCCTTTCGCATGCATATATATATATATATATATACACACACACACACACACACATACATACATACATATGATCTCTCATGTTTGTTTTCTTTACTTAATTATACAAGAAAGGATTGGAGGATACCCCCTCTCTCTCTCCTAGTGCTATTTGAACACCGGACATATACCGGTTGAAAACTCTAACATGTATTAAAAGCCCGTTTCGTATGGTTCCAGTTTCATTGAGAAACGTTTCAGATTTAATTTCTCTTTAGAAGTGTTTCTCTAGTGGATCAGAATCACTTTGTGAAATTGCTTGGCTGATTAGAAAGATTCTTGTTCTTGAAAGGGAAGTAAAAATAACCTCATTTTCTTAGAAAATTCATAGAAATAAATAGGCTTCACAAAAAATATCAAAACTTTTTGTGTGTGAGGAGCATCTCAAATAAGATCCATTTTGATTATAGTTTCACTTGTAAAGAATAAATAGTAAAAGAGGACTGCTACCAGACTAGAGAGATGGTTGGAAACGGTGAATCAAAATCATGCGAAACTGGTCTGTGGCCGTTTCACGCTCCTAGGCAAGAAAAAGGAGAAACATCTCAAGTGATTCATGGGTGAAACGTTTCACCTTTTCACCATTTGGCATAGTGATTCTCAATAGAAATAAAAATGTTTCTGCTAGCCAAACGCACCCTAAATGTGACCCATTAGTACCATTTGTAGCCATTAACCAGTACTAATGGGTCGCCTGGGGTAATAGCTGTTAGGGTCGGTACTAATGCAAATAATAGGTCATCTGGGGTAATAGCTGTTAGGGTCGGTACTAATGCTTGCACTAGTACCGGGTCAAAAAGCGGTTGGTACTAACAGGCTGATGAAAGGTCGATTGTCTAGTAGTACAACCTCTTAGTTAATAACAAGAACAAAATGCTTAAAGTAGAGATCAACGTCCTTAGCATAATCTATTGCTAAAATTCAGTTCATGGCTGGCGAAGACCTCCATTGTTGTAATTCTAGAATAAACTATTTTTTAATAATGGAATAGCGGCATCCTGTCCTCTACAAATTAAACAAAACATGCATATGCAGCCGTAGAAAATAGACTGTAGAAAGGGAAAAATAGGTCGATCTTTAGATTGAACTGAAGACAAACACAAGCTTTTACCCAAAACAATACTCTGGAACTCGTGTGTTAATTCCTGTCGATCACTGCATGTGTGTGAATCGAATCTATGGAACCAGCCAAATAGCTAGGTGCCTATTTTCAAGCGATGTGTGCTATGGTACATTGCTCCTGTACCGTGTCGAGGGTCAATCACTAGATTCCCCCAATGAAATTTAGGGAGCCAATCAGCCAGTGCCACGTCACGTGGCCGGGAGAGCTAGCCATGCCCGATGCGGATTACCTTTCCGTACATTGCTTTCGAGTGCAGGTAGTCATCAGAACTCAGGATCGCTCGTAACCAAGTAAATTCCAGGTCTAATTCCACATTTCCACCCGTAGACGATTACATCATGACAGATCGGAGCAAGCAGTGCACTCCTGAAATATTTCTGTGCAAAATTATGACTTGGGGTTTTCCTAAATTAAAATGCATGCGTGACAGCCGGCAGCGCCTTCGTCAACATCAACGGTCGTTGATGAGTCCATTTTTGCTTGAAAATTAAAGAAGGGGTCGACTATGTAGCCATGCATCAAATCTTAGATTAACAAAGTCACCATGAACATCCCGAGATATTAATGGGCATGTCACTTGTCGCTGAAATAAGTAGTTATATTATTGAGATACACATGACGTTAATGCCTGATTCCTACAAGATTCTTATACCAAGTATGCTTGTTTCTACAAATGTAAGAATCTTTTATGTACACACTATACTTGGTCAACATTTATTCTTGTTTTGGTGGGGTCGTCTTCACTCTCGAGACAAATCTTGTCTCAGTGCACAGCCTATATGATGCAAATTAAACCATTCTCCATTATTTATGATTACTCCAAGTGACACATATAGGACCGTTACATTTTGGCTCGTTCATACAGATCCTGGATCGGCTTTGGGACAGAGCGATTAGCCAAATTTTGGTTAGATGGGCCACCACGCGATCTTATGGGACTTGATCGTTGGTCACCGCAATGTGGGCCATGATATCTGCATACAAAGGAACGATTCGGTTCTTCTGCGGCTTGACCACCACATGTGGTTCTTCCATCACTGCTAGATCTAGCCTTAGCTATGGACCATCCTATAGTGCTGAACCGAGGGCGCCCACTGCAATAATTCATAAGCTGATTCGTGCTCTCTAGAGTATCATATACTTCTCCTACAAAAAAGGAGTATCATATACTTCTGCTATGCCACTATTGTATGTGCGCCATTTAATTTATATAGCATGCATACCAAGACACTCCATGGAAAGTGATGGCTATCCAATTATATGTAAACATAACTATTATATTCTTAGTGCTGTAGTTAGTCCTAATATTTGGTTGAATTCATGCATATGTGCATTGTAAAAACAGATTAAAAGACTTTGTATGCATGTTGAGCAAACTACTGTCTCTAGTCACAAATAAGTGCCATTTGAACATTTTATCTTAATATATTTGTAAGTACGACAAAAGTAGTATTAAACTACCTTTTAAGACAAATCTACGGACCGATGATGTATCATGTTTAAATATCCAAACCCAACACAAATGGCATTTATTTTTTTACTGGAGGGAGTAAACTTCCATATACATATCACACTATAGCAATGAAGGCTGTCCACATGTAAGTGGCACATGGTAATAATATGTGGCGTGCACTTGGACTAAGGCACGTGTCATCGTCTAGCCTGCTAGATGGCAGACATTTTGGTATGTACGTAGAAAAGTCTTTCACATGCATTACGGTGTTTTGCAATCATAATGGGCCCGGGCTACAAAGTAACTTACACACTGAGGTTGAATAGTGTGCTGTAGTAATGCAAGACCGGCAACATCTAAGGCTACGATGATTAGCACATCGTCCCCTCCAAAACCACTACTACCTTAAATTAGGTCTAAGTTCTAACTTAGGAGGGTAATAAAGTAGAATTATTGCAAAGTCCAAGGGAAATACCTGCAATTTTGCAGCAATGTACATATGCATCACCAAAGGAAAAGCTATTACGACAACAAAAGCTGGCCACAGAATATACAAGGACTACAGGGAAAGTTAAATTCTTTTGTTACGTCTTTCAGCAGATAGAATGAAAAGAAGAACACACACTCAACGTCGTGTAAAAGTAAAAGACGACCAGGCTAGTATATATGTCCAGCGAGCAACACGCCAAAACACGAAGGCCCAAGCACAGTGAATTCCGCCTAGCTGGCCGTCCATGCAAGCTTGCCGCTTGGGCCGCCCACACACTCCAGCCACAGAAAAGCAGGCTAGAGCCGATCAGCCGAGAGCCCGGAGAGCGAGGCGTGGGCCCGGAAAAATCTCCCCAGCCACCTCCCGGCCAATGAGGAGGCGGTGCCCACGTGGCTTGCTCCACGTCCCCCTCCCCCCATTCCCCTATTTCTATCGCCTCGCCGGTGGTCGTTGCAGCTTTGCAGGGACACACACAGACAGTACACACACAGGCCTTCTTCTACCCCTCGGCGACTGGGTGCTAGCTCAACAGCAGCTTAACTGATCGGAAGCTTTTCTTCAAGTAAAGCCCTAGCTGGTAGTGTCCTACTCAGCTCTCACCATGGGCGATTCCTCATCCTCATCAGCATCTTACATCAGAATGGTATGTGTGATATAGAACTTCTCTATATCATTTCTATACATGGATGCATCAAATGATATAGCTTTGGTTGTTTTTGGTGCTGTTTCAGGTTCACCATCTGATAGAGAAGTGCATCTGCTTCAACCTGAACAAGGAAGAGTGCATGGACGCGCTGGAGAAGCATGCCAACGTCAACCCTGTAATCACTTCCACCGGTACTGCTCACTGTCTACATGCATGCTGTCGATCATGGCTGTACCCTTTGTGTCTTGCTCTTCTATTGTCATTTCATGTGATCTGAACATTTTTCCTATATATATGCATATGTTCGCAGTGTGGAAGGAGCTGGAGAAGGAGAACAAGGAGTTCTTCGAGACGTACAACAAGGACCGCGTGGAGCGGAACATCGAGGCGGAGACGATGCAGCGGATCCAGAAGATGCTCGCCGAGGCGGCGGCCTCCAAGACCTCCGACGACGACGAGGGCTAGTAGCTGTGGTCAGCTAAACTAGGGCTATAGATAGCTCCTCCATTAGCTCCATCCATCCATGTGGGACAAAGCTTACACACCGTACCTCACGTGAGAGTTGAGACCATTCTATATATAGCTTAATAGCTAGCTATTAGCTTACTTATTAGCTGCCAATAATAATATGCCTTTTGCGAGAACACCATGCATGCATGTGTCGAAAAATGCTTAAGATTATATTAATTAGGAGGTCATCAAGATCAAACTATGTTTAATTCATGTATGTATATGTATATATCTATTTTATGTACAGAAGACGATGAATATTCAACCCATGAGGCCATGAGGATCTATCTACAAGAGCCTGCAGGGGGGTGATGTAAGCAAAGCAGTAGCTAGGCTTATCATTGCCGGTAATCCTTTTCAGACACGTGGCGGCTGGCGCGCGCATCCGTCAGTGATGACGAGTTCCACTCGAGGGGATAGCCCGGCGCTGCTCGCCTTGTCCTGTTCCAGATCACCAAAGCAGCTAACGCTCGTACCGGTTTTTTCACGTGACGAGGCAGGGGCGCGCGCGATCGGCTGGATCTGTAGGGTTTCTCGCGCGCGCCGTCGTCTTTCTGGGTCCCCATCTGTAGGGTTCCTCGTCGTCGTTACGGGGGCGGGCCCCCATCGGCGGCTCGCGCGAGGCCGGGTGACCCGGCCGGCCTGCTTGTTGAGCTGGACGTCTGCGGTGACCTCTCCACAGGTCACAGGTGTACGTCGAGGCCAGCCGACCGGCTGCTCGTGAGGGCGACGCCAGTCACGCCACCGCTGTCTCGCTCGGGCTACACAGTACAGCGCAGGAAGGGCCGGCCGGTATTAATGGCGCAGCACAAAAAGGCTTTTAAGTTTTGCAGGTCGCAATCCATCTCGTGACTCATCGGCCCGTCACAAGGAGAGGAATGTGGTAGGGAATATAATTACTTGTACAAAACTCAGCTTTTTAGTCCCGGTTATTAGGAGGCAATTCTTCCGAAAATTCATCCGGGTAATCGAGACGAAAGGGGGTATCTAGTCCCAGGTCGCTGTACCGGAACCAAGGGTGTCTTTAGTCCCGGTTGGTACCGGTTGCCACGCTAGGCACAACCACCACCCCCTTTAGTCCTGGTTGGTAATACCTATATAGGCACGTCGCAAGTCACAAGTCACGCGATTTTCACGTGAAATATGCGCGTGCGCGGTGCGTGGGATTCGAACCCACGACCTAAGCCTCACGCGTAGCTTCCTTACCATCCCACCTACATAGCACATCTGACTATATAGGGGATGCAATCCTTTTGTATTAATTTGTGGGGAACCCATTAGTCTTGGTTTGTGTTACCAACCGGAAGTAAAGACATTAGTTCCAGTTGGTAACACAAACCAAGACTAAAGGGTTCGAGGGCTTTAGTCTTTTTCAGCCACCCGTGGGGACCCTTTAGTCCCGGGTGGTAACACCACCCGGGACTAAAGGACTAAAGGGTCCCCACGGGTGGCTGATTTTTTCATCTGGGACTAAAGGGTCTCCCATGGGTGGCTGATTTTTGACCGGGACTAAAGGGGGGCTTTAGTCCCAGTTGGTATTTGACCCGGGACTAAAGTCTCTTTAGTCACGAGTTCGATTTTATCCGGGACTAAAGAAGGTTGGACGAAAGATTAGTTCTCTACTAGTGTAAAATATATGACGTGAATATATATGAGTTCAATTGCAAGTGCAAGAAAGAGAGGAAAAATGAGGGAGATCACTTTTTGGTTTGGAACAGACTTTGGAACCGGTTCAATTTCCGCGAGATCTAGCAAAGGAAAAACCCCTTTTTGACGAAGTCTCATTATCTCAAATTACAAATTGGACTCTTTTAATTTTAAGTTTTGGGGAAGTCTCATTGTCTCAAATTATAAATTGGACTCCATTATTGCGTACCTCGCTATAAGATCGAAATGCATATATAGATTATCTAAATTAAATTCTGCATGAGAAAGTTATGGTTATTTAGAAAACCAGAAAACGGAGGGTCTAGTTTTTTACTTGTGATATAGGATTTGAGTCAGAATTAATCATTTTGTGATGTAGTTGGACTCTCTATGCATGGGGCAAGATCTCCCTCACCTTGTAAACATGACCGATTTAGGGTATCCAATCAATACAAATTGATCTATTTTTATGTTTTCCACTTTACCCTACTTTTACAACCCACGTACTTCTCTTGTTTTCATGGCGTGAGAGGGCACACCGGTGTGGCCTTGCCCCGATAGGGTCCCTTCCGATACATGTTTAGAGGTGATGTCAGCCGTCTAGAAGAAGCACTATACATGATTTTATCCGTAAGTGGAGGTGAGAGAAATATGTCATCTATTAATTAATGAGCTCTTTTACGGTACACAATACCACTACCTTCGTATCACAATATTTATCACTGTTTACTTTAATTTTGATCACGACGTTTGACCATTCGTCTTATTTAAAAAATTATGAAATAATTATGTAAGTACCTTTATTTTGTTTATGGCTTACTTTACCATCATAGGTCTTTTGAGCATGACTTATCTTTTCGTACATTTGCAATAAGCTTTTAAATATGATGAATGGTCAAACATTGCAAGAAAAAGTCAACAACGATAAATATTTTGATACCGAGGGAGTACTACTTAGTGGTATATAGTACATATAAGATCTAACAGTTCATTATTATGAATAATTTAGTAATTATTATATTGTAAAATATGATATTTCAAATGGAATGGTCTTTAGACTCTACCTAGTGTGAAAAAAAATCTATGATGCCATTTATATTTTTTACCATAATACCCCTATACTACTTGTACGTTTTTAGCGGCAAACAGTAGGGTACTAAACCACACTAGCATTGTATAAATATAATAATAAAAAAAGGAAAAGGGGATTGAGGGATAAGGGTACCCACGGGTCCCTCAATCTCAGAGAGGGTCCCACACATCCTCGCGGCAACCCGCCCATTGACGCCCTCCGATCTAATCGTGGGGCTAGATCGCATCAACAACATCATTGCTGAGTGCATCAACCTCTCTAAGGCGGCACTACGGCCCAGAAGGTCGGCGCAGGGCTCTCCTCGCTCCCCTTTTGGCATTAAGAACTCGGCTACAGTATTTTCTGAAAAACTCATGCGGTCTTTCCAGATCCGATCTGATGACCCACCCGAACCCACCCAATTTATGGACTAAGGTGGTTTCCAGGTCCCTTGCCTTGCCCTAACCTCAAACCCTTATGGTAAGGGCGATGATGGAAGCTCTACATCACAAGATCGGGAAGTCTTCGCTGTCTATATCGACGAACCCCCTCGTGATGGCGAAACTTCCTCCCAGGAAGAAGGGCGCAATGAGAGGAATCGAGACCGCGGCAGGCGTCACCAATAGGAACGAGCCAAGCAAGCTCGTCAGCCGCCTGCCGCCCCAGTAGTGGTCGGCACACCACCCGTCCCGCCGGCACCCAACGACGTTGTCAACGGTGGCCAGGATGATGCAGGAGGTTGGCAGAGGCGTCCTAACCCCATGTGTGCTCACAATCTATAGGCCGACTTAGAATAAGCCGTTCACGACGTCTTCGCTACACCCCAAGCCAACCTGGGGGCTATCTTTACCGATCTGGAAAACCTTCCAGATTCAGAGCAACTGCAGCGGATCCAGGCGCGACTCTGTGTTGCTAACACCCAAATCGAGGAAAGGGCCGAGGCCCCGGAATACTCAAGAAGCCGGTCATCGCACTCTAGATCTACATCTACCCTGCACTCCCAAAGCTGATCTACCTAGAGTAGATCCGATCATAGCCGAGCCGATCACGGCCGCCACAGGAGAGGTAGGCTGTAACCCATTTCACAGGAGGAGGTGGACCAGTCTCTAAGCAACGACCACCACCCCAATGACGACGATCGCCGACCAGATAACCACCACCGTGACAACCGTTGCCGCGATGAACGAGGAGACGGTGAACGCTGCGGCCGGCCTGGTCGGCAACCTAACCGCAACCTCCAGGACAGCCTGCGTGACCGCCGCGACCTCCGTGGTTAGCTCAACAACCATCACCAAGAACGGGACGAGGTGGAGCTCCGCTAGTGCCCCCAGTACAACCGCGACTTCAGCGCTGCATGGGTCGGCAACGAGCCAAATCGTGACATGGAGTGGGAGGCCCGCAATAGCCGGGAGGAGGAGCTGCATCACCGTGATGAGTATAACCGTCGCTACAGCGCCCTCGGCGAAGCCTACAATCCACCCCAGCATGACAACGGCGCACACCCCAAGATCCCGCTGGTACAATACCGCCTCATGGAAGACGACGACATGAACATCGATGGGTTCGCCACATTCACCTCCCGCCTCAGGGCTGTCCAGTGGCTGTCCACCTTCAAGCCAGCCATCAACGACAAGTACGATGGTCGTTTCGACCTAACGATCTGGCTGAAGACGTACTGCACCACGGTCAAGGCTGCGAATGGCACCTACGACCAGATGGCCACCTACTTCCCGGTGGTTATGGGAAGCGCGCCTCTCCTATGGCTCGAGAACCTCCCACAAGGCTGCATCGACACTTGGGGTCAGCTCGCCAGAGCCTTTACCCAGAACTATCAGGCCACTTACACCCGACCCAGAAACACAAGAAACCTTGGCTAAGTCCGTCAGCGGAAGAATGAAACTCTCTGCGAGTACGTCAACCGCTTCTTCGACAACCGCAAAAGGCTGGTCGGCATTGAAGACCATGATGTCATCTAGTACTTCCATACCAGCCTGAAGAACCACTCAATGTTCCGCACCATGTTCTAGGTTGCTCCCAAGATGGTCGGACACATGATGCAGATCGTCAACCTTCACGCCAACACAGACGAGGCCGAGAACGTCTAATTCTAGGACAACAAGCACCGCCACAACGATGACTACAAACCGCCGACCCATCAAGACCATTAGCCCCAACCCCATCCGGAGCCCTCCTGATCTCGAAAGAGGGCCCCTGAGGTCCTCGCTGCTGAAGCCGACCCTGTGAGGTAGACAACCTTCCTCCAATAGGAGTTTGATGATACATTGAACGCCCCGTGCCCCTTCCACAAGGATGCACTCCACAATCTTTGGGACTGCACGGTCCTCAAGAAAGAGCTCGGCGCCCTGGTGGAATACAAGCGGCCTCTCCGAAACGACTACTGCAAAGAAGACATCTGCCATGACAATCATGGCCGCGACGACCATGACAACCGCCAACGCGACGACCTGACAACCGCCGCAGAGAAGAGCACCATGACCAGCCTAACCTCGACGCCATCGAGGGCGCTAGCAACGACAACGGTGAGTTCCAGCGTGCCGAGCGAAAGGTGAACATCATCATCGACAGTCCTAAAGCTTTCTGCAGTAATCACAAGCACAAGTTGCAAAGACGGGAAGTGCACTTCATCTCTGTCACACCAGTCCAGTATCTGCGCTGGTCAGAGATGCCCATAACCTTTCTAGGGAAGATCACTGGGTGCACCTCCCGGACCCCAGGTCTTACCCGTTGGTGGTGTGCCCCACCAAAGACAGAGTCCTCACCAAGGTGCTAATTGACGGCGGCAACAGCCTCAACATCATCTTCACCGAAACCCTAAAGCGCATGGACTTCAACTTCGAGCGGCTCCTTCCCTGCGAAGACCCGTTCTACGGCATAATACTCGGCAAAGGATCCTATCCTATCGGGAGAGTCGTCCTACCGGTCACGTTCGGCACCCCCGACAACTACCGCACCGAGAACCTCACCTTCGAGGTTGCCAACTTTGAGATCTCCTACCATGCCATCTTTGGCAGGCCAATCCTGGCAAGGTTCATGGCAATCCCCAACCATACCTACCTTGTCCTCAAGATGCTAGCTCCAAACAGCACCCTCTCTATCTTCGGCGATGTTGAAACGTCCTAGAAGTGTGACGCGGAAGTTGTGCAGCTCGTCGAGACCCTGGAGTACTCGGCCTACACCACCATGATGCTCGCCGAGTCCAAGAAGGTGGACCAGAGTCAGCTAACAACCCCAGAGGTAGAGCCGACACCCATGACGCTGCAACCCAACCCGCAAGTCAAGAAGATCAGCCTCAGCCTGGAAGACCCCTCCAAGACGGTCCTCATCAAGGTCGGCCTCACCCCCACATAGGAAGACGCGCTCACCAGTTTCCTCCGAGACAACTCGACATATTCGTGTGGAAACCATCCGATATGCCCGGTGTCCCGTAGGAGCTGGCTGAGCACTCCTTGTAGCTAAGCAAGAGAGCAAGGCCGGTTAAGCAGAAGCTTCGTCGTTTCGCTCAAGATCGCAAGGAGGCCATTAGGGTAGACATAAATAAGCTCTTAGATGCCGGTTTCATCTGTGAATGTAAGCACCCCGATTGGTTAGCAAATCCAGTCCTTATAAAGAAGAAAATTGGTGAATGGAGAATGTGTATCGACTACACCGATCTCAATAGGCACTACCCTAAAGACCTCCTCCCTCTTCCTCGCATCAACCAAGTCGTGAACTCCACAGCCGGTTGCACCCTATTGTGCTTCCTTGATTGCTACTCGGGCTATCACCGGATCACCCTCAACCCCGCCGACCATGAAAAGACCACATTCATAACGCTCTACGACATCTACTACTACAACACCATGACCTTTAGGTTAAAAAACACCAACACCACCTACAAGAAGGCAATCCAGACTTGCCTCGCGAAACAACTCGGCAAAAACGTAGAGGCTTACGTCGGCGATGTGGTTGTCAAGACCAAAAACAAAGAGAACTTCATCACCGACCTTGCCCAAACCTTCAACAGCCTTCGGACCTATCAATGGAAACTTAACCCGGGCAAATGTGTCTTCGGCATCCCGTCCGGAAAGCTCCTGGCTTCATGGTCAGCCAAAACGGTATCAAAGCCAACCCCATCAAAGTGGACACCATCAGGAACATGGTGCAGCCGCCCAGGAAAAAGGATGTCATGAAGCTCATAGGCATGATGGCGGCCCTTAGCCATTACATCAGCAACTTCGTTGAAAAGGGACTCCCCTTCTTCGAGCTGCTCAAGAAGGTAGACAAGTTCGAGTGGGACGACGAGGCCCGCAAGGCCCTCGAGGAACTCAAAACATTCCTCTCCACCCCTCCCATTCTAACAGCCCCGGCCGACCAAGAAATGTTGCAACTATATATCTCCGTGACAACACATGTTGTGAGCACGGTGCTAGTTGTAGAACGAGAGGAACCCAGCCACGCCCACATGGTGCAAAGGCTGGTATATTACGTCAGCGAGGTCCTGAGCGACTGCAAGGTCCACTACACACAAGTCTAGAAATTGCTCTACGCAATCCTGATCACCTCTCGTAAGCTGCATCATTACTTCCAAGCGTACAAGATCCGAGTGGTCTCCTCTTACCCAATCGGCGAAATCCTGCACAACTGGGACGTCCACGGCCGAGTCATCAAATGATCCATGTAGCTTGACGAATTTGACATCGACTTCTACCCACGTCATGCGATCAAGTCCCAGATCTTGGCCAACTTTGTCGCTGAATGGATGGAGATCCAAGAGCCACCCTCCTTAGAGAGGCAGGATCAGTGGACGATGTACTTCGACGGCACCCTCAACCTCGAAGGAGCTAGCGCAGGGGTCCTCTTCATATCCCCGAAAGGCGAGAAGCTTAAGTACGTCCTCTAGATCCACTACAATGATACCAACAGTGGCTCCGCATCACCGCCTTGCTCAGCATTAAGCGCATCCTCATGTTTGGAGACTCCAAGGTTGTCATTGAGCAAGTCAACAAGTCCTGGGAGTGCACCAAGGAAACCATGGATGCCTACTGCACCGAGTTTTCCAAACTCGAGGCTCACTTCAATGGTCTCGAGTTTCATCATGTCCCCAGGGAACACAACGTCGCCGCCAATGTCCTATCCAAGCTCGGCTCGAAATGCACCCAAGTCCCAGTCGGCATGTTCATCCAGGACTTGAGAAAACCATCCATTAAGATTCTAGACCTAGACCAAGCTGACAGCAACGCCTAGGCTCAGGCCAACCCAATGTCCGCGGATGTCCTGATGATCGCATTCATCAGCGACAACATGTCCCTAGAAGAAAAAGCCGAGCATGAAAAGCTCGAATGACACAGGACCAACTACATTGTGATCCGTAAAGTGTTGTATAGGAAGGCCGCATCTACCGGCAAATGAAGTGCACCCTCCACAATGAAGGCGTCGAACTCCTCCATGAAATCCACTCAGGTTCGTGCGGGAACCATGTCGCCTCGGGCAATCTGGTCGGGAAAGCATTCCGCTTTGGCTTTTATTGGCAAACTGCTATCGCCGACACAAAAAAGCTCGTCCAGAGGTGTAAAGGCTGCCAATTTTTCTCCAAGCAGCAGCACCTCCTAGCGCAGGCCTTGCACACCATCCCACCATCCTTCCTTCACATGCTGGAGGCTGGATATGGTCAGCTCTTTCAAGAGCGCTTCTGGCGGATGCACCCATATCTTCGTGGCAGTTGACAAATGCACCAAGTGATCAAAGTTAAGGCTGTCACCAGCATAGAGTCGGCCAAAGCCGCTCAATTTGTCGAAGAGCTCACACATTGCTTTGGGGTCCCCAATAGGACTATCACCGACCTGGGCAAACAATTCACATGATCCGAGTTCTGGGATTTTTGCTAGGACAACCTTATTGACGTATACTACTCCTTAGTAACTCACCCACGATGCAACGGCCAGGTCGAACGTGCAAATGGGGTAGTCCTCCAATCCCTCAAGTCTTGCATCTTTGATGACGCATCCAAGTACGCCACCAAATGGCTCCACGAGCTACCCCATGTCGTTTGGGGTCTTCGCACCTAAAAGAGTTAGGCCACCGGCTACACCCCATTGTTCCTCGTCTACAAGTCAAAGGCTGTACCGCCAACAAATGTAGCCTGTCGTGCCCTTCGGATTCAATACTACGAGGAAGGAAAGTAGAAAAGAGTCAGCAGGTCGACATCGACAACATAGAAGAACACCGTGTAGCGGCTCTCATCCAGCACGCGTGACATGAACAGCAGATTCGACACTACCAGGATAGCAATGTCCAGGAATGCTCGTTCAACGTCGGTGACCTGGTGCTCCACCGGATGCAATCCACCAAAGACATGCACAAGCTGTCGGCCCCCTGGGAGGGCCCCTGCATCGTCAAAGAGGTCATTCAACCTGGTACATACCGGCTGTAGTGGGCGAACGGCTCAGGCATCCCCAACCCATGGAACATCCAGCACCCACGATGCTTCTACCCTTAGGATATAAAAGCTATGTACTCTTTCAACTTTCTCATATTGAATAAATAAAACCTAAGAGGTTCTTTGCGTACCTACTACCTTCTCGCTTTCTTATCCGAGCTCTTAATCATGCTTGGGGGTTGTCCGACTTGTTCGACGGACCACACCCTCGCATTTACGCTCGGGGGCTTCCCCCACTATGCGCTGACCTTTGTGTCCCAATTTTTCTCCTACCCCTTTATAGGTTGTGCGAATAACTCATGTGGACGGCGTCCTAGCATGCGAAACCTAGACAACCTTGTGTTCGCCCCCTTTACAAGCTCGAGATCCGCTCTCAGCAGAGTGCTGGCTAGGCAAGGCTAGGCACTTAGCGGCTACAGGCCTAGGCCACACGGTGTCCTGTCAAACATACCAAGGGAGGGAAGGAGTTCTACCTTTACATTAGTTAATCAACAATTTTTCTTGCCCCATGACACAGATTGATACATTTTACAGTTTTTTCATTAGAGGTCTGGTTCCTTAACTATGTTTCTGCGGCTTGTTGATATTGCTCGACTAGCTCTGGGAGGTTATCAGCATCAAAGTCCTCGGCAACACCCATTCTGACATGCTCCACGACCAACCGAGGGAACTGCATCTTCAAAAGAGCCATGACATTCTTGGCGCACTCCATGGCGATCTTCTTCATCAAGGCCTTCAGCTGACTTGTCGCACTCTTCAGGCGGTCCAGTAGTGGTGTTGGCTCGTTAGGGTTGGCCTCAGGCTGGATCATGTCCATCACGTAGCCCACGGCCGACCTCAAGTCCTCCAGCTCTACCTCCAGCCCTGCAATCACCACCTGATCATGCTGAAGATGATGGATCATTGCAATCAAGCACCAATCCATATCCTTGTGCAAGTCGGCCTCATAGGCAAGTTTTTGTGACACGGCATACTCATGGTGCACGGCAATACCATGATCTTGTTGGAGTCGGGCCTTGGCTGCTTTGCACTCTTTGAGGTCTCTCTTGAGGGTCTCTTATTTCTTCTGGGCATCTACAAAGCAATGGGATTCAAGAATAGGCATTGGTCGCATCTAGAGGATCTGGACTCACAACAAGGATTGAAGCAGTTGCTATTCAGCATGGTGTCGAGGTCACTCTGAACGTCCTTGGTTATCAGTTTCTTGTTCGCAATCTCCCGGTCCTTTTGTCGAATCTGCTCTGCGGCATCCTCCTTGGCCTTCCAGAGCTCGGCCTCCAGGTGCTCGGCCTTGAGAAGATACTCCTTGGCACGGTGGATGGTGTCCGCCCTCTTGTGCGTGCGCTCGGCTAGGTTCTAGGCAAAAATCATCCCAACTAATCAGAGAAGGAAACCAGGAATGACGATTACATCGAATCAGGTCAGCTAACTTACGTATAACAGCTCCACGACCTTGCCGGAAGCCTGCTTCAGCTCGGCAAGGTCTTTCTTGTCCTCGGCAGCCTCTCACACAAGAACCATCCCAAAGAAGTCCAGTGTGGAGCGATCGTCTTCTTCGTGGGCATTGATGTTGACCTCATGGCCCATTTCCCCAGAATCAACCGGCACCCCCCTAGGGTCTTCCCCCATCTGGACCTCGACATTGGCATCCGTGTTACTGGGCGTGATAACTGCAGCATCTTCGGCAATGTCTTGGCACTGAAAGCATCTAGGCCCCTAACTTGTGTTTTGGTAATTAATGACGGCCTTAGTGGACTAACAATTTCTTTGAGAATATGAGTATAGATTAGTCCCGGAGTTGAAGTGAGCGTCAAAGGACGCTATGGTGATAACTTGGATGGTTTGTACATTGGAAAGCTCAAGGCAAAGGTATACGATAGGGTTTTCTATTTTACCGGTCAAGAGGTGCTTAGCGGATGTAAATTGACCAGATTAATAGGCTAAATAGCCGTACTGTCAAGAGGGGTCAATTTCATTTACTCGACGGTTCTATAGTGCCACTTTGCTCAAACAATTGCATTGCATGCATATGGACTAACATAGTTTGAGAAAGTGAAAGAAATAAGAAGAAAAACATGTTCTAAAAGAGTGCTGACTGCATAAAGATGGACGGTCCGGCCCTATATGGGCGGACAGTCAGCCTAACTTAGACAGAAACATGTTTTCAGGCTTAGGGGCCTTTTCTTAAAGGTGGACTATCCGCAAGTGTTTTGGGCAGCCTGTCTGCATGGGGCGGACGGTTCGCCACCTTCTGTAACGGTCAAGTCTGACACGCATTAAATGCTGAAGTAGCTGTTGAACTTGAACAGCAGATGGTCCGGCCCATGTGAGGCGGACGGTCTGCAAGTCCCTTGTTTTCATGAGTTTTTTACCTAATGGCTAGCTTTTGGAAGAGGGCCTTTATATACTTCACCCTCGGGCATGGGTGAGCCCTCTTGGCACTTTGGAACGCATTTGTGACATCCTTAAGCCTTCTTCCACCTCTCACTCACTCACTTTGCTTAGAGATTGCATTCTTGTGAGAGTGAGAGCATCCTTGTGCATTGCATCAAGAGTTTGAGCTTTGTGGCACTAGGGAGTCTTCGAGCAAGTGTTATTGGCTTAATACTCTTGGAGGTTGCCGCCTCCTAGATGGCTTGGAGATTGTGGAGCCGTTGAGCCCTTCAGGGAAGATTATGAAGGAGCCCCGGCTATTCTTGTAAGGGGTTTGTGCTCACCTCGTCGGAGCGTGAAGAGCAACACTAGTGGAATCGAGGTTTGGAGAGGTTCTTTGATTTAAGCCGGCTCAAACATCAAACGGTGTCTTGATAGAGGAGCGGTTGAAGCATTGAATCCACCTCAACATGGATTAGGGGTGACCGGCAAGTCATCGATACCACAGGAAAAATTCATCTTTTGTGTTCGGTAATTTCTTTGCTCAATTTCATTATTGCAATTTGAGCAATTACATTCTTAGAGATTGAATTATTCCTTGTCACCCTAGGTTGCAAACCCTCACATAGTTGTAATCTAGCTAGAAATAGTTTTCATCTTGTGTTACTAATTAAATTTATTTAGTATTGTGATTTTAGTTGAAACTGCCTATTCACCTCCCTCTAGTTGGTATCCTAGATCCTACAAGTGGTATCAGAGCTGTGGTCTCCGTATTTCAAGGATTTAACCATCCCGGTGTAGGATAAATGGCTTATGATAGCAATGTTCATGTGGGAAAACCACCATTCTTTGATGGAACAATTATGATTATTGGAAGACAAGAATGATGGTTCATCTTAAGGCAATGGGCAAGAAGATATGGGGGATTGTGAATGAGGGATTTATTATTCTTGATGAGAAGAATATGAGTGAAGTCGATGAAGCAAATGAGCTACTCAATAATCAAGCCATGAATGTGCTATATGATGCTTTTGACATTAGTAAGTTCAATCGGGTCAAGAATCTCACAACCATATATGATATTTGGAATAAGCTTATGGAAATTCATGAGGGAACATCCACCGTGAAGGAAGCTAAACTTTATGTATACAAGGAAAATTTTAGTGATTTCTCAATGAAGAAGGATGAAGATGTTTTCTCGATGTTCAACCAGTTGAATGATATAGTGAATGAGCTCAAGGGTCTTGGCTTCAATGATACAATTGTGATATTGCTAGTGAGATCAAACTTGAAGACCATGACAGCTACACAAGTGCTAGGAGAAGTGCTCACTCATGACATCTTCAAGCAATCACAAAATGAAGCACATGGTGTAGCAAAGGAAGAAGAAAAGAAAAGCATTGCTCTCAAGGCTCAATCTTCAGAGGAGAAGAACAATGATGAAAGTGATAATGATGATGATTCCAATGAAGAAATGGCTCTCTTTGTGAGAAGGCTCAAAAGAATCATGAGGAACAAGAACTTCAAGAAGGATCAATCATCAAAGAAAAATCTATTTGAAGACAAGAAATGCTTAGAGTGTGGTGAATTTGGAGACATTGCTGCAAATTGTCCAAACAAGAAGAATAAGAGCAAAAAAAGTGATGATAATGATAATGATGATGATAGTGAGCTTACTTATCATAATCTTGTGAACATGCTCGATGAAACCAATGATGACTACATGCGCAAAGAAAAGAAAAAATTTAAGGACTTGAAGTTGAAATACCAATCACTTTAAGAATCCTATGAGGAGCTAAAGATTTCTTATGAGAATCTAAAAGAAACTCATGAGAAGCTTGAGGAAGCTCAAAATTCTCTTCTTGCGCATGAAGCCAAAGGAAAAATGAGCATGGATGTTGATTGTGATATGCTTAATAATAAATCTTGCCTTCCTAGTTCATCTAATACTCATTGTTGCTCAAGTGACGTATCTTGCATGAGTGATGGCTCTTCATACGATTCTTCTCTTATCATGGAAAATGAGAAGTTAAAGAAGGAAGTGGATTGTTTGGTCAAAGAATTGAAAAATGTTATGATAGTAGAGCTCAATTCAAACATATATGGTCAAGCTAAAAATTCACCTTGAATCGTGAAGGTCTTGGCTACATTCATAAGAAAGGGAGAAAGCTTTTGTTCCTAAGAAGACCACTTTTGTTAAGAATGAAGGCAAATATTGTGAAAAATACAAAAGTGTTGGTTACGTTGTAAATTAGTGTAGAAAGAAGCAAGCCGTATCCTTTGATTCTAGCTATGTTCTTAAGAAAAATACAAATAGAAATGTTGTTGCAAAATATGTTGGGTTACCTACCTTTGGTGCTAAAAAGAATGCTATTTTGGTGCCAAAGGTCTTGGTCACTAACATCCAAGGACCCAAACAAGTTTGGGTACCTAAAAAAACTTAATTTTCTTTTGTAGGTGGATTACAAGGCCGGAGGAAGACATTGGGTGGTTGATAGTGGTTGTTCTCAACATATGACCGGTTAAGCAAAAATATTTTCCTCTATTGATGATGAAACATCCGGATATGATAACATCACTTTTTATGATAATGGTAAGGGTGAAGTGAAAGGATTGGGTAAAATTACTATCTCCAATGATCATTCACTCTCAAATGTGCTATTGGTTAATTCACTTAAGTTTAATTTACTATCGGTCGCTCAACTTTGTGATCTTGGTTATCAATGCATTTTCACTAGCGATGGTTTTGAGGTTACTAGTAGAGATGAAAAAGTTTGTATATTCAAGGGCTTTAGGTATGAAAGTTTATATCTTGTGGATTTCTCTTCTAGTCATGCCAAGTTGACAACATGCTTATTCTCAAAATCATCTATGGGTTGGTTATGGCATAGAAGGCTAGCTCATGTTGGAATGAAACAATTAAATTGGTTATTAAAACATGATCTAGTTGTTGGCTTGAAAGATGTGAAATTTGAGAAGGACAAGTTGTGTAGTGCTTGTCAAGCCGGAAAACAAGTGGTTAACTCTCATCCATCTAAGAGTATTATGTCAATCTTGTTTGGAATTATTGCCCATAGATTTATTAGGTCCAACTACATATAGAAGCATTGGTGGAAATTGTTATTGTCTTGTGATTGTTGATGACTATTCAAGATACACATGGGTATTCTTTCTTCATGACAAGGCTGATACTTGTGATATTTTCAAGAAGTTTGTGACAAGGGCCGAAAATGAGTTTGATCTTAAATTGAAGAAAGTAAAAAGTGACAATGGTAGTGAATTCAACAACACAAGAGTTGAGGAATTTTGTGACGAGAGGGGCATCAAACATGAATTCTAAACGAAGTATACACCAGAACAAAATGGTCTAGTTGAGAGGAAAAATAGAACTTTCATTGACATGACAAGATCAATGCTCTTGGAATATCATGTTTCAGATTTTTTTTGAGACGAAGCAATCAACACTACTTGTCATGCATCAAATAGGCTCTATTGTCATAGATTCTTCAACAAGACACCTTATGAGCTTCTTATTGGAAGGAAACCAAATATTTCCTATTTTTGGGTCTTTGGTTGCAAATGCTATATTCTAAGAAAGGGTACCTGACTATCAGAGTTCCAAAGTAAATGTGATGAATGATTTCTTCTTGGATATTCATCTTGTAGCAAGGCTTATAGAGTATACAACAAATCAAAAGGTTTTGTTGAGGAACATATGATGTTGAATTTGATGAGACAAATGGCTCTCAAGATGAAAAAAAAAACTTGGATGATGTGAGAAATGAAGGCTTGAACAATGCAATGAAGACTATGTCTATTGGGGATATTAAGCCTAGAGAAGAAGATGAGGATGATGGTCCATCAATTTCCATTAGAGTGAACCCATCTACTTCTACTATAAATGATCAAGATCAACAAAATAATGAAGTAAGAAATGATGACATTCATCAAGACAATGAGCAATTGGCCTCCACTACTCCTTCTACATCAACACAAGAGCCGGTTGTTCAACAAATAATTCATCATAATGTTGCCAAAGATCACCCCATTGACCAAATTGTAGGTGACATTAGTAAGGGTGTTCAAACTCGATCTCATGTTGCTTCTTTTTATCAATATTACTCTTTTGTATATTCTGTTTAACCTAACCGTGTAAATGAAGCACTTCAAGATCCAGATTGGGTGAATGCTATGCTTGAAGAATTAAATAATTTTACCCGAAATCAAGTTTGGGAATTGATTGAGAGGCCCAAGAACTATAATGTTATTGGTACAAAATAGGTCTTTCGCAATAGGCAAAATGAAGATGGTATTGTTGTGAGAAACAAAGCAAAACTAGTTGCTCAAGGCTACACTCAAGTCGAAGGTTTGGATTTCGGTGAAACTTTTGCTCCCGTTGGTAGACTAGAAGCTATAAGAATTTTGTTAGTCTATGCATGCTCACATAATATAAAACAATACCAAATGGATGTTAAAAGTGCTTTCTTAAATGGTAAAATTAGTGAACTAGTCTATGTTGAGCAACCTCCTGGTTTTGAGGATCCTAAGAAGCCAAATCATGTGTATAAACTCTCTAAAGCTCTCGATGGTCTAAAGCAAGCTCCCCGTGCTTGGTATGAGAGGGTTAGAGACTTTCTCATTTCTAAGGGCTTCAAAATTGGAAAGGTTGACACTACATATCTCCAGGTTTTTTTCCGTTGCTTTTGAACTTTGAAAACTACTTATGTTTTTGAACTCTTGAGTTGTAATAACTGAATGTGGGATCTGTAATAATTTATCTAGATGTTGTAATTTCTGGACTCGTCTTCATGAGAGTATCCTTTGTTTCAATCCGAGACACGTGGTTTTATCAGGTGAAACCTGACAGATTACCATCTTAATTCAATTAAAGTGTCCGTTCACATATGAGACGATGTTGAGTACACTTTAGCCAGGTTAATTTGGGTGGTTCTGCCACAGCTGGTATCAGAGCCGGAAAAGCATATCCCAGGGAAAGCAACAAGCCCTAAACACCTTTTCTAATAAAACTTGCAAGAAACTTGGTTTGAAAAATGCGTAAGTTCGTTAATGATAAAGTTAGTACGAGAAGCCCTAGGGGATTTTTGTGTTGTTTTAGGTGGCTAATTAACTATCGGTTATCTTATACTGACTCCCAGCACATTTACATTGTGTCAAAACTTACTTTCTCACACAACGGTTGATGTAGGGGTACGGCGATTCCGTAACGTGCCCCCGGCATCATATGCAAATATGATGGCGGCACATAAAAAGTGAATACGCCGAATAGCGTATGAGCATTGCCTGTACAATGAAAATCGTACGAGTGCTATTCCTATAGTGAACGGTAATGATTGTGGACGCTTTTGTGAGTGCTGGCACGAAAGGTTAAGTTGTACACATGATCTTCTGTAGGTACACTAACTGTAATTACGTTACGTTAACGAATGGTTAGAGGATCGACTAGTTATTATAGGGAGAGGCGTAAATTGTTGCCTTGCCACCGGCACTAACCCTGTAAGTCCAAGTAATTAGTGAGGACGAATAGGTCATGCATGCATCATATTAAAACTTGCAAAATGAAAATGTAAAACAACCTTTGCATGAATGGCATGTTAACTTATAAATTTCTCACAAAATTTCTTACTGGGCGCTAAGGATTATCTAGCTGCCTTAAACTTCAGCTGTTCACTGTCAGAGTTTCTCGGGGTAGTAAAATGTCTTTGCTCCAAAAACATTCTATAAGTAAGTTGTTCAAAATTTGTTAAGAAAGGTTCTGTAAAAATTTCATAAAATTTGGCCAAGTGGAACTTGAGTTATGATCAAATTAGTAACCTACTGCTTGCTGTAAATTCCAGAATGCACAACTCATAGAGATTAAATTTTTAGACCCTCTTAAGATCAGTTTCTTTCCCGTGTCATCAAAACAAACTTGTAGGCAACATAGCAGAGCACCTTCTGGTAAAATTTCAAAATTTTTGGGTGAGTGTTCTAAGAGTTAATGTCAGATTTGTGATGCTGCAACCGTGCATCATTACAAAAAAATTTCAGACTAGACCCCAGTAGTAAAATCTAAGTCTATGACCTTCTTAGATGCTGTTTAAGCTAAAATTTTGAATAACAAAGTTGTGGCTAGTTACTTGAGGAACATTCTGGTAAATTTTGAGAAATTTTGGATGGATACTTTTTGAGTTACGATCATTTCTCTAACTGTCCAGAAATCTATTTATCATTCTTGGATAAGTGATCTAGCTCTTACACACTCCCTCGGTTTTTGTTGGCTAACTCCGTCTACATTGTGGTGGATATGGACGGGCGAGTTCACTCTGACTGTCTACACTAGGAGGGCCTTCCTCCCCTTTTGTGGGGCATCTTGAGCTCGGTGGGATACACGAACCCTCCCCGCTACACAGGACATGAGTACGAGGAACGCGACGTGCCCCGTTGCTGCGTGCACCTCAAACTTCTCCCCACCAGGTGCAGTGCTTCTTGCGGTGGGGGAAGCTCGCCGCCGGCGAGTTCGCCACCGATCAACCCCGCCAAGCCACGGTCAAGGCCGGGCGCCCTGTTTTGTGAAGCCCAAGAACTGCGAGCGTGAATTAGAAGAAGGCCAGGGGGTTTTGTGCAAAGTTTTGGCTGTTTTATTTTAAAAATGCATTTCAATAGGTTTGAACTTCCATAATTCATAACTATTTGTAGAAAACTCCAAAATTGCTGAAATCAACTTTGTTGAGTTCATATTTTCATGTGTGATGCAATAAAAATCATAAATGTCATAGGAAAATATTTTATTTTTCCTTTATTCAAACCTCTGTTAAAAATTAGGATAAATCCTATTTAATTGATTTATATTTATTTATTGATTATTTAAATAACCCTTGTTCTAGGAAAAATATAAGGAGCTCTTATTTGAATAGGTTAGCCTTTATAAAATTAAGAGGATGGTTATTTTTTTTTGCTTATCATTCATTGCATCTTTCCGTATAGATTTAGAGCCACTGGAAGTGGAGTACGTGGAAATCCCATTCGAGCCAGCCCTAGAAGGTGAGGACGTGATCGTGGTAGAGCAAGTCCCCGAAGCTGCCCTGGAACTCGTCGTCGGGACCACTGACCCCGAGGAGCAGCAATGCAAGCCCCGGTGCATTAATCCTATTTAACCTTGCTAATTCGAGTCCAAATTGTTATATTTCATGATTGTGCATTAAGTCTAGGAGTTGAGTGGAGTCATTTTAAGCATTTTACCTTCCTTGTTTTAAGGACATCTTTGCCAACTGTTCAAAAAGAATAGAAGGTTAAGTCTAATCTGCTAGTGCCGCGGAAGTCAAGTAATTCCCCGTTACTTGCATAAGGACAACATCTAAAATTTGTTAGATTGCAAAACAATTTGTTTAATGAAGGGCCATGAAACGAACCGGGTTTTCATTCCTGAAAGCCCAACTCCCTGTATCCTCATGATAGTCCCTAGATCAGTAGCTTTCACATATAGAACTCATTTCAGCATAAATATCACATCCATACCACGATAACAGTACATATTTATTTATTACATCCCAGAATATGAGAGTACGATCTGGTACATGCCCCTGGGGCTAAATAACACACATAAAACCATCACAGCGGAATCTAGCTTCTGACAATGCCTCCATCTTCACGATCTCCTCCACAGGTTTCCTTGAGCGTAGCACACAACCCTCAATCGTACCATCCATCAAAGTTGTTATCGAAGTCAGACTCGTAACCTGCAAACTCACGAGCAGTCCCCAATGAATGAGACAGGTCCACGTCACCATCCGTATGCAAGCTTATTGCTAAGGGTCAAAAAGTAGACAAGGAGTAGGCTCGAGTTTCCTAAGCTGCAGCAAGCATAAAGATAAACTCCATATCCATCATCCCAATTCTCTCAGCACATCGGGCCCACCTGCCTCGACAGGGTCCCCATCACCAACATCCTATCTCCAAACTAGGTTCGAGGTGAAGACTCCTCTCTTCGCCTCTCAACTATTACAGCCGGATCCACAAGGCAAAAGGGAGCAACTTCTACTCTCCTCAACTGCAATTGTGGCTCACATCATACATAGGTAGCTAATGGGGAAGGTAGAGAATCCCAAAATAATGGAGAGTCATCGCGACACAGGGTTGTCCATGACCAAGGACGCGGTTATACGTATAGTTTTAACTCTGTAGAGTTGTACACCTGGACCCATCTCGGGGTGAGCACAGCCGATAGCTAGTCGACTGAACCATACCTACCGAGTGAAGAACCTGGGAGGTATGATACCATCCTGCAACCGGGCTTGGATGCGATCCCCCGCAGTGGAACACCCCGGTAGCGTGAAACTCTCCCACCAGGGCTAATCGAGGGCAATAGCAAATCAGGAGGCTATAGGTCAACACCTCTCCTCCCTAACACTAATAATTTATCCTACAGTAGGTATGGTACCACACTTGCCAGTCTCGACTCGGGACTAAACCCATAATTCGGCGAGTGGCGTGCACGTTTAACATATTCCCGTGAAGCATGGCGACTCACTTGGTTTCAGACCAGGGCGAGCTCCTAATCTCCCACAAAAGCGTCTTCCCGCAGTGGAGTGCAACAATACCCATAACAGGTATCACCTCCAACTCCCATGCTCCTCAACCATGTACTCGCAACAAGTACCAAACAGGGAACGTTCGAGAATGAACCCCAGCTCCCAATCTAACGATTGGGTTGTGTAAAGCTCATCCTCATCAAATATCCCAAAAACACCTTCTCCTGTCGGTTTTGTCCCCACTCACACCAAGAATCCTAATCACGATATCCCATACACATGCAAGCAGCACACAAAGCATATATAAGTAGCATGGTAATAGGTCACACAAGGAATCAAGGCATAAAAATAGGCTATGCAGGGTTCATCATCACATTGAGAGCAAATAAAGTGGTTCACCTCCGTGTCTTCGGCAACTCCTAATTTACGCAATTATTATAAATACCGAGGCCTATTTGCAAAGAAGAACCAAAAGAGATCCAAAGAAGACCCAAATAATCACAAGGACTAGCCTATCTTGTTCTTCATCATTTTAGAAAAATTATGAAACTGGTTTCATAATTTTTGGAGTTAAGATGAATTAGTTATGAATTTTTGAAGTTTAAATCAATTTATAGATTTTTAAATAATTCACAAAAGTAAGAAAAATCATGGGTGTGACATGTGGCAGCACCAAGGCGTGGCACGCATCTTGCTATCATTTTCAGTGGGCCCTGATGATGTCAGCGTTGACCCAGTCAATTGGTCAACGATCAATAGGCCCCACGTGCTGACGTGGCACCCTGCTAGCTACAGAGTAGCTGTAGGTTATCGTTAGGCTGGCTATAGTCTAACTATTAGTCCTAAGTGGCAGCTATAGCTAGCTATACCGCCGGTTGCATCAGCGTCCACGTGGAGGCTATAAGCTGGCTTTAGTCGACTACTGGCTGGCTATAGGAGTGACACGGCGCGCCAGGTGGCGGGTGACGTGGCTGGCCCTCCCGACCACTCTACGGGATCTTCCGCGGTTCTTGTGGCATCACCTTCGTGTGGCCATCTGTGTGGCCTATTCCTATTGGCTAGAAGGGGGTGCTCGCCAAGTGTTTGACGAATTGCCTCAGCGACAGTTCGCGGTGGCGCTGGCTCCGGCGTCCGGCGGTGAAAAAGGCGGTGGCTTGGCTTGGCTGGCCTAACAGTGTCTACATTACAGCCTAAAGGCCTGGCCTTTGGCCCTAAGGGTGGCCATACGCTCACGCGCGGGCCAAGGCTCGGCCTTGGCCGCGGCGGCGGCGACGAGCACCTGTAGGAGAGCCACGGCTCCATGGCCGGGCCACAGAAGCAGCATGGAATGGCGGCAAGGCAGCAGCAAGGAGCAGCGCGCGGGCTCGGGAACGCGTCCCGGCCGTGGTGTGGCGCGCGCGTGTGCGGTGACCGCGCTCGCGACAAACATCCCTCTCCGCCCCCTCCCCCGTCCCTCCCCCCCCCTCGGCGGCGGCAGTGGCATCCTAGGCTACAGCTACGAAAGTAAAGGCGCGGGGATGGTAGCGGGGCTCACCGGCGGCGCAAGGTGATGGTAAGACGGCGCGGACGGCGTGGTGAGGCAGAAGGGTCCGGGGCACGGCAAAGCTCTGGGCGCGGACGGCGTCTCCTTCCCATGGCGGACCTTCTCCCTCTCCCTCTTCTCCTCCAGCTCCAGCACCCCCCTCTCCCTCTCCTTCTCCTCCAAGACTGGTGGCGGACAAGGGAGGAACCCCAATTGCGGCTCGGACAAGGGGACGACCGGCACAACAGTATTTATGGGTGGCGGCTAGGGTTTGCGGGCTGCGTGGACAGTGGGGATGGAGGCAAGCGGCGTTGTGGCGATCCGGACGAGCCAGTGCAAAAGGTAGCGCGCGACGGAGCGGCAGTGGCAGCGCGCGACTGTCGCTGTCCACAGTCACGCGCCGCGCGCCTGAGGCGGTGATGGAGAAGAAGCACAGTGTGGGCTGACACGTGGGACCAGCGTGGCAGAAGCGCGGTGCGGGCGGGCAGGCGAAATAGGCCAGCGTGCGGCGAAGCGGCCCAGCAGGCCTGGCAGAGCCATTGGGCTTAGGTGGGCTGGACGTCTAAGCGGCCCAAGTGGCTAGCGGGGTGGCGCAGGCCTGTGGCCTGGCGAGCCTTGTGTGTGGTGTGGGCCAGTGACGGGGTTTTGGCCCAAGGTAGGTTGGGGTGGTTAGGAGTGTTAGTTTCAATTCAAATTTTCATTTGGAATTCAAATTTGAATCCACTCAAATTAAAATCCAAATGGCACACTAGTATTTATTCAACCTAAGTTTTCAGATTTAATTCAAATTTATTCTAGGAATTTAGGTGAGATTAAATGAAGGCACTCTTATTGTTGGGAAAAATTCACACCATCTCAATAAAAATTTTCAAATTCACTTTTTCACACATATTAACATCACGTAAAAATACGGGATGTTACAGGCCGGGTAGGACATTGGCCTCATGATAAAAGGGGATGTTGGATGTTGATAAAGAAGTTGAAAGTTTGGTCCTACCTAGATAATGGATCTAAGGCCTGTTTGATTGGTGGCCTTTAGGTCAAGCTTTGAACGCACTAATCACATGCCGATATGTGGGACCCGATAAACTGACGTACTTCTGAGGTGCCGAAGTTTGAATTGTGACTCGCCGTGCTTGACGTGGATCGGTGGGCGGGGTCGTGGGCATTAACTCATGGGACCTTTGACCAGACAATGATGTACATGAGGACACGACCTCGTGCTATGCGAGCTCAGTTCAGGCGACGGAAGCCAAGGAGGGGAAAGTTGCCACGTGCGATCCGACGGGTTGCGCACGTGTTGTGTGATTAGCTCCATCTCCTGCAGGATGTAAATCGGTTCAAATCGTCGCACTTCTTGGATATGAATACCGCTTGATCTCTGACCACCATCATAAAGTTGCTCGCTAATGATGTTTATAAATGTTGTATGATGTTAGTATGCTTGTATTGGCTTGGAGTCCAAACTTTGAAATATAAGCCGTCTAGCAACTAACATGTAATAAAATATGTTCTAAGGATCTACTCTTAGTATGCTTTGCTAGCTTATCCCAAGTCAGCAAGAAACCCAAAGAAAGCCTTGCATATCCTTTGACTCTTTTCCGTTGACGGGTTAGTCTTGCTAAGTACTTTAGTACTTAGGATTTGTGTAATTTTGTTGCAATTGAAGAAGGTCATTAGATGTCCTAAGGTTGTAGGAGGACTCCAGAAGACGAGAAATACGTTGTGGGCACGACGTGTTTCTTTTTAGTCTCGTTCGTTTGAATAAGCCTTTATAATGTTACCGTCCCTGACTTGAAGTGAAGTGGTTTGTTTTTAAACACTCTTAGGTACTGGTATTGTATGTTAAGGCAACTCTCTTATGATTTGTAATAATCCACTGCTGTAAATTATTTGTTTAAAGCTGTAATGTCTGTAACAAGCTCCTGCGTGTGAGATCTTGGATGTATGAATGAATCGGTAACGTGGAGTCTTCGGGTGAGTTGAGGACGCCCGATGGACTACCGGGTTTATACTGATTCAAGTACGCAGCGTGTTAGACACGCAAAGCCTAACCGGCGTACTTGAGTCAGTTTAAACTGGATGGTTCTGCCACACCTTACAAGCAGGCTTGACGGAGGTGGTGATTTGGCCGGTGGTTGGGGCGGGGGTGAGGGGGACTGCCAGATTAGGAAGGGAGGGGCGGTGGTTTGTGGGCGGGCGGTGTGCTAGCGCCGACAGCTGGGGCGGTGGACTGAGGAGGTGGAGGTAGAAAACAACCGAGAAGGAAGAAGCTCCGATTTGTGAGTTCTTGATGGGCTAAAGTCATGTAGTTATCTGGCTTGTAGAAGCCAGATAGGAGCCCCCGCCGTCGATGTCATGGGTTTCTCGCTTGGACATGGCGCAAGGGAACCGAATGTGTACTCCAAGGTAAAGAAGCGCAGCGTTGATGATTCCAAAGTTCGACGCGCTTAGTTCTTCACTGTGATGCAACTGCGTGTAATGCTAGAATAATGCGCCATTGCTAAGAAAAGACTCCCAGCTAGTGCTTTTACCCCATGAGCCTCAAGTGGAATGACATCAACAAATCCTTTCTTACAAGGAGAGCAGCTGCGTCAACTATTTTTGTACCTACTACTTCCAAACGAAACATGTCGTCTTTTATTTGTTATCCTTATTCTCAATCCAAGTAGCCCATGTTTGTGTCGGCCACCTTCATTTATACCAATTCTAAAACCAGAATAATATAGAACCTACGTTAAAATGATTCTGAAATCAATCTATGCCCTATGCCATTTGCATCAAAGGCGGCCAACTATGGGCCATTGGCCCATGGACCTCACATTGATCAGCCCAATGAAATCAACTCGGCCAGCGTCATTTCGTAGATAATATTGATAAGCAGCCGACACTGAATGTATGAAGAAAATTAGAAGCACGATCCCAGCATTCCAAGATGATATCTCTTTCAGAAGGGTGGCAATAGTAATTCACGGTGACGGGCCCACTTAGATTCAATGGTATTCAATTGAATACCTATTATTTTTGCAAAAAAAAATCATATACATAGTGTATTTTAGATATATGTATGAAAAAAAATAAAAATACAGAAACTAGCATAGACATTTCACTCAAAAAGGCCCACCGGAGGCCAACCTCGCTCTCCCTCGACTGGCCCAACTGGCCCATCCGGCCACTCGATTGCCCCCCACCCCCACGCGTGACCACGCACACGCCAGAATCACGCACCACGGCCAGCGCGCTCGAACCCTAGGCGGCGTCCGGCGGCGGCGGCGGCGGATCGGCGGTGGCGGCGCCCGGCAGCAAGCGGCGGCTGGCGGGCTGGGACTGGGAGGGCGCCCGGCGGTAAGCGGCGGCGGGCGGCCCGCGCTGCTGCGCGGTTGGCGCCTGCGCGGCGCGGTCGCGCGGAGCCGGAGCGGCGGCGCCGCAGCGGCTGACGGGCCGGCGGCGGCGGGCGGCCTGCGCGCTACTGGGCGGTGATAAGCGGTGGCGGGCGGCCTGCGCGGCGCGGAGCCAGAGCGGCGGCGCCGCGGCGGCCGACGGACCGGCGGCGGCGGGCGCGCAACGCGCTACTGGCCGCCGTGGGCGGCTGGGCGCGCCAGGCTTCGGCACCACGACTCGCCGGCTCCGCCCTCCGCGAGTCCAGTCAGCCGACGCGGGCACGCGGCGACGGCCGGCCCAAGCCCCCAAGGCCCCTACTGTCTACTGATTTGAGGATTTTGTGAGCTGCTATTCCTAATTGTTTGTGAAATTGAGGTGAGAATTTTCAATTGTTTGTCAAATTGGGATAGCACATCAACTTGCAAAATGTGGATGCTCATGAATTTAGTTCAATGTGAAATTGTAAATATCCGATAACTTGAAATTGTGTAACTTTTAGATTTGAACCATGAAGAGGAAGGGTAGTGCCGCTACTGATTTGAGGATTTTCATGGCGAGGGCTGCTCCAAAGAAGAGACAACCTGAACCGGAGAATGTTAATCAATCTTGCAATGAAAGCCAAATGCAACTAGTGTTATTCCAAGGACATCATCGTTCATTTTCAAAGCATTGCAGAACGGAAAGTTGTCTTATAGCTTGTAAGTTGTAATCTTTATTACCATTTTGCTGTTTTAGCCTCTATTTATTTCACATGTTGCCAGTTTGATATGTTGATCATTAGTAGCTGGACAATTTCAATTTGTGATCAATTTTATTAATCAATGATGCTACCACTTAATTCTGTGTTATAAAACTATAATTTATTCTGTCAAAAAAAATTTCTTGCCATCTCTAATTTTAAATACCCATACTCCAGATCCTGCGCCCGCCACTGATAGTAAAGTTTTGTTACATTACAATGATTGTGGTATAAGCATTTTGTTTTACAATATATACTATCTGACGGATAAGAGGGCCTGGAAGACATAACACGGTTAAATGTTGTTGCTATGGTCAACCAGCGATCGGCCTCCGATCCCTTGTAAGATAACACTGAAAGTCTTAGGGTTCAAAATCTCTTTTGCTACTAATACAGCTTGCATTGCACTAATTAATTAATCTTGTAAGATTCCTACCTTATCACGATCACCACGTGGCACATGCATATAGGGGCGTTTGGATCCTTGAGCTAAAGTTTAGTCTGTATCACATTGAATATTCAAACGTTAATTAGGAGGACTAAATATGAGTTAATTATAAAACTAATTGCACAGGTGGAGGCTAAACAGCGAGACGAATCTATTAAGCCTAATTAGTCCATGCACAGGTGGAGGCTAAACGGCGAGACGAATCTATTAAGCCTAATTAGTCCATGCACAGGTGGAGGCTAAATAGATTCATGACTAATTAGGCTTAATAGATTCGTCTCGCCGTTTAGCCTCCACCTGTGCATGGACTAATTAGGCTTAATAGATTCGTCTCGCCGTTTAGCCTCCACCTGTGCAATGCGTTTTGTAAATAGCCTATGTTTAATACTCCTAATTAGTATCTAAATATTCGATGTGACAGGGGGTTAAAGTTTAGTCTTGGGAATCAAACTGCCGCCATAGTTCTTTAAGTCCACACCCGAGTCTGTCAGAGTCGTTATGAAAACCTCGAGGTCACCTCTGCAATGTCAACCACTGCAAGCGATTAGAATTGTTCGGGTGATCAGAGGATGCCTGTATTGATCTTCAAACATGCAGTTAAGAGTATTAATGCAGGTCGTCGTTTACTAGCTTTGCTGTCAGTATAATACTGATGCCTGATCACGAAAAATAAACCATGCATTTAATTACGTACTGTGGGCGATCTCATTATCTTTTGATTATCGTGTCTCCAGTTGTTCAATTTTCACAATGCTGGAGGGTATTGTCAGATGTATTCGTAAGTAATGCAAAGTCATGAACTCATGAACATTCATATTCGAGTCTATTTCAGTATACATGAATTTTGCAGGAATATTATACCCAAAATAATTTGTCTCATACAGACGTAAAGAAAAACTCTTCCAAAGGGGGCATATTAATCTTTCCAGAGCATCTGGACCCCTAGTTTGGTTTTCATGATTAATGACAACATAATAATTACAACTAACATGTGTTTTACAACGGCAATAAGTTAGTGCAATGATAGGTTTTCATGATTTGGCTCCCATCATTTGTTTTTATTATATTAGTACAAAGGATATGCGCGAAGACTGAGGATGAACCATTTCCAAGTGTCATTTGGCATTGAGAGATACTTGGAGTAATGTAGATCTTTATTTTTCCTTTGGCCATACTATTATTGGGGCCAAGAGTTGTAGCTTGACCTAGACGAGTCCAGAGTATAGTTTAGTGCACACTTGTGAAATTCTAGAACTATAAGTAGCTCAATTGAAGCCTAGAAGAATAATGAAAAAGTTCGAAACTTAAAAGGATTTGAACTGGACGAGTTTCAGTGTTTCTTCAGGCACTTGGACCCAGCTTTCAACTATTAAACAATAGCAGTTCAGTCACTAAAATCTTTCACGTATTTTATAGCAGTGACAAGTCAAAAAAACCATAATATATAGTTATATTGATTACATCACCATTCAGACAAATAATACAAATAAATAACTGCCTACTTATTAGAACGGAGCAAACAGTCAGATTTAGTTTCAATGCATGGGCCTTCTAGACATCATTGATCACAGCAAATGCTCAACCTTTGCGCCAATGTTAATCTATGGAGATGACTTCTAAGAAGATGGAGATGACTTTTAAGAAGCTAGGACTTAGCAGAGCATCTAGCCACGAGAGCATAACAAGTACCAGCGTGAAGACAAGTTGTAAACTGCAACCAATTCGTTACTTGTATGTGGTTAAGGTCAAGTCAAGAAGCACCATTAATTCCAGTGCCCCCTTTGACAGCCTCCACTTGGCCTCCTATGGGAACACCCACTACCGTTAACGTGCATGCTATTAAGATAACGAACCACTGCATGGCCTCAAGCACTATAAATATCCATACCGCCTCTCAGAACTCATCACAACCCATACTCACTAGTAGCAGCTCACAATGGCAGGCACCAAGCTAATAGCATTGGGTTTCGTTGTCCTCGTGAGCATGGGGTTAGCCAATGCTGTGAGGGTGGCTAGATACTCTAGTGCTGATGGAACTGGCACAGGAGGGGGAGGGGGTGGTGGATATGTGAACGGTGCAGGATCAGGGTCTGGGTCCGGCACTGGTGCAGGTGGGAGTGGTTCAAATGGTGTCCACGCAAGTGCTGGAGGGGGTGGTGGTGGTGGTGGAAGTAGCCAGTATGGTGGGTCTGGATATGGTGGAGGGTCTGGGTCAGGTTCTGGTTCCGGAACATATAACCAAGGAAGGTATTCTGGCTATGGAGAATCTTCCAATGCCGGTGGTACCGGTGGTGGTGGAGGAGGAGGACAGGCCGGAGGTTACTGGGGATCTAGTGGACAGGGGTCTGGTAGTGGCACTGGATCTGGCTCTAGCTATTCTAACAGGTATTGGTACGGGCCCAGCTATGCAGGTGCAAATGCAAATGGCAACGGTGGTGGCAACGGGAATAGTCAGAACGGTGGAAGTGGTGGCGGTGCAGGTGCTGGGTCGGGGTACGGCAACGCCAATCCTTGATTTCCATACCAAGTCAATCTAAAGTTGGAGGCCATTGTACTTTGTTGTTTCATGTCGTGGGATTATTTTAATTTCTTTGTAATTGTGTTATGTTTTTGCAAATTAATAAAGGCCCCAACTGTGCTAGTAAATGTTGCAGCCTATGGGAAGATGTCCATGCCATGTCAGTTCATGGATAAAATAATATTGCTGTTATTTTGTCACTGTATCTGGAGAAATTTCATGAGGAACTGCTTTGTCTTGGAAGTTATTAAAGTTCACATGCCTACACATCATGCTTATTGTTCCATCCGTTTTTAAATATATGGTTTTTAGGATAAACTAATTAGTGTAAAATGAGCTAATTAGCTTAACATATATGTTAAAAACAGAGGGATCGGAGTACATATATTACCAATTAATTAAAGATATTAAAGACTCTAAGCGACTCGGTTATTGTAATCTGATATCAAGTACTAGAGTAATTCATGTTATGTTTATCGATCCAGCCTAGTTATATAGTTGGCTATAAGTGCTGTTACGTACAAGCCCAATGAAGTTATTGATGACGTCAAAAAAGTGATCCTGTGCATAGGCCTTCACAATTCCATTGCTGAATGATTGGCAATATACGACCATATTGAGAAGCTTCACCAACGTCACTGAGAGCATAATATCTACAACTCACTTTTCCTGCTCTGTTTTTGTCAAGCGGAATTCATCTCCATGGAGCAAAAATAATCAATATTGGCGGTACTAGGAACCAAAACCACTTCAGAACAAACAGTTGCATTCCAATGTTAATCTTTTGGTGTGACTCCCGGTGATGAACATTTTTGGCATTTCACAATCTAGAAAATGGAAAAATGAGAAACAAAAATCATTAAAGAGGTAAAATGTCAAGTAAATCAATGTGTCAACTATGTAAGTGTCAAATTTGCGAAGTCCGTCTTTGTAACTGTAGCAAACATGGCTCATTAGGTCATAGTTTGTGATTTTGGTAATTGAGTGACAATATAGTCATTCGGACTAATGATTTGTCTAGCATGTATCTTGTAGGTTTTCTAAGTCCCAAGAATGTAAACCAAATCATGGCAAGGTCCAAATCATGGTATTCTTGATATCCAAATCACGGTATTCAAGTATCCAAGCTATAATATTTAAGTGATCAAGCCATAGTATCTAGGATTATTCTATGTTATTGAAGCATCCAAATGATAGAGAAAATCTAGAGGAAAATGGCACCATCAGATATTCCGATGCCCTATCTGAGAAGTGTTGGAGCAACCGTCGGATCAATTGATACAATGGAAAAATAGAAAAAAGAGTCAAGACCATCGGAGTTCCGATGGTAGGTTTTCTAGTAGCGTCGGATGAATTTTGGGGTGAAGAAAACAAAGACAAAGAAAACCCTATAGCACCGGATGATCCGATAGTCGGCCAAGGGGAGCGTCGGACGAACCATATTTACTTTGCGAAGTTCTAGAGAGGTTTTGGTCAGAAACTCTTCATCACCAAACATTGGATGAAGCATCGGATGAATTTTTTATGTGTCAGTAAAGAACTTGGGCGTGGGGAGGCCAATGGCTATTTGCACCGGATGTTCCGATGCTACCAAAATGAAACCATCGCAGGGAGGCCAACGGCTATTTGAACTTGGGCGCAGGAAGTGCTTGGAGATCAAGACCCATCAAGAACACATCCAAGCCACCAAAAGTGCTTAAATGATTTGTCAAAGGCTTAGCACAAGTTTAGAATAGTGATTAGTGCTAGGATAGACCTAGAGAAGAGTGAGTGTAAGGTGTGCCTACCTTGTAATCGGTTCAAGGAGTGAACCACAGTTGTACAAGGTGTGCCGGCGTCTTGGAGCCTTGGTGGCTTGCCGGCAAGTCTTCGACCCTCCAGCTTGGTGTGGAGCGGCGTCGACGACTGTGTGCGGGGATGTGGAAACACCCTTCCTTCATGGAGAAGCTCCCTAGTAGAGATGGCATCAAGGTGACCGGGGAACTTGGTGTGAGCCTTAGCGGCCAAGCCTTTGTGGTAGGTCAAGAGGTATCCCGAAAAAGACTTGGTGATCAGGAAGCAATACTCTTGTGTGAGTGCTTCAACGACGTGGACTAGTGGTGACTTAGTGCCTACCGATACCATGGTATAAATCATCGTGTCAAGACTTTCCACGTTACATTCTTACAACTTGTGTGCCTTTACATTCTTAGCGTAGTATCTTGCTAGGATTGGCTCTAGGTCGCAAAACTTGTTTTGGGATGAGAGTTTCACACTAGATCAACTGTTGCACATCTTGATAGCATGATCTAGTTTATGTTTTATGCAAAAGTAGTGGAAGCCGTAGGTTAAGGTTTTTAGTTTGTCTAATTCACCCCCTCCCCCCTCTTAGGCTATGAGCACCGATTCCTTATTGTAATGTCAAATTTGCGAAGCCAATGTTTGGGGTGTTAAAAATCTAAATTTTTCCGGTTCATCATCTGGCTTCGATATAAAGCGCTATAGGAAAATCAACAGTCAAGTCTAATGCACGGTACGAGCAGAAGTACGTCAAACAGGCAGGGAAAGAGGCTAGTACACAAATTTGCATACAGGCAGACGCATCTATTACGGTACTCTTCCCCATTGAAGAACATGGAATTTTTCACCCTTTCAGAAGCACTCAGAAGTATGAGATCCATCACAAATAATGAAGCTTTTTGTTACTTGCTCCTGGTGCTAATCTCCCAGCGTGGCTGACTTGCTTTGAGTTGCTCTAGTCGTAACTTGTGACAGTCGATGTCCTAGTGGAATTAGGACCAGATGTCGCATTTCAATGGAAATAAGAGTAGGCAATGCAAGTATCAAGAAGACATCTCATGGGGGCAGGGAAGGACGATTTCCACCTCCACGAAGTAGTGAGAACCGAACGCACCGTGTCGATGTGCCTCGTGGCCTAAGCGGTGGTTCCGGCAGAGCTAGAGGTAGGTGAGCTTGTGGAGAAATTCCGGTGCTGCCGACTGGGCTAGCAGGGAGTAGACGTGTTCCAGCACCGTCGTCGATCCGTCCTGAACTCCTGATCGTACATGTAGACCGCGAGCTGAAATAAAGCAAATGAAATAAATTTAAGTTTTGATCCACTAGCTAATTTTAGCTGTTATGAATCCAAACAGAACCCAACCAATGAATCCAAACAGAACCCAACCAAATTTTAGCTGGTTCAACCCAGTTAAACTTAGCTAAAATGATAAAAGATCGAATTGCCTCTCCACCTTTCCTCGAAAAATCAAGAAGATTGATGAGAGGTGTTGGAGGAAGGGTAGGATAAACAAGTATCTTTTCAACAATCATTTAGCTAAAATTTAGCTATCTAACCTTTAGCTAAAAAGAGATACTATCTCCATCCTAGAATATATCTATTTCTAACATTCAAATTTTATCTCATAATATAGCTATTTTTGAGTTTCCAAGTGGATTATTTGGCATAAGAGTTCTAAAATGCCCTCCATGCATGCAAATCAATTATGACATGCAGATCTATATGCAAGCCTGCTACCAATTAAATATGATAGGTATAATTATTCTAATGAGGTGTAATATAGATTTTTGATCTACATCTTTAATCTGTCTGAAAAATTTTAGAAGTAGTTATATTTTGGGACGGAGGAAGTACTAAAGTTTAAGTTTAACTAGCTGACATTTAGCTAAAAAGAGAAAATCAAGGAGGAGGTCCGCGCTTGGTGCGTAGCAGGTGCTAGATGTTTCAGAATTTTTTTGGGCTGGTGACTAGTTTTATATTCTCTTGGGCTTGTTGCCGAGCTTAGGTTCTCCTGTATTTTGTTTGGACATTGCTATTCTCCTTTATTAATATATGAATGGCAGAATTCCTGCCAGTTCTTTTTCAAAAAAAAAGCTTTTAGCTAAAAAGACGTACTAAAGTTTAGGTAGCTAAATTTTAGATGGGTGTATCTAAACAAGGTCTCAGGCATGTTGTATTTTTCTCTTTCTTTTCTGGAGCACAAGAAAAACAGTAGGGAAACCCTGCTGTCCAGAAGTATAATGTAGGAAAGAAAAAGCGAATTGTACAGGGGCTCAAAGCCACCTAAAAAAGAAGCTGTACGAAAAGGAGAGGAAAATTAGCCAAGCGGATTGAGCCATTGCTAGGAACAAAAGAATTGCGAGCCTGAAGTACAATAACATCAATAAATCCTTTCTTCCAAGGAGAGCATCTGGGTCAAGTATTTTCGTTCCTTCCGAACGACATGTCATCTTTTAATTTGTTATCATACTCCCTCCATTTCAAATTGTACGTCGTTTTGGCTTTTCTAGATTTATAGATATTATTATGCATCTAGACATACACTATATATAAGTGCATAGTAAAAATTATGCACCTAGAAAAGTCAAAACGATCTACAATTTTGAATGGAGGAGCAGTTATTATTCTCAATCCAGGTCCTGGTTTGTAACATCTACCTTCATTTACCAATTCTAAAACCTACGATTAAATTGATTCTGAAATCAATCTATGGCGTGCGTTATGCCATTTGCATCAAAGCAGGGCAACTATGGGTCATTGGGCATTGGCCCATGGACCTCACATTGATCAGCCCAATGTGTTTATGTTAAGTAGTTATATAACATTGTTGTTGCAATTGATTTAGACTAATGGAATCAACTCGCCCAGCGTCATTTCATAGTTATTAAGTATTAAGCAGCCAACAATACATGCATGAAAATAGTGAAGTTTTGTTACACAATAATGGTGGTATAAGCATTTTCTTTCACAATAATATCTGACGGCTAAGAGGGGACTGCAACACATAACCCTCCGTTAATGTTGTTGCTATGGTAACCAGACGATCTGCCTGCATGCTTTCTGTCCACTTTGATCCAACTACTGCAAGTGGATACTTAGGGTTCAAAATTTCGTTTGCTACTAATAATACAGCTTGCACTGTGCTAACTAACTAACCTTATTAGCTTGTAAGCTGCCTACCTTATCATGATCACCACATGCATTTATTTCTTAAGTCCACATCTGACTTTGTCAAAGTCGTTATGAAAACCTCGAGGTCGCCTCTGCGATGTCAACAACTGCAAGAGGAATTAATAGTATTATTTGGGTGATCAGCGGAGGCCTGTGTCTGTGTGTATCTTCAAACATGCAGAGTTAATATACATAGGTCGTCGTTTACTAGCTTTGCTGTTAGTATAATAGTAATGCCTGGCCTGATCACAAAAAATAAGCCCTGGGTTTAAATGCTGCGGGCGATCTCATTGCCTTTTGACTGTCGTGTCACCAGTTCACGTTTCACAGTGCTAGCTGGAGAGTATGGTCAAATGTAGATCTTTAAGCAATGCAAAGTCATGACCATTCATATATGAATCTATTGTAGTAAACATGAATTTTGCAGGTATTGCACCCAAAACAATTTTTCTCATGTAGAAGTCAAGAAAAAATTCCATGCTCCAAAGAGGGGCATATAAATCCTACAAAGTAATAAGCCATTTTGTTCTCAGGTCGGTTGAAATTGAAGTATTCGTTACAGATTGGAAGTTACTAGTGCTACCTTTATTTGTCAGTTCAGTATAGTACTTGTCCAAGAACCCTATATACGCACACATCAAGGAGACGACATTTTTAGTAAATTCCAAGCAATTTATGGACCTACAGCACCCAGCTTTCAACTATAGACAAAGCAGTTCGGTCACTGAAACCTTTTACGTATCCAGTAGCAGTGAAAATTATATGGATAACTTCGCCATTGAGACAAAGAATACAAGTAAACTGCCTACTTAGAACGGAGCAAACAGTTAGATTTAGTTTCAATGGGCCTTTTGGACACCGGTGATCATATCAAAAACTAAAATTTTGTGCCAATGATAATCTATATGGAGATGACTTTTAAGAAGCTAGGACTTAGCAGAGCATCTAGGTAGACAGGAGAGCATAATTAACAAACTACTGGCGTGAAGACACAAGTTGTAAATTACAACCACTTCGCTACTTGCATTTGGCTAAGGTCAAGTCAAGAAGCTCCATTGATTCCAGTGGCCTTTAAAGACTCCACTTGGTCTCCAATGGGAACACCATTACCGTTAACGTGCATGCTATTAAGATAAAGAACCACTACACGATCTGAAGCACTATAAATACCCATGCAGCCTTCACTTGGAACTCATCACAACCCATACTCACCAGTAGTAACTCGCAATGGCAGGCACAAAGCTAATATCACTGGGGTTCATTGTCCTCATGAGCATGGGATTAGCCAATGCTGTGAGGGTGGCTAGATACTCTAGTGCTGATGGGACGGGCACTGGAGGGGGAGGGGGTGGTGGATATGTGAATGGTGCAGGATCAGGGTCAGGGTCCGGCACTGGCGCAGGTGAGAGCGGTTCAAACGGTGTCCATGCAACTGCTGGAGGGGGTGGTGGAGGTGGTGGGACTAGCCAATACGGTGGGTCTGGTTACGGTGGAGGGTCTGGGTCAGGTTCAGGGTCTGGTACATACAGTCAAGGACCGTATTCAGGTTATGGAGAATCTTCCAATGCTGGTGGTTCCGGTGGCGGTGGTGGTGGTGGACAAGCTGGAGGCCATTGGGGATCTAGTGCACAGGGATCTGGTAGCGGCACTGGATCTGGCTCTAGCTATTCTAATAGGTATTGGTATGGACCTAGTTATGCAGGTGCAAATGCTAATGGCAATGGTGGTGGCAGCGGGAGCAGTCAAAACGGTGGGGGTGGTGGTGGTCAAGGAGCTGGATCTGGGTACGGCAATGCCAATCCCTGATTTCTGTATCAACTCAATCTAAAGTTGGAGCCCATCCTCCTTTCTTGTTTCAAGTCTGTAGGTTATGCTTTTGTTAGAATCAAATTAATAAAGGGTGTCCAACTGTAGCAGTATAATCTAAGTTGTAACCATGTAAGTTTATCAATAAAATAATTACTCCTTTTTTTTTCATTTGGTCACTGTATCTTGAGAAATTTCATGAGGAACTGTTTTGTATTGGGAGTTGTTAGATTTGGATGCCTACACCCAGAACAGCAGAAGGTTGTGTTCTACTCCATCAGTTGTTTTTTTAAAAAAAATGATGTTTAGGACATGGCAAATTGGTAAAAAAAAGTTACTAGTTAGCTTATCCTAAACATCATATTTTAAAAAACAGAGGGATGCCTCTAATACTAATTGAAGACATTAAAGGCTCCAAGTGACTCGATTATCAATGGAGAGTAGTCCATGTCATATTTCAATGGTACCACCAACTAATTGGATTCATCCAGCCTTGGACATAGTTGGCAACAAGTGCTGCCACAAGCCCCAAAACGTTAGTGATGACATCAAAAAAGTGATCCTGTGCGTAGGCCTTCACAATTTCATTGTTGAATAAACGGCAATATATGACCAGGAGAAGCTTCACCAATGTCACTGACAGCATAATATCCATAGCCCACATTTCCTGCTTTTTTTTGTCACGCGGAATTCATAACCCTGGAGTGTATTAGGAACCAAAAACATTTCACAATGAACAGTTGCAATTCCAATGTCAACTTTTCATGTTTATATGATATGTTAGTTCTTTTGGTGTGACACACAGTTCATCTGGCTTCTATAAAGCGCTATAGAAAAATCAATAGTCAAGTCTGATGCAGGTATGAACAAGTACACCAAACAGGTAGGGGAAGGTTTAGTACAATTTTGCATACAGACGACTCGTCCGTTACGGTAATCTTGCCCAACGAAGAGCATCAGAATTTTCACCCATGCAGAAGTGAGACAGGATGTCCGGATAATGTCCATCACAAATTACTGAAGCTTTGTTACTTGCTCCCGGTGCGGCTGATTTGCTTTGACCTGCTCTAGTTGTAATTGTAACTTGTGTCAGTCAATCTCCTAGTGGAGTTACTACCAGATCTCACATTTCAAAGGGGAATACGAGTGACAAGTGTCAATCTGAATGGCCTGGTTGAGTGTAGGCTTCACTGGAATGATGACAGAAGCAGCGGCGTACACACTAACACGAATCTAAAATTGCAAGCACATAAGAGGCAGTAATGATAACTTAAGGCGCAAGATTCATATACGTAGACAAAGCCTATCGACTCTCTGTAGTAGACTTATACCCACCATTAGTAACTTCCTGCTAAAGCTCAGCAGGCAATCATGCACAACATAATTCCAGCCTGCTGTCAGGTACTCACGCTTCGATCTGCCTCGGCACCCAAAACACGTTACTCCCAGGATTCTCATGCTGTGCTGATCCCGCTAGTCTCAGATCGCTCTGAAGTTCTGCAAACCGCATGGAGGTGTGCTCAGGCTGGTGTACAGGGGCTTAAAGCCACCTAAAAGGGAAGCTGCACAAGGAAAGGAAAATTAACCAAGCAGATTGAGCCATTGCTAAGAAAAACTCCTAGCTGGTGCCTTTACTCTATGACACTGAAGTAGAATGACATCAGTAAATCATTTTCCTCCAATGAGAGCAGCTGGGTCAACTATTTTCGTTACTTCCAAATGAAACATCTCGTCTTTTATTTGTTACAGTTGTTCTCAATGTAGGTAGCCCCTGTTTCTACTATCTACCTTCATTTACCAATCCTAGATTCTAAATCCAGAAAAGAGAACCTACGGTTAAATTGATCCTGAAATCAATCTATGGTCTGTGCTATGCCATTTGCATCAAAGCAGGCAAATTATGGGTAATGGGCCCATGGCCTCACATTGATCCGCCCAATGTTTTATGTTAAGTTATCAATGCTGTGTGTTGCAATTGATTTAGACCAATGAAATCAACTCACCCAGTGTCATTTCATAGTAATTAAGCAACCAGCAATGCATGTACGCAAAAAAAAAACTATAAGCAGGATCCCAGCATTCCAAGATTATATCAATTTCGGAAGGGAGGTAGTAGTAAAGTTTCGTTACATTAGCAAGGACGTGGTATAAGCATTTTCTTTTACAATACTATCTGACAGCTACGAAGTGACTGCAAGACATAACACTCTGTTAAATGTTGCTGCTATGGTAAACCAGACGATCTGCCTGCCTTGGGTCGACTTTGATCCAACTACTGCAAGTGGATACTTAGGTTCAAAATCTATTTTGCTACTAATACAGCTTGCACTGTATTAATTAACCTTGTAAGGTGCCTACCTTATCATGATCACCACATGCATATAGTTCTTAAGGCCACATCTGATTTTGTCAAAGTCGTTATGAAAACCTTGAGGTCGCCTCTGCAATGTCAACCATTGCAAGAGGAATAGAATTGTTCGAGTGATCAGTGGATGCCTGAGCTGCGTTGATCTTCAAACATGCAGTTAAGAATTAATACGGGTCATCGTTTACTAGCTTTGCTGTTATTATAATACTAAAGCCTGATCAATAATAAAATAAACCCTAAGTTTAATTACAGCGGGTGATCTCATTATCTTTGGATTGTTGTGTCACCAGTTGTTCACGTTTTACAGCTTTGGAGTCTGGTCAAATGTATATGTAAGCCATGCAGAGTCATATGCATTCATATATGGAATCTATCTATTGTAGAACACATGAATTTGCAGGTATTTCACCCAAAACAATTTATCTCATGCAGAAGTCAATAAAATTGTTCATGTTCCAAAGAGGGCATATAATCCTTAAAAGTAAGACACTTTGTTCTCAGGCCGGATGAAATTGGAGTATTTGTCACAGATTGGAAGTTACTAGCACTATCCTTGTCAGTTCAGTCATACTTGTACAAGAACCCTATAGATTTATGCACACATCAAGGAGAGACAGCATTTAAAGCGACAGGTTATGGACCCGAACCCGCTCTCAACAATTAGACAAAGCAGTTCAGCCACCAAAGCCTTTCACATATTTAGTAGCAGCGGCAAGTACAAAAAACAGTAGTATGCATAACTTCACCTTTGAGACGAAGAATACAAATTAACTGCCTACTTAGAACAGAGCAAACAGTTAGGTTTGGTTTCAATGGGCCTTCTAGACACAAATGATCATATCAAATGCTAAACTCTTGCCGCAGTGATAATCTATGGAGTCATGGAGATGACTTTTCAGAAGCTAGGAGCCTAGGACTTAGCAGACCATCCAGACAGGAGAGCATACCAAGCACTAGCGTGAAGACAAGTTGTAAATTGCAACCACTTCGCTACTTGCATGTGGCTAATGGTCAAGTCAAGAAGCTCCATTAATTCCATTGGCTTTAAAAGCCTCCACTTGGTCTCCTATGGGAACACACTGCCGTTAACTTGCATGATATTAAGATAAAGAACCACTACGTGGCCTCAAGCACTATAAATACCCATGCAGCCTTCACTTGGAACTCATCACAACCCATACTCACCAGTAGTAACTCGCAATGGCAGGCACAAAGCTAATATCACTGGGGTTCATTGTCCTCATGAGCATGGGATTAGCCAATGCTGTGAGGGTAGCTAGATACTCTAGTGCTGATGGGACGGGCACCGGAGGGGGAGGGGGTGGTGGATATGTGAATGGTGCAGGATCAGGATCAGGGTCCGGCACTGGCGCAGGTGAGAGCGGTTCAAACGGTGTCCATGCAACTGCTGGAGGGGGTGGTGGAGGTGGTGGGACCAGCCAATACGGTGGGTCTGGTTACGGTGGAGGGTCTGGGTCAGGTTCAGGGTCTGGTACATACAGTCAAGGACCGTATTCAGGCTATGGAGAATCTTCCAATGCTGGTGGTTCCGGTGGCGGTGGTGGTGGTGGACAAGCTGGAGGTCATTGGGGATCTAGTGCACAGGGGTCTGGCAGTGGCACTGGATCTGGCTCTAGCTATTCTAACAGGTATTGGTACGGACCTAGTTATGCAGGTGCAAATGCTAATGGCAATGGTGGTGGCACTGGGAGCAGTCAAAACGGTGGGGGTGGCGGCGGTTCAGGTGCTGGATCCGGATACGGCAATGCCAACCCCTAATTTCTGCATCAACTCAATCTAAGTTGGTGCCCATCATCCTTTGTTGTTAGAAGTCTTCGGATTATTTTGGTTTCTTTGTGCTTGTGTTATGCTTTTGTTAGAATCAAATTAATAAAGGGCCCAACTATTCTAGTAAATGCAGCAGCCTGATTTAAGGTGCAGCTTATGAGAAATATACTGACCATGTCAGTTTATCGATAAAATAATACTCCTGTCATTTTGTCACTATATCTGGAGAAATTTCATTAGAAACTGTTTTGTCTTGGGAGTTATTAAGTTCAGATGCCTACACGGTGCTTATCACATGGTTGTGTTCTACCAACAGTACTAATTAAAGACATTAATTAAAGGTTCTAAGCAACTCGGTTATTGTAATCTAACATCAATGGAAGTACTAGAGTGGTTCATGGGCTCATGGCATATTACAGAAGTAAGCAGAGATCGGATTATTTTTACTTACAATGATAGCACCAACTGGATCGATCAAGCCTTGGACTTGGACCTAGTTGGCAAAAAGTGCTGCCACAAGCCCAATAACATTAGTGATGGTGTCAAAACAGTTCCTGTGCATAGGCCTTCACAATTTCATTGGTGAATGAGCGGCAATATATGACCAGGAGAAGCTTCACCAATGTCACAGAGCATAATGTCCACAACCCACATTTCCTGCTCTTTTTGTCAAGCAGAATTCATCTCCCTGGAGCAAAAACTATCCATAATGGTGGTGTACTATGAACCAAAAATAAATAATCAATATCGGTAGTGTACTAGGAACCAAAAATATTTCAAAAGAAACAGTTCCAATTCCAATGTCAACATTTCATAAATATATGCCATGTTAGCTTTTTTGGTGTGACCCACAGTTCATCTGGCTTCTATAAAGCACTATAGAAAAATCAAGTCAAGTTTAATGCAGGTACGAACAGAAGTACGTCCAAGAGTGACAAATATCAAGCAGAATGGCCATTGTTGATCGCTGTGGCCTGTAGGCTTCTGTGGAATGACGATAGAGCAAGGCTCAGAGGATCTGGCAGCATACATGAATCTAAAATTGTAAGCACTGAAGATGCAGTAATAATAACTTAAGGCACAAGATTCATATACGTATACAACACGTATACAACAGCTATCTATTCTTTAGAAGATTACCCACCAGTAGTAACTGCCTGCTACAGTTCAGCAGGCAATCAAATAAAATATGCACAACATAATCACAGCCTGCTGTCACGTACTCACATGCAATCTGCTTTGGCACCCAAACAGGATTCTCAAGTTGTGCTGATCCCATTAGTTTCAGATCATTCTGAACCGTGTTGGATTTCAGTCAGCTATGTGTCATGCGACCGAGCATGCTCGGGCTGGTGGGTGAACTCATAGTCGAGGTGGACGAAGGCCCGCTCAATCTCAGGCAGGCGCTCCAGCTTCTCCTGCAGGGCCTCGCCGATGTCATGGGCCTCTCGCAGGGGCATGGCGCAGGGAAGGACGATATCCACCTCCACGAAGTAGTGGGAACCAAATGTGTACGCCCGCACCGTGTCAATGTGCCTCACGGCCTTGTGGTGGTTCCAGCATAGGTAGGTGAGCTTCTGGAGAAATGCTGGTGGTGCCGACTGGCCGACCAGAGAGTGGACATTGTCCAGCACCGTGATCGACCACATCCTGATTGTGTAGATCGCGAGCTGCAAAGGAACAAGGGAGATAACTTCAAACATGTCATCTTTTCCTTCTTTTTTTAGCAAGAACAGTAGGGGAAACCCTACTGCGGTAAAGAAAGTTGTCCAAAAGGGAGAGGAAAAAATTAACGAAGGGCATTAAGCCATGCTAAGGAAAAATAAACTTCTAGTAGATAGTTCCTTTACTGAGCCTGAAGTAAAATGTCATCGGTAAATCCTTTCTGCCAAGAAGAGAAGCTCGGTCTATTGCTTTTGCTACTAATACAGCTTGCATTGTACTAATTAATTAACCTTGTGATCTGTCTCCCTTATCATGATCACCACGTGCACATAGTGATTAGTCCATGCCCGAATTTGTCAAAGTCGTTACGAAAATCTCGAGGTCGCCTCTGCAATGTCAACCACTGCAAGAGGAATAAGAATTGTTTGGGTGCTCAGCGTATGCCTGTGCTGATCTTCAAACAAGCAGTTCAGACTTAATGCAGGTTGTCATTTACTAGCTTCACTGTTAGTATAATGCTAGTATCTGACAACAAAAGATAAACCCTGGGTTTAATTACTATGGGCGATCTCGTTATCTTTTGATTGTTGTCTCACCAGCTGTACATGTTTCACAGTGCTGGAGAGAATGGTCAAATGCATACAGTGTAAGGAATGACATGGCATGAGCATACATATTTAAGTGTATTGGCATAAATTTTGCAGGTTTTTCAACCAAACAATTTATTCCAAGAGAAAGCAAAGACAAAATCTCATGTTCCAAAGGGAGCACAAAATCCTTGCGAAAGTAAGACACTTGCTTTTGTTCTCAGGTCGGGTAAAATAGAGTATGTGTTAAGAGTTTGGAAGTTTCTAGTATATACTTTACAGATCTGTATGGTCTATCTTTGGAGCTCTGCTGGCGCCAAGCACTTGTGTCTGCTTGGATGGCCAACGGCAGGAAGCTTGCTACACGTTTAGTCTCTCTGGTCTCTCCTCCTTCCTATCTGGTTGTTGTTGTTTCTTACTAGGAACAGTCTTGTGAGCCTTTGATCCGTATACGTGTGCCCGGTTGGCCCGCGTTGTAACTAAACATTCTTCGTTATATCTTCTTAATACAAAGATACGCAGCTCTCCTGCGTATTCTCGAAAAAAAATACAGATCTGTATGGTCCTTATCCAAGAACCCTATAAATGCACAGATCAAGGAGAGACACAACATGTAAGTAAATTGCAAGCGATAGTTTATGGAACGGGACCTAGCTTCACCTATTAGACAAATCAGTCTGGTGCCAAAATCTTTTGCTGATTTAGTAGCAGTGACAAGTACAAAAAACTGAAAAAACTTGATAAATAACTTCACTATTAACACTTAGAATGGAGCAAGCAGCTAGGTTTAGTTTGAATGGGTCTTCCAAACACCAATGACCATGTCAAATGCTAAAACTTCGTGCCATCAATAATATATGGAGATGACTTTAAGAAGCTAGCACTTAGGAGATCATCTAGAGAGGAGAGCATAGCGAGTACTAGTGAGAAGAAAATTCGTAGATTGTGGCCACTTCTCTTCTTGCATGTACTCAATGGTCAAGTCAAGAAGCTCCATTAACTCCAATGGCTTTTAAAAGCCTCCACTTGGTCTCATATCGAAACACCACTACCGTTAACATGCATGCTATTACGATAAAGAACCACTGCATGGCCTCAAGCACTATAAGTCTATAAATACCCATGCAGCATTCACTGAGAACTCATCTCAACTAAAATACTCCCTAGTAGTAGCTCACAATGGCAGGCACAAAGCTAATATCACTGGGGTTCATTGTCCTCATGAGCATGGGATTAGCCAATGCTGTGAGGGTAGCTAGATACTCTAGTGCTGATGGGACGGGCACTGGAGGGGGAGGGGGTGGTGGATATGTGAATGGTGCAGGATCAGGGTCAGGGTCCGGCACTGGCGCAGGTGAGAGCGGTTCAAACGGTGTCCATGCAACTGCTGGAGGGGGTGGTGGAGGTGGTGGGACTAGCCAATACGGTGGGTCTGGTTACGGTGGAGGGTCTGGGTCAGGTTCAGGGTCTGGTACATACAGTCAAGGACCGTATTCAGGCTATGGAGAATTTTCCAATGCTGGTGGTTCCGGTGGCGGTGGTGGTGGTGGACAAGCTGGAGGCCATTGGGGATCTAGTGCACAGGGATCTGGTAGCGGCACTGGATCTGGCTCTAGCTATTCTAATAGGTATTGGTACGGACCTAGTTATGCAGGTGCAAATGCTAATGGCAATGGTGGTGGCAGCGGGAGCAGTCAAAACGGTGGGGGTGGCGGCGGTCAAGGTGCTGGATCTGGGTACGGCAATGCCAACCCCTGATTTCTGTATCAACTCAATCCAAAGTTGGAGCCCACCTTCCTTTCTTGTTTGATGTCAGTAGGATTATTTTGGTTTCTCTGTACTTGTGTTATGCTTTTGTTAGAATCAAATTAATAAAGGGTCCACCTGTTCTGGTAACAGTAGCAGTCTAGTGTAAGGTGCAGCTAATGAAAAGATGTTGTAACCATGTCAGTTTACAAAATAAATACTCCTTTGTCATTTGGTCACTGTCTGAAGAAATTTCATAAGGAACTGTTTTGTCTTTGGAATTATTTAGTTTAGATACCTACACCATGTACATTCACATATCTAAGTTACTAACTAAAACATATTAAAGTCTCTAAGCAACTTGGTTATTATGATATATATATCAATGAAATTACTAGAGTAGTTTACGTCATATTATACAGAAGTAAATAGAGATTGGATTAGTGTTACTTACAATGATAGCTCCAACTGGGTCAATCCAGCCTTGAACATAATTAGCAAGAAGTGCAGCCACAAGCCCAATAACATTGGTGATGACATCAAAAAAGTGATCCTGTGCACAGGCCTTCACTATTTCATTGGTGAATGTTCGGCAATATATAACCAGGAGAAGCTTCACCAGTGTCACTGAGAGCATAATATCGACAACCCACTTTTCCTGCTCTTTTGTCAAGCGGAATTCATCGCCCTGATAAAGCAAAAGTATTCAATATCGGCAGTACAAGTTACAGAAAATATTCAGAAGTAGAAGTTGCTTTTACAAAATCACTTTTCATGAAACTGATTGCTTGATCCATTCGCTATGTCAACTGTGCCAGATAGGCAGGGAGGATAAGTCTGCGTCAAGCAGAATTGCACCAATAGGATAAACACGAGAAGTGAACTTACATCGGATACCAGTGAGTGTGTAGATTCTATGATAATTTGAAGACCAAGCGTAGCCATGACAGAAGCGAAAACTAGTATTCCCTGCATCACAGATTGTGGTAAACTAGTCAAAAAGATAAATTGGAAACTAAGGACAATTAAAAAATCATTTGTACACTTAATCTGAAAAAAAAGCAAAAAGGTAAAAAAAAATTCATGAAACAGAGTTAAACTGTGATTTTGGTTACAAGGCTCAAGGCCTCAAACTGTCAGATGAGCTTTCATGCTGAAATTCTGGTATTGTCCGCGATCGTTCAATGTGTAGTTTTGCAAAATTTTGCTAGAGGTGTCAATTTCGGTTTTAAAACTTGCAGCTTTGCAAGTAATAGGACCTATTGTAATTCGAGTTTGCATAAATAACATCACATGTGAGCATAATTGTGCCCTAACATCCAGTCTCTCAAGAACAGTTAAAGACCAGAAAGAGGAACAGAAGGCCATTTCTTCTATCCTTTTTTTCCTTTTACGTTTTGTGCTAATTTGCTTTGCTGAATTAATATCTAGGAGACAACACATCATTTCTAGTAACAATAGACAAGGACTATTGAAGAAAGAAATGTAAAATGAAAATGCTTCGATCATTCTATTCAAACTGAATTGAATGCAAGAAATAAAAGTAAATAACAAGCATATTCTAATTGATGTGGAACTCACCAGAGGTTGCATGCGCCTTTTACCAATTGGGTATCTGTATGGGTTTGGTGTTTGCATAGAAAAGGCAGTAAACCACAATATAAAACCAGATAACAAGTCGAGTAGAGAATCCAAGGTGGAAGCAACAATAGCTAGGGAGCCACTCCTTACTGAGGCATAAACTTTTGCCGCAAAAAGAACCATGTTTGCAATGTTAGATAATCGGATGGCCCATGTCTCTTTTTGGGCAACCGTCTCTCGCTCTTCCTGCAAGTATAAAGTAGGATAATCTACAGGTAAAAAAGAATTGCTTCATATTGGAAAGAAAAAAATGCTGGACATTTTATCTGCAAGGAAGTGTTTTCTCTTTCCCTTTTTTCATGACTCAGAGGAAGAGTACACAACAAACCTTAGACATTCCAGGAAGGAAACCACGATCTGCCAGTGTATCCATTTCATTAAAACCTTCCAGCATTTCCAACTGTTGTTGGTAGTATTCTGCAACATCATCAGCAGAGCCTTGAGCTGCAGATATAGTTAAAAATGGTGCATTAGGAGACTGAACTATATCAACAGGATCCAAACAATTGTATGCATTACTCTCAGAGGAACTCAATCCACAAGAATAATATTTGTGGAGCAGATAGAAATATATGCAACTATATCAAAGGATCCAATTTGTTGGATTTCGTTTCATCGTTTGTGTGTCAGACATCTTGCATGCACAAAATGTGAACTTCCACCATCCATACAGAATCTTTATCCTTATGAACAATGAGAACTTTGAAGTTCTGATTAATGGTTTCCAGATTTCATCTCTGCATGGAATGTATAGTATTTTAGAAAATACAAGTTCCCAAACCTTCTACATCAGGAAATCCTCAAAGAGACAAACAATAGACAGGTGACAAGAAAACATATAATCAAATGGAACAAAGATAAATCTAGTGGACAGATTCAAATGCAAAATGGAAAAAGTGGCAGTAGGATCTTCAGTTCAATAGTTCATAATAAAACCTTTGACTTACTGAACCAATTACAAAAAGGTAAAGCAATTTCAACAGAAAATAGAACCATGATGTTTTTCAACTAGAAGTCAATGCGCAAAAGAATACGATTAAAGAAAAATCAGCATGCAGTGGTTCCGAGATTTGATGGATCTCTCTTACTGATTTCCAAATAAAAAAGAAACTCAATTTTGAATCTGGAACACAACCACGGACTAATAAAATTCACCAACATTTTCAAACAGGTTCATGGCATCTGAACATGAGAAAAAAACACACACTAAGATACCAAATTACCAACTCCAACGAGCATACATCATCCCATAATTACTCTCCTGACCAAATCTAATGGCTCTTATCAGTGAACTACTCGATGAAAATTCTACCATTTCAACAGAAAAACACGTGGAGTGCGCTGCTGCACGGACAAAGTAAAAAACACTGCTGCAAACCATCTATTCGTACACTATCTCCTCGATTACTTTAATAAATCGCCGTGCCAAATATGACAAATTGACAGTGACTAGTGAGCTGTTAGTCAAACACAACTCCAGATCAACAAACAAACAAAAGTCCTACTCCAAACACACGTGCATACAAAACCGTGACAGAACTAGTAGCCATCGCTAGCGAGAGCGTTCATCGGAGAGGCAAGACAGACCTAGCACGCCGAGGCAGTCGTGGAGCCCGCGCGCCGGCTTCTCCTGCTCCGCCTCCGGGCGGCGGAACCGGTCGAAGTTGAGCCGCCAGGGCCTCTCCCCCAAGCACAAGCCGCCGCTCACGTCGTCCCCGGCATCCACGGCACGGAGGAGCAGCTCCTCGCCCTCTTCGCCACCCCTCGCTCCAGCCGCCGCCATTCCCTCCGCGCCTGCCCCTCTCTCCCGAACCCTCGTGGTCGACGACACGGGCCTCCCGCAAGCCGCGACAAGGAAGAGCGATGAGGAGTAGAGCTAGAGGAGCAGCCGCGATGATGGAAATGGGCGCCGGGCGGCGGGCCTTTGCATCTTCGCCTCGTCTTCCTCCGCCGCCGCCGCCGTAAGAATAGAGGAAGGAGGGGTGCGAACACTCGCGGTGAGCCGGGGGCGGCTGCGGCGTCGGGATCGCGGTGGACGCGCGGGATGGCGCGGGCGTCGCTGGACTCGGTGCAGCGAGCGGTGCGGGGAGCCGGTGCACCGTGCACCGGTTCCCTAGACGGTGCAGCGAGCGGCGCGGGGAGCCGGGGGCCTGGGAATCGAGACGGATTTGATCCTGCGCAGGAGGGCGCGGAGCCAAGGCGATGCGCCGAGCGTGGCGTGGGCATTGTTGACTAGCTGAAGAATGGTGTGCTCTGCATCTAATCCCAGGTGTGTGAAGTCGACGTGCGTGCCCATCCGAATCTGGTGCTCGCCTGCTTTTCGGCAACACTACCAAAAAGATGAACCGAGCATACTGTGGTAAAGTTCTAAAAGGAGGAGTACTGGTGGGTCACGTCGGTGACAGTTCAGGTGACAAATTAAATATTGTTCGTAGTAAACAAATAGAAACGGTTGTAATCCTAGGGCATCTTCTTCCTGGATTCATTAGAAGAATGTAGACCTTTATACAGTACAGAATGGAATTTCATTAGAAGATCCTTGAGCTCATTCACTGTATCATTCAACCGGTTGAACATCGAGAAAATATTTTCTTCCTTCTTCATTAAGAAATCACTAAACTTTCCCTTGTATACATAAAGTTTAGTTTCCTTCACGGTGAATGTCCTCTTATGAATTTCCATAAGCTTATTCCAAATATTATATGCGGTTGTGAGATTCTTGACCCGATTGAACTTACTAATGTCAAGAGCACCATATAGCACATTCATGACTTGATCATTGAGTAGCTCATTTGTTTCATCGGTTTCACTTATATTCTTCTCATCAAGAATAATAAATCCCTCATTCACAATCCCCCATATCTTCTTGCCCATTGCCTTAAGATGAACCATCATTCTTATCTTCCAATAATCATAATTGTTCCCATCAAAGAATGGTGGTTTCTCACATGAACATTGCTATCATTAGCCATTTATCCTACTCCGAGATGGTTAAATCATGGAGACCACGGCTCTAATACCACTTGTAGGATCTAGGATACCAACTAGACGGGGGTGAATAGGCGGTTTCAACTAAAATCACAGCACTAAATAAATTTAATTAGTAACACAAGATGAAAACTATTTCTAGCTACTTTACAACTATGTAAGGGTTTGCCACCTAGGGTGACAAGAAATAATTCAATCTCTAAGAATGTAATTGTTCAAAGTAAATTGCAATAATGAAATTAAGCAAAGAAATAACCGAACACAAGAGACGAATTTTTCCCGTGGTATCGTTGACTTGCCGGTCACCCCTAATCCACGTTGAGGTGGATTCAATGCTTCAACCGCTCCTCTATCAAGATACCACTTGATGTTTGAGCCGGCTTGAAACAAAGAACCTCTCCAAACCTCGATTCCACTAGTGTTCCAAACATGTTTCTGTCTAAGTTAGACTGACCGTCCGCCTTTATGCAGTCAACATTCTTTTAGAACTTGTTTTTCTTCTTATTTCTTTCACTTTCTCAAACTATGTTAGTCCATATGCATGCAATGCAATTATTTGAGCAAAGTAGCACTATAGAACCGTCAAGTAAATGAATTGCCCCCTCTTGATAGTATGGCTATCTAGCCTATTAATCTGGTCAATTTACATCCGCTAAGCACCTCTTGACCGGTAAAATAGAAAACCCTATCGTATACCTTTGCCTTGAGCTTTCCGACGTACAAACCATCCAAGTTATCACCATAGCATTCTTTGACGCTCACTTCAACTCCGGGACTAACCTATATTCATATTCTCAAAGAAATTGTTAGTCCACTAAGACCGTCATTAATTACCAAAACACAAGTATGGGGCCTAGATGCTTTCATACTCAATGCTGGTCCAAACCTCAAATCGATTGGTCAAATGAGGCTGGCATACACAATAGGTAATCTATGACGAGAGGACACTCAGCCCAGCGTAACATTTTCATTGAAGTCTTCATTATAGCATCCTGGGAATTACGGAAGATGCGCAATGCAGTCATTTTTGAGCAAGCAAGGCCCAGCATCAGAATATGGGCAATGAAGTTTAGGGAGCAATGCCTTCTCCGAGTCTTGCGCTTTCGTGAAGACCGTAGATTGCTATTTATACAATGGCTATACTCATTTTTTGTAATTTCTCCCTGATCCCCCCATCTCTATCATCTGTTATCATCCGTAAGTATGTCCATTTTTTACTTTTTTTATATAAAATCGAAGTGTTGTGGGGAACTCCCCCACAGTTTGCCTTAAAAAAAGTACGAGAGGCAGCGTATAAAAAAAAGTCATGGATCGCGAGAATTTCCGATTTCTTTAGATGCAGTTTTATTGAAAACCAAAATTACAAAGAAATGTTCAGCTTTTTCTGAAAAAAGGAGCATATCTTGTGGGTGGCAAAGATGGCAAGAACAATCCTCGGGTCTCAAAAGTCAAAAACTTGAGCAACTTAACAGAAGGTATCGAAAACTATGGTAAGGTACTCATTCAGTTTCGTAGGCTTCGGATTGACTGAACCCAAACCAAACAGTACAAGATTGATTGAAACAATTATCCGATTGCATGAAAAAGATTTTATATTGTTTTATGTCATCGAACCAAGAGCACGGGCACGAAAGGAACATGTAGAGTTGTAGGCGAAGAAACTCAGGGAGTGTTTGATTATTTAGTTTAGACTAAAGTTCCTGTCACATCGAATATTTATATGGAGTATTAAATATAAACTAATTACAAAACCAATTGCACAGATGGAGGCTAATTTGTGAGACGAATCTATTAAACCTAATTAATCCATAATTTTACAATGTGATCTTATAGTAAACATGTGCTAATCATGAATTAATTAGGCTTAATAAATTCATCTTGCAAATTAGCTTCCATCTATATAATTAGTTTTATAATTAACTCATGTTTAGTCCTCCTAATTAGCCTCCAAAGATTCGATATAACATGGACTAGACTTTACCTCAAGGATCAAACACCCATCAGAACTCCAGTGCTGCAGCCATGTTTTCCAGGTTCCAGGCTTAATCTGTGACCTACCGGGCTATTTTTGCTTAAGCGTGGTTTGCAAGTTGTTGGACTGGGCCAATTGGAGATTGCAGTCGCTGGATGGGCTGGCCAAACGGCCAACATGGACCCCGTTTAAGGCCCACGAAGGAAGCGAAAGCCTGTACGAAGAAAGGAGCAAATAAGGAGGCCCATGTGCATTCCAAGCTCATTGTTAGGAGGCCCATTTCAGTTCTTTTAAAGCCCCCATTTGAGTTGGTTTCTAAACTTGCAGAGCCCACACTCCACACAGCTGTTCAGCAGCAACCTATATATCCTCCTCCAAGATGCTACGCGTGACCAGTCGCCACCACGGCATCAAAGCGGTTTGCCACCGTACCGTACAGGCGTCCGGCGGAGCGCGGACACGACACACGAGCGTCGATCCAAGGCCGTGCTGTCAAATCAGGATGGTTAGCTTAGCTATCAAGCCGTCGCTGCGTGCATGCTCCGTCATGTGGAGGTGCTCCTGCTCCAGTCCAGATCGAGATCTGGGCGCCCAGATACGGCAGGAAAACCACCCGAAATCGACAGCGAGACACGAGAAGCAATAATTTCCGAGGGCGCAGCGCAATTATAGGATTCATATGGCCTGTTACAATAATCGATCGTACGTGCAGCCCCGAGTGCAGGTACGTACGTACAGACGATCCGTCCGGTTAGGTACTTGCCCCTGTGGTACTAGCGATATTCAATATTCCGTAGCCACAATGCGTCCGTCGCGAACAACATACGTACTGAACCCAACAACGCTTGCAGTTTACCTGTATAATTGTGATGAGGAGAAGCTGGAACGACATGCACGGCATGGGCGAGAGGAAAGAGCCAAAATGCCACGAACGTGCCCCTGTTTCTCGAGGGAGGGACAGGGCACGCTACTTTAATCTTTCTTTGCTCTTGCTCGTACGTATCGATATGGGATAATGGGAGAGTAGCACGGCCGAGGAGATTGCTCCGAGAAGGCGAGAACCTCTCGAGATTTCGATGCGGTTGCAGACGCCGCTGTCCAAGTATACAACGACATGCACTGGCCGCTTTTGCAAAGCGACACGAATGTGCTCGAGGTACGGAGCTTATGCCGGGCGTGTTGCCAGCTCTCGTCATCAGAAAAAAGAGGAACACAAAAATTAATTTCAAAGAGAAAAGGAGTACCAGAAATAACACAAGCTTCAGCTAGCAGATTTTGAAGAACTGACACGAGTTTTAGCAAGCAGGACAAGATCGATTACTGCATCTAAAATCTGAAGCCCATTTGCAACTCAACACAGATACCATCTCTTTTTATGCGAAAAATGATAGCTGGTGATCATCACGGCCGTTCCGGCTATCAAACTACAATCTACAAGGAAGACAAGTTCTCCTGCAGTCCTGCTGTCACGGAGCAGAGGCACCGATCTCCGTACGCGATTAAAAGTTCAAATACTTTCTTCTTCGTGATGAAAAGTTACACAGTAGTAATATTTTACATGCGTGAGCGGGAAAAAAAGAGAGCAACTGAGACGACCTTAAACTTGAGCCTCTATTAAGCGTCGATCAAAGCCAGCTTCGGGTACGGTTAACCCACAGGGCTATATACACATGACGCAACGAGAACCCACACCCATGACCCATGGCATGCTCATCAAGCGCCGAGCTTGTAGCTGCCGAGGTCCTCCTTGATCAGCTCAAGGTCCCTGGACGCCACGGCCACCGACATCGCCCTGCGGTGGCGCCCCGCCGGCGGCCTCGCTGCCTGCTGCTCGGCACCGGCGCCGTCGGAACCGGCCTTCCCGCCGGCCTCGGCCGCCGCGTCGACGTCTAGGGTGGCGAGGTTCTCCGGGAGCACGAACACGCTCTGCGACGCCCGGCGCTGGTGCCGGCCCGGCCGCTGCGACGACATCGGCCTTTGCTCGGGGGGTCGCGGGCAGACGGGGTGGGTACGGAGTGACGAGTGAGTGAGCAGAGGCTGGTCACTTGGGCTTCGGTGGTGTGTGTCTGGTTTGAGAAGAGAGCTGGAAGAGTCACGGCTTTATATAGGACGGGTCTTACGCTCTGCTGTGCTGTGGCCAGCCGGCCTGCATTACTTTTCAATATCTTTTCAAGTTAAGGATCATTTTTAACACCAGTTAAATGGATCTGTGCTGCAACGCGCAACGGCACAATTTACGGCATGCATTGATGTGAAAAATGGACGGAATGGCGCCGGTTTCACCCTCTTAGGTTAGGATAAGATCCGTGGTGTAGAATTTATGTTGACTTCAGCTTCATCTGTTTTATGCAAAACGAAACATAATAGCGTGAAATTATTTTTAAGCCGATGCTAAAATAAAATAGAAGTCAATATTTTTAGTTTCACCGAGTGAAGCTATTTTGAAAGAAGCTCTCCTAAACGGAATCTAAGTTGTGGAAGAGGTTACAGTGTTGTAAACATAGCAAAGCTTAGAAGTAGATAGAGTTGCGGTGATGACACACACCATTACCACCAACTCAAATTAGAGATAACGTTCCAGTCCACTCTAGTGAGAAACTGATCGAGAATCACTAGCATGAAAGCTAAACCTACGGTTCACAAAAGTAGCCCGAAAAACATGAAGAATTATCACAACGAAGAGAAAAAGGAGGAATTTGGTGCGCAAAGAGATATTGCTGCAGGAATCGAACAAATGCCAGCATCTTTAATTTCGTGCATGGACTGACAGACGTGTGCAGGGGAGATGAAGCATGTCCCACCCCACGGGTCTCTGCGATGCGGGAACATTTAATAAAGATTTTGGATCGCCTGTGACATTACACGCATGCGGTTGGGGGACGCGATCCATCGCGATCTATCCTTATCCTTTCGAGCCTCGTCTCGTTCCTCGCCAATACTAAGCCCGTCTGGTTCTACAGAGTAAAAATTATCGGTACTAATCAGAATTATTAAACATAGATTAGAGGGGTCCACCTTGCTAAACTTTAGCAACTAAAGTTTAGCAACTTTTAGTTGCGAAACTGCCAAACATCCTTGCTAAAACTTGCTAAAGTTGAGTTGCTAAAGTTTAGCACTTTAGCAAGTTTTTGTTGCTAAAACTTGCTAAAAGGTGGGCTGGACAACCTATACCCCTCATTTATTGCTTGTCTCCCCCCTCCTGCGCACCTTTAATAAGGGTAGATAGGTCTTTTTACAGCTCATTAAATACCTTTTAGTAAGAGTATCCAAACAACTTTTGCTAAAGTTTAGCAACTAAAGTTTAGCAAATTTTAGCTGCTAAACTTTAACAAGAGTAACCAAACATGACCTAATTATAAAACTAATTCATGGAGAATAATTCCCCAGACGAATCTCTTAAGCCTAATTAGTTCATGGTTTGACAATATGATGCTATAATAAATATGTGCTAATCATGAATTAATAAGGTTTAATAGATTTGTCTCGCGAATTAGCTTCCATCTGTGTAATTAGATCATGTTTAGTCCTCCTAATTAGCATCCGAAGATTCAATATGACAAGAACTGAATTTTAGCTCATGTTTAGTCCTCTTAATTAGCATCCGAAGATTCAATGTGACCAAAACTGAATTTTAGCTCACGTTTAGTCTTTCTAATTAGCATCCGAAAATTTACTGTGACAAGAACTGAACTTTAGTTTTAGTTTAAGGATCAAACACCCCTAAAAACGAGAGGGAGATTTTGATCGCATCTCGGTTCTTTCTCTTCTTACGCTTACCGTCCATTTTATTCGCTGTCCCTCGGTAATCGGCATGAATCCTTTTGCTACACCTGAGTGACGCCTCTTTGCATTCCAAACTTTGTGAAAGTTCACACTGTGTCCTTTGCCTTCATTGCAGATTTCGTTGAGCTTCTGGAAATCATGGAGCTTACGGACCATAACGCAGGGCGAAACGAAACTGCGACGCGGCGTTCATTTCGGTTTCTGACAGTAATCTGATCTGACCGATCGAGCATGTGCGGTGCGGAGGCCTTGCATGATCTGCAGGACTCGCACACAAACTCATCGGGATCAGGAGATGGAGCCTGCCAGCCGGTACACGTACCGGCGCACGCGTTCGGCGCTCGCCGAGTCGGTCCCGTGCGCGCCGAGCAAAGAGACGGACGATGGTCACACCGCGGACGGCGGCGCGTGGGAGCACCGCGCGCCACATGTGTGGGCACTGTGTTCCGTCCGTCCGCGAGCTTTATTTCGGGGTCGGGGCGACCGGCACACATGGCAATCATCGCGGCCATCACAGGACAGCGGCGCCTGGTGGAAGCACCGGGACCGTGACCGACCGTTGCAGCCGTGCCGTGCGTGCGGGCGCGCGGGGCACCCCATACGAAAAGGATCGAGCGGCCATGTGCCCGGGGAGCCGCCCCACGTTGGCTGGTCCCGGGCCCGAGCCCGCGCGCACATGGGCGGCACCGCCGCACCGGGCGGGCGGCAGCGCGCACGGGGGCGCACACACCTGTGAGTTGAGGAGGCCGTGAGCCCGTGACTAGCGCGCGAACGCGATCGCCGCCGCGTGGTTGTCTGCGCGGGCTACGACGGCGGCGGGAATGGAGGGAGCGCGCCAGCGCTGCTGCGGGCCGAGGTGTGTGGTGTGGTCGATGCGTGGTTAAGCCCAGCAGCAGCAACATTTGTTCATTTCGTGGACCTTCTCCTCCTAAGCCAAAGGTTGTAGAACCGCCGGGAGAAGCGCTTCCCAAATAAGCTGCAAATGGAGGAGGTGGGGAGAAACGCGGTCAAAAAAATTGCAAAAAAGTACGCTATTTGACTTCTAGTTTTAATTTATTTTGGTCACTAGGATCGTACCCTGCGTTGCTACGGATAAAAAAAAATGCTATCGTGAGCATAGATAGTTTAGAATGGTACATAATGCATACAATAAAAATCAGTTTAGAATGGTACATAATGTCACACAACAGTTTACAATTTGATTTTCTAAATAGAGTTTGCGTGCTACACATAATTCAAGAACTACAATGATATTTTCAGCAGGTTCACAGTTCTCGAATATCTCAACCGTACAGTCTTCCAAGCAGTATCACGATTCACCACTAACATAACCTAAAATGCAACTAAAGTCCTGACTTTGCCAGTTCCCATGCCATACATGGATCTGCAAAATAGAGCATCTGCAAAAAGGTCGTCGACTTGACTTTTGGCGATGACGAGCCTACTTCCGCTGAAGTAGTCACGATTGCCAAAGATGCAGCTGCAAGTGTCGCGGCCGTTGAAGCGCCGCCCGTGGAGGAGGCACTGTTAAACTTAGGGTCAGCAGCCCCCGGGCAGGCTGCTAACCCAGCAGGTGATGAGGCCATGGCTTCTGTGGTGGCGGATGCTGTGAAGACACCGGAAGTAGCTGTTGACGCCTCGTTGCCTGAGGATGTTACTGGTGGTGAGTACGCTATCTGTTCTAGTAGTCGTGCGTACGTAGTCTTAACCTTGGTTCTTTCATGGCTTGGCGAAAAAGTGAAGAACTTTCCTCCCGTGGCCCCCGTGGAGCCAGTGTTGAGTATGCAGCCGGTGGTAGTAAAAAAAAGGCGTGTTCGTCTGCCACCGCGATCAGCCCGGTAAGGACTTGTGTAGTCTCATCTTTTGTTTGATGATTTTTGTACTCTGTAGCCGGATGATGATCTTGTGACCTGATTGATCCAGGGATGCCGAAGACATTATTCCCGTCAAGGTGGAGGCGGAGGTTGAGGCTGTTCCGTCGACTACCATTTCTGGGCCCATAGTTGACTTGACTATGGAGGATGCACCTGAGATCGAAGACGCAAGTCTCATAGGTGCTATTATATCTATGCTGCAGGAGGTCATCCGCTCGGTAAAGGACCCTACAGTCCCTGAGAGTTCTGGAGGTGTGCTGCCTACAACGGCTGAAGTTGTGTCGACTGGGAGCACGACTAGTGCTGATGCCTTGGCACTGGTTGTTGCGACAGGAATACGCGAAGTCAGCACAACAGGTATGTTACTGGAGTAGAGACTCTTTTGAAGGGGAGCTCCCTTATACCCAGTAGTTAACCATGATTTTTTCTTGTCAGTATCTGTTGTGAGTAAAGAGCCAGAGCCTCAAGTCGCCAAGAGCACTGGGGGTTTGGTACTCGAGCTGCCACCGGAGTCGGAGATCAAGATTGCTATCCAGAGTTTCAGGTGCGTATAACACATTTCCTTTGAGTAATTATATTTTGACAAGTCTTGATGCTTGTGTTGTGTTTTTGTAGGATTTGTATGATAAGGCCCAGAGAAATACTCGGGCTCTTCAAGAACGCAGTAAAGCAGCACAGCGGGTAATGCAACTGGAGCAAGAGTGTCGCCGCCTTACGGATTCCTTGAGAGTTCATGAGAAGGCCGCAGAATCTTTTGCGATTGAGAGGAGTGACCATGAAGTCCTCCAGGAACGACTGGAGAGTCGCTATAAATCTTTGAATCAGAGATATCAGGGTGAGTACTCGTGGTTGTTGAGTATGTTTAATCGTAGTCGTAGACTCTTCTCTTATCTGTGTGTTGCTTGACATAGAGCTCAAAGCCAGGAAGGCTGCTGCGAGTAGCCAGCTGCTTGACTGGAGAAATGCTCACGACCGGGTAGCCGATGAGGCTGCTCTCCTTAGGGCATCACTGGCTGCAACTCGAGCAGCTTACAAGCGCGAGAAGGAGAGAAAAGATCGGATAGGAGTGATGCTGGCATTGGCTATAGTGTCCTATAGAGGCCATGCTAGAACTGTGGAGAAGCTGGAAGGTGATCTCCAAGAGTTGACTAATGTTGCTCAGGATGCAGTCAACGCTATTGCTCCTCTCGAAGATGATGCTGAGCCTCGCTCGCTAGTCGAGAGACTAAGAGCTGCCTCGGGTAGAGTCACTGGACTGTGCAAGACTGTCTGCAAGCAAGTCCTTGCAGTGGTCAAGTCATATTACCTGAGGGCAAACTTGTCGGCGGCTGAAGATGGAATTGCCCGGAACTGCACAGAGGATGCCTATGTGAAGTATCTTGAGGAGGCTGAGCCCATTGCGGCAAGGATGACCGAGTTCATATCTTTGGAAGAACCCTAGTTATTTGAACTCATGTTGTATTTTTTGCCGATCATTTGTGGCTGTACTCGAACAATTGTCTTGTAAATCTTGCTCTTTAAATCTTGACATGATCGATGATCTTTCCTGGAGAATTGTTGGTTTGACCTCGTAGTCGGGAAAACGAATCCGAGTAACCGAGTAGTTGTAGTATTCGGTGTGGTCTTCAATTATTGGAGTTGCTGATGAGGGTATTGTAGCTATTATTGCCTTGTACTTGAGAGGGTGCACGAGTACACTTGTTCACTTTTGTCCGTTATGCTCAGTGTGGTCACATGCATGGAGTTAAGTCGTCTGTTTGACCCTTGTCAGTGTCTTAGGTTGTTCGTCATGAGCGAGCAGTAACTGCGAGTAGTTGGCAGTTGCAGCCCTTTGGCTATAAATTGGCCCCTGGATACTCGATCAGGATCATGTCGTTCAATATAGCGATGGCTTGCTTCAGGTTGTTGTTGTTTGATAGTGGAGAGCTTCCAATGAGCGCCCCGGTGCTAGAAGATTCCTCGTAGATTAGAACCACCTTCCCTCCACAGACTCTTACGCTCGTAGGGATAGCCGCGATGCTAGAAGAATCCTCGTAGGAGGGTTTGTCACGTGCCTCATCTTGCAATTCGCGATCCAGCTCAGTTCGTGCTGGAACTCGTAAGTGAATGATGATGAGGTCCGCGGTCTTTATCCGGCTCCTTGATCAGAGGTGGAGGTGTGGCATATGGTAAGGACTTGTGCGCTGAAGCTGTCCAGGGAGCAGCTTCGAGGAGTGCACTTCGTCTTCGTGGTGCTTTTCTTCCTGATTCTGCGTCGGGTATTCATCATGTTGCGTTGAGGGAGCGGCGGTGAAGGAGTACCTGGTGTTCAGGTTGTCAGGGGGAGGGACCAGGGTACAACTGCCTATTGTGCAGCTTCCTCGTGTGCAGGTCCTGCCTTTTGACACTGCTTGCACCTTGGTAGTCGAGCAGTCGCCAGGCTCGTGTATCCTTGTGATATAGTAAAAGCCTGGGACTTCTGTTCTAATTGCTAGTAGTTGCTTGCAGTCGTTGTTGTGCTATTGTGTTGTATTTTGTATACCCTGGCTTCATTGGGTAGTCGATTGTAATCCTGTGAAGTTTCGTTAATGCAAAAAATGCAAGTATGAAGTGAGTTTGAGTACTCCTTGTCTGATGGTTGCGACAATCTTGTGCCTTTGAAGAACAAATGACTAGCACCGTAGTCGTGGCTTTGTGAAGCCGCTTAGACTTGTAGAGACGAGTCGGCAAGAGAATGTTGAAATTCATAGAGCTGGAGAGCTTGAGTGGCTGTGAATAGCCGAGGAGTTGTGATAACTCGAAGACTTGATAAAAACAAGTCAAGGGCGGTGCACTGGGGCTCGCATAGCTAAAGAGCTTGAGTGGCTGTGAATAGCTGACGAGTTGTGATAACTCGAAAAGACTTGATGAATCAAGTCGAAAGCGGAGCGCTAGGGCTCGTAGAGCTGAAGAGCTCGAGTGGCTGTGAATAACCAACGAGTTGTGATAACTCAAAGACACTTGATGAATCAAGTCGAAAGCGGAGCGCTAGGGCTCGTAGAGCTGAAGAGCTTGAATGGCTGTGGATAGCCGAGCGGAGGCAAAGGTAGGTAGTGTTTCCAAAGAACTTTGTTGTCTAATAAACTGTGGGTGAGGACCCGAGTATATATCTTGTAGTCTGCTACGGGTAGTAGCGACACAGATGCTCTATAATGTAAGAGTTTGGTACTTTTTCACCTAAGAGTTCATGTAGTTGATACGATCCAGGCCCTGTGATCTTGGAAATGACTTAGGGACCTTCCTGATGAGGACATCCCTTCCAATGATACAACCACACCTACTATGCAGCAAGGACCAATGACAAGAGCCCCTGCACGAGAGCTAAATTATCAGGTTAACTCATTCCTCGCTGTCCATAAACCCTCATCTCAAAATTGGATGCTACTAAGTCATTGTGATGATTTTATTATTATTAGGAATGATGGAGAGGAGCCTAATGGATCAACCAATCAGTTTGGGCATCAAGATCACACAATAAGAAAGCACAAGATCGAACATCAAGTTCAGACTTCAAGTTCGTACAGCCAGGCAACATCAAATTGACGTGGCAATATTTCTCAACTCCGGATGTTGTTTGAGGTATATGAGTACTCATTGGAAAGATCTTAAAGTTCACTTTCAGATGGATCCAACCTCATGACGAAATTCCACCGGAGCTGAGCAGAATTGACAAAGAGACGTTCGGCCTTCCAGTCTTGGGTTGAAACCCTTATATCTCGTGCAGCCCACTAGGGGTCCTTTCGAGCTTAGGGCTTACACCCTCCCACGCCTCCTTGCTGTTGCCCATGTATAAATACATCTAGCAGCCACCAGGATGAACTTGGGTTTTGTTTTAGATGCAAGTTAGCTACTGCTACTTCCTAGTGAACGCGTGTGTCGACTAGACCACCCGATTTGCTTGATTCAAGACCCCAACTCGTGATTCAGGTTTCATTTGTTTCAGATCTGTGGGTTTATTTGCTTGTTCATCTTGTTCTTGCTTGTTCTCGATTGCTAGCAGGTTCAAGGGTGTTCTTGGCCCGGCAAGAACAGCCAACGTCGGAATCGGTGTACCTGTTGCTAAGGCGCAGCATCATGTGATTGTTGTAGTCGGACAGCCAACGTTGATTCCACCCCCAAATCGAAGTTACCCCTCCTCTCATCGAAAGATTGGGAACAACCCCTGCCATATTATGTGGTAATCAGAGCAAGGTTAATCGGTGAGAGTAACTACCCATTCTTTACTTTACCTACAGTCCAAAAATACCCAAAAAGATAGATAGGCTAGATCTGAAATCCCAAAAACAAAACTAGTTGGAGCCCTTGCTGTTCTACCTAGTTCTTGGCTTGTTGAGTTTGTGGTTGCATCATGGTGTCAAGTGCTGGTTCTTAAGTTCTAATCCATTAGAGTTTTGAGTTCTTGTCACGTTTTTATCACCATTAGATTCACTGCCACTTTCCCCCCACCTTTTCACGCTGCTGCATTTGCCCACTATTTTCGCAATCCCCACTTCCAGATCTGCACGAGAAGAAATCAGCTCTATTTCTTGCATCCGATCTCCGATTCAAGTGTTTAGATACATTCTGGAAAGGTTACTTTGTGCTCTTTTAGGAAAAATCAACCTTGCCGCCAAATTCTTTCTGTGCGCCTTGCAAACGCTATGGAGATTTCCACATATCTGCTGTGTAATCTGTGCATCTAAAAGCAAGGAGGGCTATGTGAAGTAATTGTTTTGTTTCATTGTGCCAAACATAACATTTGAGGCCCCTGAAAAGAAAAGAAAAAAAGAAAGAAAAAAAAAGAAAAAAAGAGAGGAAGAAACAAGAAGGAAAAGAAGAAAGGAAGAAAAAGAGTTCTTGTTGCTGCATTACTCTCTTTGTATGCCTTGTTTGCCGCTGTTGGGTGACTACGTTTGTGTCTAGGCTCACATCTCTAATATGGTTTAGCCTAGGACCAGCACAGTACCATTGTGAACATTTATTCAACTTGCTTTGGCTAACGTGGTTCTAGCTGTTCCTTGATTTTTTTTTCTTGCAGCCACCTATAGCTCCACAAATTATCTACTACGTCACAGGGCTGTGCTTGTGTAACATTTTGTGCTGTTCTTGCTGGCTGCCAACACCAACTTCCTAGCGTGGTAAGAATATGTAAGAACTTGATGGAACAAGATTGAGAGAATGGAGTTTGCTGTCACCTAGTTCCACTAGTTGGTAGGACATTTTTTCCCTTGTCTAACCATGGCAGGAAATGAGGATGATGGACAAGTTCATTCACCTCGAACAAGGGGCATCATTCAACACTTTGAACGCCAAGTAAGGGTGCATGCTGAACACCTTGATGAGGATGTTCGAGTTACCAACGAACGCCTTGGCCAATTGGAGGCCACGCAGATCGACACCAACACCAAGCTGACCTCAATGGCGAACACGCTTGGGGCTCTTAACACCTCTCTTGTAGGTATTTTGGCACGTTTGGATAGGATGGACCAGGAGGGTCATGATGGTTCGGGACGGCGCAACAACAACAACACTGAGGGTAGCATTGCTGGGCAAGATGAGGAAGAATATTCAGCTGACACGGAGCTTGATGGGGAGGTAAATGGCCAACATAACCAGCAGCAGCGCCGCCGTCGACATGGTGGACATGCTCGTCAACCACGACGTGAGGTACGCGACAATGATGATTCTTTAGGGAAGATTAAATTTAGCATGCCCTCTTTTGATGGAAAATATGACCCCAATGCATATCTCACTTGGGAGCTAGCTGTTGATCAAAAATTTGCATGTCATGATTTTCCTGAAAACAAACGTATTAGGGCTGCTACTAGTGAGTTTACTGATTTTGCTTCTATTTGGTGGAGCGAATATGTGCGCAGCCACCCAAACAACACTCCACAAACATGGGATGCTATGAAAAGAGTTATGCGAGCTAGATTTGTTCCCTCTTATCATGCACGTGATCTTTTGCATAAGCTTCAGCTTTTGAGATAGGGAAACAAATCTGTAGAAGAGTACTATCAAGAGTTGCAAACAGGGATGCTTCGTTGTGGTTTGGTAGAAAATGAGGATGCAGCTATGGCTAGGTTTATGGGTGGGCTGAATCGGGAAATTTAGGATATTTTGGCTTACAAAGAATACAATTCGATCATTCGTTTGTTTCATCTTGCTTGTAAAGCTGAAAGGGAAGTACAGGGACGGAGAGCTAGCACGAGAACTAACATTTCTGCAGGTCGTGCTACCTCTTGGACGCCATCCAACCCCGCTGCCCAACTGTACCGAGTCGTTGCCCCATCTTCATCAAGCAGCAAACCACGACCTTTGACAACGAACTCCTCACCATGCCCTCCTGAACCCACAAAGGAGGCAGCTGCTACACCAACCAAGAGTTCATCCTCAATTGCATCCTCAGGGCGAATGAGAGACATTCAATGCCTCCGCTGCAAAGGTTACGGTCATGTGCGCAAGGACTGCCCAAGTGCACACGTGCTAGTTGTGCATCCTAATGGTGAGTATTCCTCTGCTAGTGATTTAGATGAAGAAACATATGCTTTGCTTGCAGCTAACAATGTAGGGGAAGATGAGGAGCACAACAAAAATGAGGAGCACATTGGAACAGAACATGCTGAAAACTATGAGAGCCTTGTGGTGCAGCGAGTGTTGAGTGCACAAATGGAGAAGGCTGAACAAAATCAGCGCCACACTTTGTTTCAAACCAAGTGTGTGATCAAGGAGCCTTCTTGCCGAGTCATCATTGATGGAGGGAGCTGCAACAACTTGGCAAGTGCTGAAATGGTGGAGAAGCTTGCATTGTGCACCCAGCCACATCCACAACCTTACTACATTCAATGGCTAAACAGCAGCGGTAAGGTGAAGGTAACACGGTTGGTGAGAGTTAATTTTGCTATTGGTTCTTATCATGATTCTATTGACTGCGATGTTGTACCCATGCAAGCATGCTCTATGTTGTTAGGACGACCATGGCAATTTGACATTGATTCTTTGCATCATGGTAAAACAAATCAATACTCTTTTATGCATAATGACAAGAAACTTGTTTTGCATCCAATGTCTCCTGAAGCTATTTTGAAAGATGAACTTGCTAGAGCTAGTAAAGTAATGAATCAGGAGCATGCTAAGAGTGAAAATTAGATTGTAGCACATGAACTTAAAAAGCACACAAAGAAGAACACTAAATCTGCCCACAATAATAAAAATGAGATCAAGCTGAAAGGGTCATGTTTCATTGCAACCAAATCTGATTTGGATGAGATTGATGCTAATACTGTTGTTTGCTATGCTTTGATTTGCAAACAAACTTTGTTTTCACTTCAGGAGATACCTTCTTCTTTGCCTCCTGCAGTTACTAACCTTTTGCAGGAGTATGCGGACATTTTTCCAAATGAGGTGCCACCAGGGCTGCCACCAACCCGTGGGATTGAGCACCAGATTGACCTTATTCCCGGAGCCTCATTGCCCAACCGTGCGCCATACAGGACCAACCCCGAGGAAACTAAAGAGATTCAGCGCTAAGTGCAAGAATTGCTCGATAAAGGTTATGTGCGTGAGTCTCTTAGCCCTTGCGCTGTTCCTATTCTTTTGGTTCCTAAGAAAGATGGATCATGGCGCATGTGTGTAGATTGTCGAGCGATTAATAACATTACAATCAGATATCATCATCCTATTCCTAGGCTAGATGATATGCTTGATGAATTAAGTGGCTCCATTGTGTTCTCAAAAATTGATTTGCGTAGTGGTTACCACCAGATTCGCATGAAGCTAGGAGATGAATGGAAAACAGCGTTTAAAACTAAATTTGGTCTATACGAGTGGTTAGTTATGCCTTTTGGTCTCACTAATGCACCCAGCACTTTCATGAGACTAATGAATGAAGTTTTACGCGCTTTCATTGGCAGATTTGTTGTGGTATATTTTGATGACATCTTGATATACAGCAGATCACTTGAGGAACATCTTGATCATTTGCGTGATGTTTTTAATGCTCTACGTGATGCACGTTTGTTTGGTAACCTTGAGAAGTGCACCTTTTGCATGGATCGAGTCTCTTTTCTTGGCTATGTTGTGACCCCACAGGGAATTGAAGTTGATCAAGCCAAGGTTGAAGCAATACATAGCTGGCCGGTTCCCACAACGGTCACACAAGTGAGAAGCTTTCTCGGGCTTGCTGGATTTTATCGCCGTTTTGTGAGGGATTTCAGCACCATTGCAGCCCCATTGCACGAACTCACCAAGAAGGGCGTTACATTCACTTGGGCTGCAGCACACAAGAGTGCTTTTGACACATTGAAAGATAAGTTAACCCATGCCCCTTTACTCCAACTCCCTGATTTCACTAAAACTTTTGAACTTGAATGTGATGCTAGTGGAATTGGTTTAGGAGGTGTTTTGTTACAAGAAGGAAAACCTATAGCATATTTCAGCGAGAAGTTGAGTGGGCCTAGTTTGAACTATTCTACTTATGATAAAGAATTGCTTGCTCTAGTTCGGACTTTAGAAACATGGCAGCATTATTTATGGCCCAAAGAGTTTGTTATACATTCTGATCATGAATCATTGAAGTTTATTCGAAGTCAAGCAAAACTGAATCGTAGGCATGCTCGCTGGGTTGAATTCATTGAGTCCTTTCCTTATGTCATCAAACACGAGAAAGGGAAGGAAAATGTAATTGCTGATGCTTTGTCTAGACGTTATACCATGCTTTCACAACTTGATTTCAAAATTTTTGGCTTGGAAACAATAAAAGAGCGATATGCCCATGATGGTGATTTTAAAGATGTGTTGCTGAATTGCAAGGAGGGAAAGACATGGAACAAATTCGTCCTTAATGACGGATTTGTATTTCGAGCTAACAAGCTATGCATTCCAGCTAGCTCCGTGCGTATGTTATTATTGCAGGAGGCGCATGGAGGAGGGCTGATGGGACACTTTGGTGCAAAGAAGACGGAAAGCATCCTTGCTGATCATTTCTTTTGGCCCAAGATGAGGAGGGATGTGGAGAGATTCATTGCTCGCTGCGCAACATGCCAAAAAGCTAAGTCACGCCTTAATCCTCATGGATTGTACATGCCTCTAACTGTTCCTAATGCACCATGGGAGGATATTTCTATGGATTTTGTTTTAGGACTGCCTAGAACAAAGAAGAGGAGGGATAGTGTCTTTGTGGTTGTGGATAGATTTTCTAAGATGGCACATTTTATACCATGTCATAAGACCGATGACGCTACTCATGTTGCTGAATTGTTCTTTCGTGAGATTGTTCGTTTGCATGGTGTACCAAACACAATTGTTTCAGATCGTGATGCAAAATTTCTTAGTCATTTTTGGAGAACTTTGTGGGCTAAATTGGGTACTAAGTTGCTTTTTTCCACTACTTGTCATCCCCAAACTGATGGACAAACCGAGGTTGTGAATAGAACTTTATCTACCATGCTTAGGGCAGTTTTGAAAAAGAACATAAAATTGTGGGAAGAATGTTTGCCTCATGTTGAGTTTGCTTACAATCGTTCACAACACTCTACTACTAAAAAGAGCCCTTTTGAGATTGTTTATGGTTTTGTGCCTCGTGCCCCTATTGATTTGCTGCCTTTACCAACTTCTGAGAGATTGAATTTTGATGCTAAACAACGTGCTGAGTTGATGTTAAAAATACATGAGACCACAAAAGAGAACATAGAGAACATGAATGCTAAATATAAACTTGCTGGTAGCTTAGGAAAGAAGCATGTTACTTTCGAACCAGATGCTCTATATTGTAAGAGTTTGGTACTTTTTCACCTAAGAGTTCATGTAGTTGATACGATCCAGGCCCTGTGATCTTGGAAATGACTTAGGGACCTTCCTGATGAGGACATCCCTTCCAATGATACAACCACGCCTACTATGCAGCAAGGACCAATGACAAGAGCCCCTGCACGAGAGCTAAATTATCATGTTAACTCATTCCTCGCTGTCCATAAACCCTCATCTCAGAATTGGATGCTACTAAGTCATTGTGATGATTTTATTATTATAAGGAATGATGGAGAGGAGCCTAATGGATCAACCAATCAGTTTGGGCATCAAGATCACACAATAAGAAAGCACAAGATCGGACATCAAGTTTAGACTTCAAGTTCGTACAGCCAGGCAACATCAAATTGACGTGGCAATATTTCTCAACTCCGGATGTTGTTTGAGGCATATGAGTACTCATTGGAAAGATCTTAAAGTTCACTTTCAGATGGATCCAACCTCATGACGAAATTCCACCGGAGCTGAGCAGAATTGACAAAGAGACGTTTGGCCTTCCAGTCTTGGGCTGAAACCCTTATATCTCGTGCAGCCCACTAGGGGCCCTTTCCAGCTTAGGGTTTACACCCTCCCACGCCTCCTTGCTGTTGCCCATGTATAAATACATCTAGCAGCCACCAGGATGAACTTGGGTTTTGTTTTAGATGCAAGTTAGCTATTGCTACTTCCTAGTGAACGCGTGTATCGACTAGACCACCCGATTTGCTTGATTCAAGACCCCAACTCGTGATTCAGGTTTCATTTGTGTCAGATCTGTGGGTTTATTTGCTTGTTCATCTTGTTCTTGCTTGTTCTCAATTGCTAGCAGGTTCAAGGGTGTTCTTGGCCCGGCAAGAACAACCAACGTTGGAATCGGTGTACCTGTTGCTAAGGCGCGGTATCCTGTGATTGTTGTAGTCGGACAGCCAACGTTGATTCCACCCCCAAATCGAAGTTACCCCTCCTCTCATCGAAAGATTGGGAACAACCCCTGCCATATCACTTCCCATGGCGAGTTGAGTTTGTGCAGCCCTGATGTGTCTTGAATGTGTTTGAAGACCATGTCACCCACATTAAAGGAACGTTCCTTGACATTACGATCGTGATAACATCGTAGCCCATCGAGATATCTGGCTGACTGAACTAGTGCTGCACATCTTTTTTCTTCCAGACTGTCTAGGTCTAGGCGCCTTGTTTCCTATGATACTCCCTCGTCATATTGCACAACTGCGGGAGTTTTCCACATGACGTCTAAAGGGAGGATGGCCTCTGACCCATATACGAGGAAGTCGGGAGAGTGATCAGTAGGCTTGCATGGTTGAGTGCGTAGTCCCCAAAGAATATTGGGTAGTTCTTCGAGCCATTTGCCTCCTTTTGTGTTGCCGATGTCATGCAGCCTTTTCTTGGGAGCTTCGAGTAACATGCCGTTGGCACGCTCGACTTGGCTGTTGGCCCTTGGGCGAGTCGCCGTATACTAGTAATCGTTTGATACCGAGTGATATTGCGAGACGAAGGCCATGTAGAAGTGCTGCATACTCGGCTTCATTGTTTGAGATTTCCCTAAATATTTGGAGAACGTATTTGAGTTGTCACAGGGCTGGTCTTCCGAGTATGGCGTGGTAAGAAGTTTCGAAATCAGCGACCTCAAACCTGATGTACTCGGTTCGGTAATGTTCCTTGGTGCCGAAAGTGACTGGTAGGACAACTTGTTCTAGAGGTATGGCAGCATTTCCTGGGACAATTCCGTAGAAGGGTGAGTTTATTGGAGTAAGCATGTCCGTGATGTCGAGGCACATTTTCCTTAGCGTCTTGGTGAAAATGATGTTGAGTCCGCTTCCGCCATCGATGAGTACTTTGGTAAGTCTTGAGCCTGCTGAGAAACTTGTCCATTGGTCCTTTTTGCTGAAAGTTATGGGTACCTCAGACAATTTGAGGGTTGTAGGAGCTGCTAGCATGATATTCATAATCTCTCTAAGTACTAGCTTATTGGAACCCTTGGACGCGGTACCCGGGATTCCACCAAAAATGATGTTGACCGTCTTAGAGGCAGTTTGGAACTCACCTTCACCTTCGTCAGCTTTGTCGACCTTGCCTTTATCCTTATCCTTGTTCTGACCAATGTTCTCGGGAGGAGGTGGTGCGGGTAATTCTTGCACTACTCGGTGCATGTCTTAGCAATCGATCGCCGAGTGTTTGCTGTTTGGATGCCATGGCATTATTTTTTTGAGTAACTCGGTGAAGGAGGGCCTGTCATTGCGTTTGTGTGATCCTTTCTTGCCTAAGTTGGACATAGCTGCGATAATGTTGTCAGGTTTGCGCTTGCAGTTCTGATTACCTAAATAGTTGTTTCGAGTATCATTGTTGCGGTTTCTGTCTTGTTCATAATTGTTGTTATTGTTGTCGCGACCGTGGTTGCGATCAGAGCCGAATCTCTCACGCTCCTTGTCTTCTTCATCTTCACATTGTTGCACCATGATTTTGAGATCTTTGACAGTGGCTGGTCGACTTCTGCCAAAGTCTTGATATGTTCGACGATCATAGAGGCCATTTTGAAAGCACTCGATGACATCCCCTTCGGAAATGTCGACTATTGTAACCTTCTTTTCAAAGAAACAGCGTAGGTAGTCGCGAAGTGTCTCGCTTTCTTTCTGTTTGACTTGGCTTAGGTCAATTTTATTACCTCGGCAGGACATGGAGCCCATGTAATTATTAGTGAAAGCCTTCATCAAGTGTTCCCAGGAATCTATTGACTTGGGCTTGCATGACTCGAGCCATATTAACGGCGCGGGTTCCATGCATCTGGGGAAGTGAATGACCTTTGTGTCGTCATTACCCCCAGCTGCTTCAACTACTAGTGAGTAGCATCGTAGCCATTAGACTGGATCTTGCTTGCCATCATACTTGGTGATCCCCGTCGGCTTGAACTTCTCGGGTAGTTTAGTCTTCATTACCCGTGTGGTGAAGGCGGGGAAGTGATCATAGTCATTGGCTTCGCGTTCGCGTTCGCGTTTGTGGCGACGGTTGTTATTGATTACCTCTCTTAGGTCGCTGAAGATTGAGGCTTCGCGATCAGCTCTACGATGGTGAGAGCTCTTTGCAGAATTGGTGCAGCTAGCTTCCCCTGCATCCCTATTTTGCCTTGGGGCCTCGCGTTTATCTCTATTTTGCCTTTGGCTGTGTTGCCTCGGCTGGTTGACTACTTCGTTACTGTTTCTTGGAGCTTCGCGATTGCCACTGTAGACTGTAACGTCTCTACTACCATCCTGGTGGGCTGAGTTGCGAGGGATAGATGGGATTAGTTATTCCTTGTCGAGTAGTTTGTAAGCTTGTTCTGCGAGTTGTGCTATTAGCTCATTGCCCCTTTTCACGAGTTGTGTTGTTAACTTGTTGTTTCGGTCATGAGGTATGAGAGTTGATATGAGATTGATCGAGGCAATTGTTGCGAGTGGAGTGTTCTGCTCTCAAGGTTGCACTGTGTCGAATGCTCTTTCGAGATTCACGATAGGAATGTTTGTAGCTAGTAGTCGGTGATGATCTGCTCGGGCAGCATTGCGTGCCCTTCTTTGATTTCTCTATTCAGAGGTTTCATCTTGTGGGGCGTTAGCTGACGATTCATCTTGTGAGACGTCATTGAGTTGTCCAAATCGTCGAGGAGTTTTTTGGTGACTGGTACCCGCGTCGTTGTTTGGTGACGTGATGACGAAGATTTCTCTGTCCGGGTAGTAGCTTCCAGAGCTTGATGTTGCAATCTTCGTAGTGCTTCCTTTTTCGTGGGTTGAAGTAAGCGGGATACCCTCTTGATACGGGAGGTTGTCTATGTGAGCGACAAGGCGCGACTCATAGTCTTGGCTATGGAATGATGGCTCCATCCCAGGCCAATAAACGAATCTGCCTTGCGAAGTTGAAGTATTACCAAGCCTTGAGCTGGGCCTGATAAAAGGATCTCTTTGACAAAGTCCGAGTCGTAGTCGTAGTCCTTAACTGTCTCTAGTCCGGATTGGACTCGAGTAAGGAATTCTTGGCGGACCATGGCTGCGTTGCGGAGTCCGAGCAGGTATCGGCTTCGAGTTGAATTCGACTTGGACGTCAGCCTGTGCGCGCTAGTCTGAATCGAGGTCAAGTCCGAGCCGTAGTCGAACTCAATGTTGCTAACATTGAAATCTTGGATTTTCTCGACGAGATTCTCTGCTTCTTGATGAAGAAAGTTTTCGTCGAGATGCTTCTTTTCCTGGTTGCCGACGATGCAGCATTGAAAGGATCCAGCGCCGTCAGCGATGCAATGCCAGGAACGAAGACGAAAGTTTCGCCCGCCTCAAAGGCGAACGCAGGCTTGATGATGACTGGTGCCATCGATCTCGCGCGGAAAAACTCGGTGACTCCACCTACCTAGCGCACCAGCTGTCGGTGTTTTAGACCGGGAACCCGCCTAGGGAGTACCCAAGGTGGTCTTTTGTGCGGTGGGTGTTGTCGAGAATCAAGGAGCTGATGGTGACGCAAGGAACACGATTTAGACAAGTTTGGGCTGCTAGATCACGTAATACCCTATGTCCTGTGTGTTGGTTGTATTGAACTTGTGTCGAGTTGCACTTGTTGTTTTCAGGGGGTTCCTGCCCGCCCTTATATAGTCGGGGAAGCAGGGTGACAAGACAGATTATGTATGAGTCCTAATCGAGTACATTTACAGAGTTCTACTCTAACTCGGTAGAGTGGTTTCCTTTTGACCCGACTAGTCTTCGGGGAGTTCATGAAGCATACGCGCCCTGGAGAGTAGTCATTATGTCTGAGTAGGTTCCAGGTACATTCCCTTGAGTGGGTCCGTACAAGTCTTCTGGTGGGCCCGAGGGTGTCTAGCCGACAGTCCTGACCTCCTGGGTTTGATTACAGCTCTTGTGCTCCATTTTTAGTATTTCTCGGTCAATGACAAATAGATGTAGGAAGTTGCTAATAGGCTGAACAACAGTCCCCTTTACCATGCACGCACAACTGCAGACGCTTTCTAGGAGTGCATATTTAGTCATTTCAGGGAATATGTTAGGAGGAGTATGATACCATGGGCAAGCAACAAGGTTAACATGGATAAGATGCAGCATGATGAAATGCTTGCTACTTTGAGATGACCTACACAACCCTGCAGAAAAGGTGAAGGACAAAAGGCAATGTAAAAGTCATTCTATGTTGGGCATCTCTATTTTCTCAGAAAAAGAGAAAGAGGGAAAGCCGAGGTCACCACCAGCAACAATGGTGTTGGCACATCAGCGTCCCCATCCATCTGTTGATCAGGAACCTCCCTGCATCAGCAGAAAAAACAAATGAATAATGGACTCGGCATTGCTCGACAACGTGAACCAATAATGTGCACGAACCTATTTTCGAACCAATAACATGGACTGGGCTTCACAATATATACTCACTCACGAACACTGAAGAGGAATGTGTTTCACGATTAATCAACAGAGATCGAATGGAACAAGAATGTAGCAAAATTAATTAGCTTTTCACTATGATACGGACCTCTGATTGTGACGACCGACCTCAGATCTCTCAAGTTACTCTTAATCCGAGTTCCTAATCCCCATCTCAGCTTTCCCCAAGTTTAAGTGTTCCACCTCCAGCCCCGGTCCCGACCCCTGAGGATCCGACCCCTCTCTGCTGGTTCCCAGCTCCGACCCCTGCCGACCCCAACCCATACCGCCAGATCCTTCTAAGTCTTCCCACAGTGCCTCCCTTCAATCTGAGCAGTGGACCAACCGAGACTCACTGGTGGACCACAAAATCTTTCCCCCAGATCTTCGGAGACATACGCAATCGAGTGGCATGCCCGCTTCAGAGTTCCTCCGCCGCGTGGCTCAACTTCTCCGACCCCCGCCGCTCCGCCCCGTCGCCGGCCGCGACCGGATGGATTCCCGCGCCCTCTTCCCCAATCGTAGCGGAAGCTCCTCTGCTACCCTTTCTGCAGCGCCTCGCGGCTCGCGCCCATCGTCACCTCGACGGACCCCCGGCTGCGGAGCCCGATGCCTCCTGGCTTTTCCGCCGCCCCTCCACAGTCGTGCCGCCCCGGACTACGCTACGCGAGGATTCCTCCGTCGCCAATCCCGACCCCGGCCGCGACAGTTCCTTTCCCGCCTTGTCAGAGCTGCGCCCCGACAGTCTATTGCTTCGCGCTTGCCCGCGCGACCGCAGCCCGCCTGTCTTCTCACCTGTGCGCCCTCGCTTCTAGCGTCGTTCTCCCGGTCACATCCATCAGATCCGTCGCACGATGACGCCCGCCTCCGCCAAATCTAAACCACCGGCAAAACCGCGCCTGCGCCGCCCTGTCTCTGGTGCCCAATGGCCGACGGTGTCGTCCCCGAAGTCCTGCTCCGCCGCCCCGCTGCTCAATCGCCGCCGTGGCAGCGCACTCCATCGCCTCTTCCCGGTCTTCGCGCTGCTCCAACTCTCTCTCTTCCGCGCAGCTATAAAAGGGAATGCCAGAGCCCGCCGGAGTCCCCTTCGCCATAGCTGCCCTCCCGCCTTGCTCCCGGTTTCATGCTCGAGCGCTTCTGCCTAAGTCCCTGAGGAACTCTCCTCTCCGCTCCACGCCACCCTTCCAATCCACCTAGTCGCTTGCTCCTCCGCGCTGCGCAAGAGCTTGCTTGTGGTCCACAAGAAGCACCGCTGCCGCCGGAGCACCGCCGGACATCGTCGCCTGCCCAAGTCTTTGTGCTCCAGTTCCTCCACCCAAGTCTGCTCTTTCCCGACCCCAAGCTTCACCTGTAAGACGAAGGTAAGCTGCCGACCCCTTTTCCACCTCGTCCGACCCCTTCTGTTCGTCCGACCCTTTTTCGCCTCGTCCGACCCCTTCTGTTCGTCCAAACCTTTTTTCGCCTCGTCCGCCCCTGTCTGTCCACCCGACCCCTTTTCCACCTCGTCCGACCCTGTCTGTCCGACCGACCCCTTTCTCCACCTCGTCCGACCCTGTCTGTTTCGCCGACCCTTTCTCCGCCTCGCCCGAGGGCTCGGCTGTATCCTTTTCCTTGACTCGAGGGTATATGTGTAAAAGGCGGGGACTTCTCTGCGCTAAGTCTGAGGACCCCCGGCACATCTATTCCTCTAGTCTAAGGATCAGATCACAAGTTTCTTCCCATCCGACCCTTTTATCTTGCCCTCCACCAACCCAAGTGCACCTCCTCACCTTTTCTGTAGCTTTGCTACCAGTGTCCGAAGCTACAACTCGCAAGTGTTGCTGTTGAAATAACCATCTAAGTGCTAACCCCCTGCATTTGCATTTCGTGTAGAGTTGCATCTCGCCGACGGCGTCTACGAGTTGTACCCGGCGCTAGAAGACGAAGTTGCAGCAGAGCTCCCACTTCCAGAAGCCGAAGCCGCCCTAGCCGAGGACCCTTTCCCTTCCTCCTTGCTTGAAGGCAAGCCCCGGAGCATGAATCCCAGTTTCCCAAACTTGCGCATGCCTTCTTCATCTTGTTTGTGCATTTACGTATATGAGTTGTTTGCAACCATAGATACATGACTTAGATCCCTTGATCTGAACACTAGCTGTTGGACCGAGTAGTTGCTATGCTTAAATAGGAAGCGGTAAAAGTCGAGTGATCTCCTGTCACTCGCGAGTTGTAGGAGTCGGTTGTTTCTCTTCTGTTACAACTATAAGGACGGTGGACGGGGCAGGGTTTTGGTTAACTCTTTGGTGGTCGGCTGATCGCCCCGTCTGTCTATGGAACTTGTTAAGGCCCGACGGTGGTGGTGTTCGTGATCAAGTGTTTGAAAGTACTAACCTCATACTCATTATGGGATGAGGAAGCCGAGTACCGGATTGAACCTAGACGTGAGCGGTCGCCCCATTGTCCTTGGAACGGAGTTCCCCTGCGGCCGCACGTGGTGGCAAGTGTGGTCACAGAACGGCAGAGGTCGGGTCTGTGGAACATTGCACCAAAGGAAATGGGCCCGACACGGGTTAGGGAATTGATGGGGAAGGCCGACACGGGAAGCGACCCTCGGTGGTGTACGGATGTCGTGAGGTTAGGTTCACCATGCATGGTTAAAGAACTTGAATCGATTCGTCTGTCTCTCACAGTTTGAGACTATTTGATCGCTATGCTACCCTGAGTAAGAAAGGAATCTGATGATGACATGGTCTTGATTATGTTTATATATACCCTTTGGTTGGTTCTATGTTTGCTTAGAGTAAGTTGCTAACTTAGACCGGATAATGAACTTAGAATCTGAGCTAAAACTTTGAAAATAAGGATCTACATAGTGCTTTTGGCAAACAAAACCCTCGGCCAAAGAGCCTTGCATGTCTAGAAGTGGTGGAGTAGTTTACTCCCGGTCGGTTAAGTCTTGTTGAGCTTAGTAGCTCAGCCTTGTTGTGGCTTCTTTTTCAGGTGAAGTCACTGCTCCTGAGTCTTCTTCTGTTGGCACTTGGCCGCCCCAACTCCCTCCGGGTTAGACGGTCGAGTGGGATCCCTCCTCGGACGGCGAGGAGAGGGATTACTGACGTCCTGGCTGGCCTCACCAGGGATGTCCGACACCGATGAAGTAGCTTACGCTGTTTTACCTTCTATTGTTTTCCTTTGAACCTTGTAAAACTCTGATTTTGTTTTGTTGTTGAACTAAAATGGTCATGTTATTTAGCTCGGTGGACTTGTTGTATTCTCTAGAACCACTCACCTTCGTGTGGGTTTTGCTAAACTCGGTCCTGTCAAAGTGGTTAAATCGGAGGAAATCCGACGGCATCTCGAGTTAGCACGATTAAGGTCGAGTGTCGCATGTTAGGCGACTTATCCGTGCCTTAATTAGGCTAATCCGAGGTGGATCTGCCACACTGATTTTAGATGGGAATCGCTCTTCCCCGCCACGCTCGGTGGGAGCGTGTTGATGGCAGTGGCCTCCGTGACACAGCCCGTCGAGCACTATCTCGCTCGTGCCGCCCCAGAGCTCGTCAATGGAGGCGACCCGGCCACGACCGTCGAGAAAATAATTGGAGGTGAGGCCGTTCCTATGATAGTGCTTGGTGGTTGGCGTCAGCGGGCGGAGTAAATAAAGCTTCAGTATGTATTAGATTGAACTGGAAACCTGGAGCAGATACACAAAGGAGCATGAACTTATTTCTATTGATGCAAGGTAGAATGGGATCTTGCCTTAAAGGTCAGAGGGGTCCATCCCTTCTTGCTTTTCCTAAAAGCTGCTACTAATACAAATAGTAAACAAGCTAATCATCATATTAAGTAAGCATATTTGTGCAAATCTAGCAGAGTTACTGATAATCTGCTCTTGATAAGCTCGGTACTCTCGGGTAGTTGCCTGAATTATAATCAACCATTGAGAGCCTTAGACAAAGGAAAACAATATGAATTAAAGATAATATGAAACAACATAACTGGCACAAACCTGCTTAAGCACAACAACCAAGCCAGTAATGGTACAGTCATGAGGCCTGCCTTGCAGACTTGGAAACACAGCAGCGTTGATCTTGTCCTTAAAATCATCATAACCTGCATAGTGATATACCTTAGTCCTTCCTTTTTCTTATGTACTACAACCACAAAGATTAAACCATCTGCACGGCTAGCAAGGAAAATAAGCAACAAAGGACACATTCATGCTTGTATGCTACCTCTAAATAAAAACAGTAAGGAGATAAAAGTAAAATCCAGATCCATGTACCTGGTAACCATGAGAAAGATGTCCACTGTGAGGAAGATCCAAAGCCATGATCCTTTCATGTGGCTTCAATAGGGCAGTGTATACATGGAAGTTGGCAGGTGAACCCGATAGAGGTTGCACATTCACTGCAGAGGCAAACATTGGTTATTATGAGATGACCAAGCGGAAGCCTCCAAAGCACGTTTTTGACCCAAGGATTCAGCCATATCAATATATCTGCAACCAAGAGAAACCAGAACAACAACCAATGCAGGTTGTCCTGGATTCACGTAGACAACAATTCGATTTCTCTTGCAAGCATGCGTGTTTCCACTGAAACAATCCCAACAATGACAACTGATAGAACAGGGCCTTACTCATTCCTACCGTAGTATCTTGCATCGGTGTACCCCTTGCTGTACTTGTTGGTCATGAAAGAACCCACCGCTTGCATCACTGACACAGACGTGAAATTCTCCAACGGGATGAGCTCCAACCTCTGCATAAAACATTTTGACACAGACACAATTCAATGAGAACAAAGAATATAATATAATCCAACATTGCAACAATTGCATATGACTGAAGAAGTAGGTCTAGAAAACATGACTGAAGGAAATAGACACCACGGCTAATAACCCTCACTGGGATAGCAGCTTCACCCATGGCGTTGCAGGCTGCTGTTGCTCCGGCTCCTTCCTCCTCTTCGAACTCTCAACCACTGCAGCAACTGGCTTATTTGCTCCTTGATTTGCACCAAAGTGTCAAACCCCATGAGCTCGATTCCAAACCCATCGCACCAAACCCTAGCACCCGAAACGCTCGCAAAGACTGCACCTTTCTACGTTGCTACCCCCACCGCGTCCTCCGCCAAACCGGCGCTGCTCGTCGGGGCCGCAGCCGTAGAATCCTCCTCGGCCCTCCCGGGCGCGGACGCCGTCGGCGACGCCGGGGCCTCCGCCTGGTTAGGGTCACGGTTCAGATCGGTTAGCCGGTAGGTCAAATCGGGAGGCGGCGACGCGGGATTCTTCGATCCGCGGTGGGCCGGTGCTCTCACCTTGGGCCTCTTCGGGGGAGGCACGGATGAAAAGGACGGCGATGGGGACGGGCGCTTCCTGGCGGCCGCGGCGGTGGAGCTCCAGCAAGTCTCCACCGTGGTGTGCGCCGGAGGTGAGAGTTTCCTCTACTGCGGCGTGCCGGCGTGAGAGGCGTAGCCCCGCATGAGGAGGGAGAGCGGCAGGCCTGATGTGGAGGATGGCGAGCTACTCCATGGACGGAGCGGAGAGGTGAATGTGGAGAGGATGGAGGACAGAGGTGCGAGTGGCGTACATCGGGAGGAGGAGGACCCGCGTTAGGGTTTCGGTGGAGAAGGGGAGGCGGCAGGGGTGGAGCTGCGGGGTGGTGGGGAAGGAGGCAGGAGCCGATGGATCACAGAGGAGGAAGCGGACGGCGGAGGGTAGGAGGAGGGATCGGAGGGCTCGTGATCGATTTTCAGCGGACAAAACCACGTAGGAGCGAACGGTGGAGGAGAGATCCACGGAGCGGACGACGCAAATCATCAGGAGCAAGGGCCACAGAGGGGAGCGGAAGGAGATGTATGAAAAAAAAAGTCCCCTTTTCACTTTTTTAAGTAGTAGAGATAAGCTAAATTTAAACTGTTCCAAACGGGACTAAAGGCATCTTTGTCTACAGAATTGGGACTTTCGAGACTTTTACTTTGACAAATATCGATCCTAACTTCTTACGTTATTTTTTGGTTCAAGAAGTGGAATATTTAGATCCGCTACCACTTTAAACCCTTAATTAACTGAATTATAAATAACATGATTATTTTCCCAAAATTTATATTATGATTTTCGCGAAAGGTCACTAACTTTTTTGTTTTTTTACCCTTTTTGCAAAAGATTCTCACAAATACGTCCCTGGCGGAACCATTTCAAAATCTGGACCCTTAGCTTGGCGCCATCCACGCTGGCGCAAGCTTAGATGTCTTGGCGCCAGTCATCCTGGCGCCAAGGTCCATGCGCAGCTGCTGACGCGGATGCCGACGTGGCGGGGGCTTGGCGCCAGCCATCCTGGCGCCAAGCTTGACGTCGTGGATCTTGACGCCAAGCTTGGCACCGAGCAGTTACCCTATACCGGCGGTGTTTTGAATGAAATAAGTATAATTATTCCGAGAAACATGCAACAAATCACATTGTGGTTCAGTTGGCTAGGACATGTGCTTCTTATCCCAAAGACCTGTGTTGAATCTTTTTGGTCTTTGGGATAAGAAGCACATATCCTAGCCAACTGAACCACAATGTGGTTTGTCGCATGCTTCTTAGAATAATTATACTTATTTCATTCGAAACGCCGCCGATATAGGGTAACTGCTCGGTGCCAAGCTTGGCACCAAGATCCACGATGGCTGGCGCCAAGCCCCCGCTATGTCGATATCCGCGTTAGCAGCTGCGTATGGACCTTGGCGCCAGGATGGCTGGCGTCGAGACGTGTAAGCTTGGCGCCAGCGTGGATGGCACCAAGCTAAAGGTTCAGATTTTGAAATGGTTCCACCAGGAGCGTATTTGTGAGAATCTTTTCTAAAGGAAAAAAACAAAAAAGTCGGAAAAGGTCATAGATGGGAGTGAAGCCAGCCCAAAAAGGATCAGCTGAAACAACGACAAACAATGACTTAGTGAACGAATTTCTGATTTCCATCGAGTCAGCTGACCCACACAACAAGGCGGGCTCCGTCCCTATATGATGACACTACGATGGACCTTCTATTCCGGTAGATAATTAAGGGCCTGTTTGGCAGAGCTCCAGCTCTGAAAAAATAGCTTCAGGTCCATAGATCCAGCTAGCTCCACTATAGAGCTGGTCCATCGTGGATCTAAGATCTCAAAAAGCGTTTGGTACAGCTTCACTCTTGTCTTTGTCTCACTGGCAATTTGGACCCATGCATCAGAATAAAAAAAAGAAAACCTCGTCGCCGCGAGTGTGACCTTGCGCGCGCCACTGCCTTCCCTGCCAAGCGTCGCTGCGCCGGCGGACCCACCGTCCTCCTCCTCACCTTCGGCCACCACCACGGGCCGCGACACCCGCCGCGGCCACGATGACGCCTCCCGCATAAGATCTCCAGCGGGCGAGACGACGCTTCGGCGGCAGGGGCGGGCAAGGGCAAGCAGGGGCGGGTGGGGCTCCAGCGGGCAGAGCGAGCGAGGCGGGCGAGGTGAGCAGAGGCGAGTAGGGGCTGCGCTCCGGCGGCAGGGGTAGGCGGGGCTCCGGCTGGCAGAGCGAGCGGGGCGGGCAGGGGGTGTTGGAGGTATGCCCTAGAGGCAATCATAGAAATGATGATATTCCATTTGTATCCATGATTTGTATGTTGTGTTCATTGAATATCCATTGAAGGCTACTTGAATTGATTTGCAATTATGTGAATTGTATGTGAAACTCTTTACTTGTATGGTTATTCTAAAGTTGTCCCTAGTCGGAGTTCATGTGAGGACACACATGAATATTAGACTAGCACATGTATTAGTTGATGACTATGTTTCACAAGTCATGGACATGGAGATGTTGAACTAATAATGTGGACACATGTGGAGACATGTGCTAGGACTGACCCAACACGAGAAGTAGTTCTTTCTTTAAACAACATATACGCTTTGTCCTTAGACCTGAGACTGTCGCATGTAATCTAGATGTGGATCGACCTACTTAGGGGCTATCAAACGCTACGCCGTAACAGGGTAGTTATAAAGGTAGCTTTCGGGTTTGTCAAGAAGCATGCTATGAGACATGGTTAGTCAAGATGGGATTTGCCCCTCTCTGATTGAGAGTGATATCTCTGGGCCCCTCGAGTGATTGGATCCCAAAATGCATGGCCATGCTACGTACGGTTAAGAGTTAACCTACAAAGGGATTCCGAATCACAGGATCGAGAAAGAGCGGTCGGCTTGAAGCTAGACCAAATATCGTGAGGCAAAGGGAATAGCATGTATATTATGTTGTGATGGTTCGTCTGATATGATCTTCGTGTGCGTATAGGAGTTGGCACGTCTTGCTAGAGGCCGCTACCGACTATTGGGCCGAGTAGGAGTACTCGGGCCATGTCTATACGTATCCGAACCCATAGGGTCACACACTTAAGGGGCTGGAAGCCCAATTCGGATCTGATCCGAGTTGGATTAGGTTTAGGAGTACTAATGGGCCTCGGATCCAGAGGCCCATCAGGAACCTCTATAAATAGAGGGGTGGGGCGCCCTAGGGTTTACACCTTTTTGGCGAAACACACCTGCCGCGCCTCCCACGCCCTCGCCTGATGCAACTCGCGGATCTAGCAGTCCGGCTTGCGACGCTTCCTCCCTGCACGTGTGGATACCTTGGAGGTGTTGCGCCTGCAGCACTTGGACGAGCCACCGACGAGCCGCCGACGAGCCACGACGAGCCGACGACGAGCCGCGGCACCGGAGGCGATCTTGCTGCACGTGGACGATCTGCTGAGGAGCTGCTGGACGTGATCGACTACGTACGACTACGTTGATCGACTACGTACGACTACGTGATCGTCTTCACTGCATCGACGCATATCTACATCTTCCGCACCAGTAGTGCGTCGAGTGGTAATCCCGTGATCCTTATACGGCAGTTATTCCTGGTTTTACGCGGTAGAAATTTTGATTTGCGCTAGAGTAGCCTACCTCGTATCCCAACAGGGGGAGCAGAGGCGAGCAGGGACGGCGCTCCGGTGGCAGGGGCAGGCGGGGCTCCGGCGGGCGAAGCGAGCGGGGCGGGCGGGGCGAGCAGGGGCGGAGCTCCGGCGGCAGGGGCAAGCAAGGGCGGGCGACGCTCTGGCGTGCAGGGGCAAACGACGGCGTAGCAAAGGAAGAGGAAGGACGGCAGCGTTTTGCATGGAGAAGAAGAAAAAGAAATAGAACGAACCGGTCATTTTCCACTAATGAGTGGCAGTGGTGGATAATTTTCTTCAACTCCACCAAATTTGATTTCGTGGAGCACCCCCTGAGGAGCTCCACCAAATCCATGGATCTGGGGGTAGATCCACCATTTTCGTGAAGCAGATCTGCGGTGGAGTTGCTGGAGCTAAAACCATTTAGCTGGAAAAATTAGGAGCGGAGCTGTTTTTGAAGATCTGAAGCTACGTGGAGATCTGACAAACAGACCCTAAATCCATAAAACTAAACACCTTATTTATTTGTCTAGTCGTCCTCACGAAGCATCTCAAATTTTCGAGACGAACTTCTCAATTCATCTTCTGATTAACGGGAGTGTAATAACGTGTAAAAAATTAGGAGGAGGCGTGTAATAGTTGCATATTATCGATAACCTCAAATTAAGATAGGCATTTGCTGAAAACAAATTTGAGAGCACCTGAGTAGTATCCAGTAGGCTCAGGTTCGACTTCTCGTAGCATTAAACAGGTGAAAAATAAAAATTATATAAAAAAATAAGTACTTAGTAAAAAACAAATTTAGGTCGAACATATTAGCAAACGACATAATGTGTAGTCACCTTAGAGAAAAAAATCCTAGCGTGCGCTGTGTTGCCTTATCTATTTTTCGGGCTAGGCTGGACTCCGTCTGGGAAAAAAAAATTCAGTTCATTTCGGACTGAGAATTCGTACCCATGACCGTCCCATAGGTATTGTCGGGCTGATTTTTTTGACCGAGCTCGAGCTACCCACTCTTTTTTAGTTGAAAATAAATCAAATAAATTATCTGGGTGGGTTTGGACCAACCTGAATTTTTTCCAGCTTGATTTTCACTTACCATGCCTATAGTCCCATAATCATCGTGGGCGGGTCAAATCGCAGCGAGATCGGGTCGAGCCCGCGGGCCGGGCAAAAGAATTCTCAATATACCTTATCGTACCCCCTCATTTTTCATTTCAAGTGGAATTCATATTTATATTTGCGTTCCACGCAAAATCCACAACGATGCAAAAATTGTAAAATTTGAAGATAAGAAATATCGAATTCGCAGAAACATCGAGGGTCGAGGTGTACTTTTTCACGAGAGAAAGGGGCAAAAATACAATAACACCCATGAGGCCAGTGGGCCATGGATCATGATCTCTCGCCCCCTCCAATCTCTCTTCTCATTGGCTGGTTTCCCTCACCCACGGATCGCCGAGTCCCATCGGACGGCTCACATAAACTGAGCCCGTACCTCCAGCGGTCCAGATCGCAGCACCGCCCTCCTCCACAAACACCGAAAACACAAACAACGCACACAACACAAGCACACACGGCGCAAGCAAAAACCGAAGAAATCGAAACGCGAAAAAGGGTGACGCCAGGAGAGAGAGGGAGACAGAGAGGAGAGAGAAAGAGAGGGAGGAAGAGGGGAGAGCGCGCGCGCTTCGATCGGCGATGGATGTCGGAGCGAAGGTGCCGAAGAAGGGCGCGGCCGGGCGTCGCGGCGGCGGCGGCCCCAAGAAGAAGCCGGTCTCCCGCTCCGTGAAGGCCGGCCTCCAGTTCCCCGTCGGCCGTATCGGCCGCTACCTCAAGCAGGGCCGCTACTCTCAGCGCATCGGCACCGGCGCCCCCGTCTACCTCGCCGCCGTCCTCGAGTACCTCGCCGCCGAGGTCAGTGGGACCCCACCCATTCCCCCCTACCCGCCCCGTTGAAGACGCGGAATCCCTGATTCGTCTCGTTTCGTCCCTTCCTTTTTAGGTCCTCGAGCTCGCGGGGAACGCGGCGCGGGACAACAAGAAGAACCGGATCATCCCGCGGCACGTGCTGCTGGCGATCCGCAACGACGAGGAGCTCGGGAAGCTGCTGGCCGGCGTCACCATCGCGCACGGCGGGGTGCTGCCCAACATCAACCCCGTGCTCCTCCCCAAGAAGACCGCCTCTGCCGCCGCCAAGGAAGGCAAGGAGGGTAAGGAGAAGAAGTCGCCCAAGAAGGCCGCCACCAAGTCGCCCAAGAAGGCGGCCGCCGCGTAGGCCCCGAGCGGATGGTGGTGCCCTGTCTCTCGCTCTCTCCCTGTCCGCTCTGAACTGAAATGCTCCTTCCTAGCTGTCGTCGTCGTCATGATCTTTGCTGCTTGTCGTGGTTGTTTGTGTGTAACTGAGTGCCTTTCGCTCAATCAGCATGCACTGTGTAGGTTGACACTGGTCTAGGGTCCGATCTGAAAAACACTTGTTTAGGTTCGAAGGAGTGTGTGTGAACTCTGAAGGGCAGTGGAGGGGTGGGAACTGTGAATCATTAGGTGCTGTTTGTAATAAGATTGTGAAGATGTGTAAAATTATGGGCCTTCATTCTGTGCTTGATTGTCTGGATGTGGTTTTGGGACCATGATTATGTTTATCTGGTTCCGTTTGTGCTAATTGGTGACTGTTCTTATGTTTATGTGGTTGCGTCTGATTAATTGGTCATAGAAACTGTAGGGTGTTATTTTGTTTGCAGAGAGTGCTGTTTCTTACCAGCTCCTGTTAAAGTTTGAACTTATAAAGGTTATGGTTTGTTTTGTACCCTAAATAAGTAGGCTACGGTTTGGTTTCGTTGTATGTCAACGCAAGGTGATGGTTGCAAAATGCTGTCTGATGTTAACATCAATTGAATAGTGGCTGTCGACATTTCTGTTAGCTGATCAATGATACTAAGACCCAATTTAAGGGATGGCTGAAAAAGATTATGTGGGGTTATGGTCAAACGGATAGGGGTTTGCCTTCTATTGACATTTCTGCTAGTTGATCAATGATGAATTCAGATACATCGTGGGCTTTGTACACCCCTATTGCCGTTGATGGAATATGATATCCAACAAAGTTCATTCCAAATCTTGACTCTGAAATATGGTATCTGGGTATTATGCTTGTAGATCTTCCTGTTTTGAACTGTGATTCCTTTGGTAGATTATAGCAATGTATTTAAGAATTGTTACTTGATAATGTTCTGCAATTTGTTGCAGAGGCATATAAGAAGTGTGAAATTGAATTTATGTTTTGTTTTGTGCAACACGTGGTTTCTGCATTTTCCAGTATGTAAAAGTGGGCAGACTGAATTACTGCAATAAGATTAAGCATATCAACAAGCCATGTTTTTATGTCCAGTCCAGGAATATGGAATTTTAGGGTTTTCAGCTCAGTTTCATTTTTCTATTGGTAGTGTGTTGGCTTCCAAGTTCCAAATTTGTGTACTTCCATATATACTTGCATGATTAGTTAGCTTTCAAGATGGTATTCACTTACTTGATGGGGCAATGCTTGAATGCCATGTTTTTTTTGTTGTCATCTGAATTGTCGGTTATTGTGATTTTGTTTTGTATGCTATCTCTTCTTAATGTTTGCATTCGGTAACAATATTTTCCTCGAGTATTGTAATAGTTTGGTTGTCATTTAATTGCTGGAGTTGCATGTCCGAATTATAAATCCCGTGTTATGGTTTTTCTTTGACTAATTGATAATTGAATTTGGGCGCAGTGGATGGCATGACATGGTTATCTATATGCGTAACTTTTTTTTTAATTTCTGTAATTGATAGTTTTTACATTGCATTGAAAATGTTATCCTTCAGTTTGATGATCCTGGTTTGGTGTTTCTTACTAGATTTGAATTTTATATTTATATCATTTTCATTGATGATAGTTGGTCACTTGGTTGGATCTTTAGGATAAGAAAAAAAAAGAAGTTGGGTAAACTGCATTTAGAACAAGTGAAACACTGGAACCTGTTTCCCCTAGCTCACAATTATATGTTTCTATGGGAAACTCTTATCTTCCTTCGTTTGACAAAGCTCAGATTAACAGTAGAAAACCCAAAATAAGTGTAGTCAGACTGCATTTTGGTAAATCATGTTCTAACAGTGTAAGTTGTAACAGATTAAAATCCGAATGACTAATGCACATGACTAATGCACACATAAGAAACGTAGAAAGCCATTTAAACCCCTTTGATGCAATATTGTGGCAGTAAATATGCTACGTTTTGTTATACTATGTATTTATGTAGACATGTTGTTGATCATTATAGTTATGTCGAAATGCATTGCAATTTTAGTTTGTGATAGTTATGTTAATATATCATGAGTGGATAGTGCGTTGTTAACAGTTTGTGAATTGGAATTCTGGAATGATTTTTGTCAGCATTCACATCATTATATATAAGTGGTCGCTAATTTGATATTGCTTATCTTGCTGTTCTGCATTTGTGATTGGTCTTATTTAAGCCACTGATTCAGAATTCAGATGCATTATCTGGTCTGGGAGTTGCAAATGGAACTGTCATTTTCCTTAACCGCCACCTTTAATTCTGTACAATCTCCAATATCGTGCATTTGTATGGTTTGGTCCTGTTTGTTTGGGATTATAATCTACCTAGATTATATAAGTTGGATTATGGGTCATGGTAAAATATTATTTTAGAACCACAAATAATCTTAGCCTTGGGTAGCTTTGGTCCCCTAGTGGTCCCAGCTTATATAATCTTGGAGGGAAACAAACTTCCTCCAAACTTGGAGGGAAACAAGAAACAAAAAGGATCTGCTTTTAAGAGTTTTCTAAAAAGTTCTTCCCCAAAACTATGTTTTGGGACTCTTTCAAAAAGTTTTTCCTCCAAAAATATATCAACCTACAGGAGATCGCTAATAACTAGTCTTCAATATTTTAAAATATTTTAAAACAGGTCACGTCATCGTAATTGGCCTAGCTTGGTGCCTCCCTGCCCTCTTCTTGTCCCCGTCTCATTCTTTCTTTCCTCTTCTCGTCCCCGTCTCATTCTTTCTTCTTCCTCTGGTCGAAGAACTTGTTGATCCGCACATGCCTTCAATCCTGAAGGCCTCCCCCCACCTATGCTTGACCATGCCAGCGCACGCGCCTCCAATCCTTCCCCGCACCTGTGCTTGACCTCTTTCTTCTTCCTCCTCTAGCTGAAGAAGAACTCGTTGATCCGCACGCGCCTTCAATCCTCCCCCGCACCTGTGCTTGACCATGCCAGCGCACGCGCCTCCAATCCTTCCCCGCACCTATGCTTGACCATGCTGGTCCGCAGCTCTGCTTCGTGCTTTGCCTGCACTTGATTGGAGGAGCTTCAATGGTTGGATTGCCCGTACTTGATTGGAGGAGCTTCAATGGTTGGATGGAGATTCATCAAAATTCCCGTGAAAAGAGGTGAAAAGAGATGAGTAGAAGCTCGTGAAAAGAGATGAGCAGAAGCTCATCGAGGTTCACAGCTAGAGCTCGCGCAGCTCATAAAAAAGAAGCTCGTGCCGTAGTTGGAGGAGCTCGCCCGTGCCCGTGGCGGAGCACGTGAGCCCCTGGCCGCCCGCTCACCATCCCCGCTGGCCCTTCTCGCCCCCGCCGCCCTTGGCCACCTGTGAAGCTCGCCACATCTAGCCATGGCTGCACTGCTCGTGGAGCTCGCCCTAGGTTCATAGCCAGAGCTCGCGCAGCTCATAAAAAAGAAGTTTGTGCTGTAGTTGGAGGAGCTCGCCCGTGCCCGTGGCGGAGCACGTGAGCCCCTGGCCGCCCGCTCACCATCCCCGCCGACCCTTCTCGCCCCCGCCGCCCTTGGCCACCCGTGGAGCTCGCCACATCTGGCCATGGCTGCGCTGCTCGTGGAGCTCGCCCTATCCTGCCTTCAACTCGCGCTGCGCTGGCCTCTCCTTGTGTCGCATGAGGGACGGAGCAAATCGGCTCGTAACGGGGGACCGAGGGGATGCCCCGTTCGCTCATTCCGGTGGTACAGAGTCATTCTCGCGGGAAGGGGGCGATTGGGGGAGGAAAGACGTCGCGCAAATATGCGCGGTGTCAGGTTCTGTTTTGGCGTCGCAAATAAATTGGGAAAGTTTTAGGGATCCGTTGGAGTCTTTTTTTTCTTTTTTTTTCTCCCTGAATAAGGTATTAGAGGTAGGATACAGATTCCTTTGGAATTGCTCTTATAAAGTCATGTACTAGTTGCTTGAAAAACGCATGACGGTGGCTGCGCGCCTTGCTTCGCCATTGCCGTGATGTGATTTGCTCTTAATTGTTAGACCGGCGAGGTTAATTGGCTGTTTGCTCCATTTACTAACCACTTCTGTGACCACGGGATGTATGTTTATGCACCATTTTTGCAGTTATTACTTGAATATGACATGGAACAGAGGAAATAAAATGTACTTAGCTTGGAGTATGGTTATAATTTCAGTATCTCTTGGTAGCGGTACTGTCCAATTAGTTTACGGGGGAATGAGCTTGTGTGAACGGTAGGGAGTATTTTTCTAGTGAAGGAAGCATTTCCTGGTGCCTCGGCCACCATCGCCACCCATTGAGGGCAGGAGCATCGAACATGCCAAACCGATCAAGACTGTACTCTGCATTTCAATCTCGCTTTGGCCAATTTACAAATGGAAATGTACCGTACCTGCGTACCAGACCAGCGGCAGCACGTAATGCACGGACGACACTCGGAGCTGCTTCACGATTCAACGGTGAAATTCTGCTTCACGGATGTAGGAGCAGCCGTTGTTTCGAGAGGGGTAAAAAGAAAGAAAAGAAAGAGAATATAGCCGTTGACCGCTTAAATAAAACTTTCCTTGTAGAAAACGATTAGTGCGGCAACATATGAAAATGTCACCCCCCCTATATATTGCTCACGCCGAATCGATCTCTCCCGCACGCCGAATCCAGCCTCTCCCTCTTGCTTACGCCCAACTTCTCGCCGCACTTCGATCGATCGAGGAATACGCAGACGTGGAAGTGCATCGGCGGCCGCGGCCTGCAGGCGAAGGCGATGCCCATCTTGCTCGCCGTTCTTTTCTGGTGCCTGGCGTTGCCTTGTAAGTTCACATGCATGTGATCTTTGTGTCTTTCGGTCAAAAATTTCGTTGAATTTTTGCTGAAAATACGTTGTTTTCTGAGATGAACAGATGTTTCAAAAGGTTATCCCGAGCTATTCATCGAGGCCGGAGATGCGACAAGCTACCCACCATCTAGTGTTACCAACACGACTTCAGATGCCATCGCGGTCAATGACACGCCATCAGTAGACGAGAGCAAGATCTTGCTGAAATTCCGCTTCGAGTTCAGTTGCAATACGGACGCCTGCTACTGCTGCGAGGACCAGCCAAAGATTCATCATTGTTTCCGCACGAGGGACCAATGCCTGAGCGCTTGCCCACCGTGCAGCCCGGTGTGCCCACCGGAGGCATTGCCTCGTATGGCGATTGAACGTGCAGTGATGAATGTTACCTTATAAAATTGGTGCTCTAGGATTCGTGCTGAATTGCTTGTTTGATCGCTGTGTTCGGGCCTGGCTCACGAGCATCTTCCCTCGCAGGAATTTTCCTGTCCCTTTTTGGATTCCTTATGGGTTCTGAATTTCTGCATGTTGGTGGTTTTCCAAAACGAAGTGTCTTATTGAAGTACTTTGGTTTTTAGTGGAAGTAGATGAAATTAGTGGTCCATGAACTGAGCATAGAATTAGGTTATTGTAGTGGAACTTACCCGTATGGATTCAACTCTCCGACTCATCACAAATATAATGCTTGCATGTATAACTAATTATTCTTTCAATGGTAGATAACATGCGTGTCAGCGATCTCGTATGTGGTGATTTCGTTAATCTCAAAATCTGAACAAGAGTCAATTCTTTAGAGAATTTTAACATACGGTTCTGTGTTTAAAAGGCTATGCTATGCATTGGTCCTATAAAAAAAATGGAACATGAATTTGGCATGCTACATTTAAATATAGGACAATATACACAAGTAGTATATCATCACATGTCTGATTTTCTTATCAACCAAGTCATGTGACATGATTCCATCCCTTTTTCTTTTGTAGTGAAAGTGCCCAAGAACATTGCCACACATTCTTCTCCATGGAGAACCTACAATAATCCGCTAAAATGCTCAAATATGAGTAAATCGTAAGGAACGTGATTTGAATCATTGCGTATGGATTCGTACCGTACATCTACACACTACACTAAGAGGTAGTTCCTAGTGTTGAAAATCATTTAAATCTTTCTTTTAAATATGCTTCTAGACAAAAGATATTTATTTATAACATAGGGCATAGTTGTATAAGCTATAAGTATATGACCTTGTCTATAAGAGTATAGTTTCTTCAGTGCATGAAACCAATTACATCACACACATCGCTAGAATCGGTATTTCATATCTGAAGTGGGCTAACCTTATCATATAAGAGCATAGTTGTTTCAATGCAAGAAACCAAGTAAAACACATTGCTAGAATCAATGTTCCATATTTGAAGTGGCACTTCTTTGCTTCTATCGTGATACACTAATCATCTTCTTGTCAAGGTCCTTCTTCACAAAGAAATATTAAAAAAATAGTACCTAATGATTTAGTTTCCACCATTTTTTAAAAAAGGCAGAGAAGTACAGTTAAATGCCATAAGGCTTCCCCCTCATATTAAAGATAATAGGTCATGCTCTTGACCGGCTCGTTGTTGGGATCCTTAGCCATCTAAAAATCTTAGTTTCGTGATGGAATGCTAAAGTATACAATAAGTGTCATCCTTATGTAAATATTCTTTTACTATCAAGTATTATAATGACATATATTTATCAATATAGTATAAATGCTAGAATGTTCGTGCACCCATATGTAAAATCATGCGTCTTGTATCGAAGGTACAACCACCTATGATACTGATATTAGGCAACGTGGAACGCTACGCTAGCGCAAATAAAAAATTAATCATGCTTGCACAAGATCATTTGCGAGTCGAGGATCATGGATCTTATACCTTCCCATCACGCAGCGCAACAGAAGACTTGAAGAAGCGCGAGTAGTCGATGTATAGTCGATGTCGAGGAGGTAGTCGTACAGCTTGACATAGTGCGCAAACGAGCAGTACCTCTACGAAAGTCCACATGTTCAGAGAGAAGAACGGCACGACAGAATGTGCTACACTCAACAATACGCTACATCGTAGAAACTCGCAGCAGTCACACAGGGCACGTCCAGGCGTGGTGGCGGGTGGCGGCCAAAACCTCACGGTGAAATTCTAATTAGAGTTAATTAGCTCTCTGGCCGCTGATTAGGATTTATAACCCATCTAATGGGCCATCCTCATGGGCTAGCTAGCGGGTCGAACCTGATGCTCACGGGCAAGTTTAACAGTCTCCCGCTTGCACTTAAGCCAATCATCTCCCGCTTGCACTTAGCCAATCAGGGCGGCTATTTGCTGCAGTGTCCTGGACTCAATCCAATTGATCCATTTTGTCTTTTTAGTTCTCTCTCCTTAAGTGTGTGACTCCATAGGTTCATGCAACCAACAGTCATGAACTAGAAACTGTTTCTAGTCAATAGTCAGCATTGGCCTCTAGCAAAGCGTACTAACTCCCGATGGTCCACAAAGATCATATCTTGCATAACTTTGATATGCGCCAATAGTATGTCCTTCCACCACACGAAACCTAGCTAAGTACAAGGCAAGTGAAGTGCTACTCTTGTCAACTTAGCTATATCTGCTCCATGTAGAACTTATTTTACCGACTAACCTTTAGTCATGGTATGGCCATGCATTTTCAGTTCCTACACATCGAGAGGGTCAAGAGGTATCGCTCCCTAATGCAGGAGGGGCAGATTTCATCTTGACTCGACGGACCCTGCGATTTGTTTCAGAACAGACGCGAAAGCTACCTTTATAACAATCCAGTTATAGGGTAGCGTTTGGCACCCCAAAATATGCTCTTCCGCAATCCGGGACTCTACGCCGATCTCAGGTCTAAGGACTTTAGTATACGTGTCATTACAAGACTCACCGATAGCACAAATATATTCGCAGTGTCTCACAGCGGGTCTATCCAACAATATGTTCATAACACATGTTCACATCATCAGTACGATATCCTATATCGCTATGATCTGTGAAACCTGATCATCTCTTGACATACGTGACCCATGGGCAACGGGAGGTACGAGCTCAGGGCTGTCACGATTCACGTCGCAGAAGACAACACCTCTTGCAAAGGTCGACCCAGCACAGGTAGCCGCCGTAAGGGACGACGACCTTATGACTTTGTGAGCTTCCCACTAGCCGCGGATGTCACGGAACGTGGCCTTGCCGTCACGGACGCTCGCGTGCTTCACTTCCCACTCCGCCAGCGGAGCCTGAAGAGCTAGCGCTCCCCTTCGAGAGAGGCGCGTCCACGTCGCCGCTGTCGAGCTTGCTCAGATTAAGACGGAGCTCCGCCACAACGAATCCTCCTGAATCGTCCTCACCGGTGAGCAAGAGGCCGATGCCGCTTTCGTTCATCATGGACGTGTTTGGTTGCCTGGAGGAGTCTAGCTCGCACCAGCCAGCCTGGCTTCCTAGAGCCAGACCCATTGCATGTAAGAGAATGGTGTTTGGTTGCCTGCTCGTACGGGCCAGGCTCTCCCGAGAAGCCCTTTGGTTGCTCGGACGAGGACGAGTTGTATGAGATGAAAATATATAAATAATCACGTAATGGCATTTATTACGGAAAAACTATTATCTTAAAGCTTTTAATTTATCTTATTACTCCTTAATATTAATCAAAATATTTAATATCATTTAATATGTGCTAATAATGTATTAATAACATCGTTAGATGGCTAATTACCTGCACCACGCGAGCCTGGCCCGGCATAAACGGCCGATTTCCTCGCACCGGTAGAGCCTGGCTGCGGAGGGAATCTCACACGCGCGGAGCTTGACCGAGCAGATACGCGGATCAAACAAACAACAAATCTTGCACCAGCAGAACTAGCTGATGGCTGATGCAGGCAACCAAACGCCCCATGCGTCGCTGGCGACTTCTCCTCCAGGAGCCCTCCGCCGCGGCCGCGATCTCCTTCTGGATCGAGTAGTGGCGCGGGAGCAGCGAGAGCCCGGTAGAGGAAGAAGTCGATCGCGTAGCACGTCAGGCCCTCGAAGTTGCCCTCCAGGCGGAAGATTGCGGCGTCCCCGTGGGCCGCCACGACGGTGTCGAAGCAGGAGAGCTCGCGCCCCTCCGGGCGGTGGTGCACGCAGAGGCGGGACGTGCCAGGCAGCGAGGAGAGGAGGAGGAGACGCGACGGGGTCACCGTTGCTGGCGCGGGCCATCGCGGACGCGGAGGTTATCCTGTTCCTGTCGTCGCGGTGGACGGAGACGTGGTACGGTCCCTGCGGAAGATCTGATGGTCCATGACCACCCAGCGAGGAATGGACGGCCCTCGGTCCGATCGGACTTCCATGGGAGCTGCGGCCAGCCCCCGAAATCCCGGATGCACGGAACGGCACGGCCGCCCGGCGCGGAGGAGTGATTTGTGGGCTTTGCCAAGATAGAATGATAGATGGCCCAATTTTGTGCGAACAACAAGCGAAGGTCAGTAGTCTACTTCCAACAATTTGCTAGTAGAAACAGAGAGTACTGCCATTCTGAAAGAGTCTGGCACTCCTGTCATTTTGCTGTATAGATAATATACAAAACAAAAACTGAGCATTGGATGCACTGCAATTAGAGCTGCTTTGGCAAATAATGGTTGCAAAAGGTGCTGGTCCCTGCTGGATACCACCAACCATTTTAGGCATGTGGTCGAGCTTCTTGTGCGTGCTGTCCGGGCCTGCATGGCTGCATGTGGTTGGTTAGCAATTTCATACTCTGGAGTTACCCATCAGCGCAGTTTTAGAATCCTGGTCATAGGGGCCTCAACACGCTTGAAATGCCATCAAGTTACCCTTTTTCCTGTAGTGCTTGCACCGTCCGGCTCCGCCCATCCGTTGGGCCACTTTCGCGTGCTGTAACTGCACCGAGAAGCCGCTGACGAGTGGGAGTTTCCGAAGGAAGGGGCTGCATGGAGGCTGCGTGACCCCACGGATGATGATGTTGGGAGGCTGAAACCTGAAAACACAGAAAGCACACCACCGGTCTGCTTTCCGTTTATCCCTTTCTTCCACGCAAAAACATTGTTACCACTTGTACCATCAAATCCACCACAAAGGGCGACTGCTAGGTACACACGCTGAATTGATGATCGTCGGTTCTTCGGAAAAGGAAACTTTTGGATTACACATCAAGTTTGAAAATACTTGTATGTTTGGTTCAGAAAAGACATTATCTTTCATAATACTTATGCTTTCTAACTTCAAACAAAACCATACACACCAAATGATTCATAAATAATGCGCGCCACAGATCCAGCGGCCAGCAATCGCGCTCGCCGCCCCTAGCTAATACTACCTCCGATTCATTATATTTAACGTTTCAGACGGTGATTTGCCTGCAAGTGGCCAACGGGAACGTCAAAGAATCGGATGTAGTATTCTACTAGGAGCATATATACCCTAGGCAATGCATCGTCGGGTACTATTTCTTGATTGAAAACTGGAATGGTCTCCCCTCACACTAAAAAAACTTGGCGTCGCCATTAGCGCAGAATACCATCCGGTGTCAGGCTTAAGCTCACCGGTCGGTGGCTAAGCGCCTCGGGTTAAGCATCGCAAAGCGCCGCAAGTAACCCAGACGGGCAGACCCAGCCCTGTCTTCCAATCCAAGTGACCTGACCCGACCCGACCCGACCTGACCCCATCATAACACACGCTCGCTCGCTCATGCGCCCGGCCCCGTCGAATCAAAACCACCACCGTGTGCTCGTTTTACCCCTCACGGAAAATTTCCCGTCTCCCCGTCTCGTCTCGCTTCGCCCCCAACCTCCCCTGCGCAGCCCCCAGATCCGGCACCGCCCGCTCCTCGATCCCCGCGCCCCACGCCCGTAGGTGAGCCCACCGATCCGCCCTCGCCCCGCCCCGCCGTCCGTCGCCGGCCGCCATTCCCTCGGGTCGCTCACCGGCGCGGCGTTCCTCGTTTGCCCTCTGCGTGCAGGTCGGGGGTTGCGTTGCGCCCCGGGCAGGAGGAGGAGCGCCATGGCGGCGCCGCCGGCGAGGGCCCGGGCCGACTACGACTACCTTATTAAGCTGCTCCTCATTGGGGATAGCGGTGGGTGCCACTAGATCTCTCCCTCTATATATCTCAGTAGATGGATGAATTTGTGCGTACGCGCGCTCGCGTTCGTGGGATCGGGGGTTGGGTTTGGCTTACACGCCATGTGGATCTCGCTCCTGCTGCCCGTGGCCGTTTTCGTGCGATTGATCCGTGTTCAGTTTGTAGTGGAGAGCGGAAGAGATGTTGCTTGCTGGTTCCTGCTTTCTGCCTAACTCACCGTTCCTTCATCTAGTAGCCGCTTTGCTGCATTAGTCTGAGATGCGAAATTGAGGGGCAGTGATGGGAAGGATGGATTGTGCCTTTCTGTGACTTTTTTTCTTTCTTGTATGAACTTCATTTGTGATATTGATGTGAGTTTTTCCTTCATTGACGAACATTCACCTGTGCAAATTGTTTGGTTCATGGAAGATGCACACTGGAAATAGTCCAATTTGTGGAAATGTGCTCCTAAAGTCTCTTGCGCTGCAGATTAAGTTGGTAGACTTGTTCAATGGTTGACGTTTTGAGTTGATACTTCCTGGTTAAGCAATTGTTTCTTTTACCCATTCTTGCATTGAGCGGACAGACTAGAAAATCTTACTTCAGAATATGTTCAATATAGGTGATTTATATAATAAAATATCATTTGTATGTGATGCTGTGTGCTGTTCTGTGTTCTTTGATAATTTACTTGTTAGCGCATACTATTTAACCATTATGTCTATGGAATTTGCTGTCAGTGAATACAGAGAGTTTCATGCTTTTGAGGGTGGATAACGTGTGAAAATGGCAGCCGCTGGATGTTAGTTGGAGCAGTGAAACTAATTTATCGGCACTAGAAAAAAATTACAAAACCTATTGCAGGACTTAAACCACAAAATATGCCTCAACAAAACTAGGTGCATTGTTGTGTTCTCTATCTGAGCCATTTTATCCATATTTCACTCTTTACCTGATTCAGCGTTACTGATGATCAACTAAGTGGTTCTTGCTACACAAGGATGATGGCTATCCATCCTGTAGTCTGTGTTCTATGCATTGGTTTAGAGCATTTCTAGTATTTGCTTGAGGTCCATTGGTTCCTGGGATAACCTTGGAATTACTCCGATTGCTGAGTCTTGCTCTAGTAGCTATGTTGTTATAACATGTATAGATCTGGACAGTTATCATACGAAGGTATGTTTTTGACTGAAAAGTTACTGTGCAGCTAGTGTCATGTCCTTTGGTTAAGTTTTCTGTTATCTCAATTGCCTGACAAACACTTTTCTTACTTGTTTCTAGGTGTCGGCAAGAGTTGCCTCCTATTGCGGTTCTCCGATGGTTCCTTCACTACAAGCTTTATTACCACAATTGGGTAAGTCTCTATGGTGACATGATTTTTTTTTCTTCGAAAAGCTTACGGACCTGAAGATTGTTCAAGTGTTCATCATCTCTTCCCGCAAAGATGGGATTGTGGCATTTGTTATGTACTTAAAATCTGATTTCAATGCTTGTTTTATGTAGTATTGATTTTAAGATAAGAACAATAGAGTTGGATGGCAAGCGCATCAAGCTACAGATTTGGGACACAGCAGGCCAAGAACGCTTCCGGACCATTACCACTGGTATAGTGTTTTATTTCATTTCTGATCATCTACTTCGTTGAAGTTATATGATAACATTTTGATCCAGCAAACATTATTTTATCTTAGCATACTACCGAGGAGCTATGGGCATCCTGCTGGTTTATGACGTCACTGATGAGTCTTCTTTTAACAGTACGCTCTTACCCAACACACTCTATTCCCTAATGCTTCCATTTTGAACAAATTTACCCATTTGTTGATAATTGTCTCACCTAACATACAGACATCCGAAACTGGATTCGGAACATTGAGCAACACGCCTCTGATAATGTCAACAAAATATTGGTTGGCAATAAGGCAGATATGGATGAGAGCAAAAGGGTAGAGATCCCTGAAGTCATCTTTTCCTTTTGATTGTTCTAGTATTCTATAAAATTTCACTGATTTCAGCCTGTATCATTTGTTTGAAATCACTGATTACATGCTTAACTTTACTGTAACTGTTACATCAGGCTGTACCTACTGCAAAAGGACAAGCGCTTGCTGATGAGTACGGGATCAAGTTCTTTGAAACTGTAAGTTTCTGCCTGAATCGAACCTTTTCAGTGACTGTTGTTTTGGTCTCACAGGGTATTGTGTTTTGCAGAGTGCCAAGACAAACCTTAACGTGGAGCAAGTGTTTTTCTCCATTGCGCGTGACATCAAGCAGAGGCTTGCCGAGACAGATTCCAAGCCTGAGGTACAGATAATTGCATCTGGTTATGTTTGAAATTTCATCTCAACCAATGATCTGAGCAATCTATCCTTGCACTGTAGGACAAGGCAATCAAGATTAACAAGCCGGACGCCACCGAGACACCAGTTGGCCAGAAATCTGCTTGCTGCGGCTCATAAGCGAAGCACAATGTCTGTGGTCGTTGGTTATTTGACTTTATTTATTTCCCGCTTGGCTGTTATAGGAAGAATTTGAAGAAGCCACTTTGATATACTGATGTGGTTGTACTTGTGTTTGCTTCCCCTCTTTGAAGCAACCACCTCTTGCTGTTGACGTAGCTATTGCTATTGCCGGGAGCTATTGCACTCTGGATTTCGGTCCATTGAAAAACCTCCCCCCTCCCTACAGTGTGTAATGAATGAAATCCATGTCGTTGGGTTTGCATTTTATCGATCAATGCATGGAATAAGGTGTTGCTCTGCGTGCATTGTTGCGTTGTATTTTTCCTTGCAATTTATTTTCTTGGGAAAGCACCTTTGATGTACTTTTGTTGCTGTCAGGTGTATTCCCTCTTAAAAAGCACGGGGTTTGACCTATCGTGGTCACATACTTTGTCCTTTAATGTCTTAAGTTGTTCATATGGCTATATGAAATTGACATCATATCAAGTGTTCTTTAAAAACTGATCTCATGGAATGTTGTCGAATAGAATGTAGTTACCAAATTTATATAGTATAGTTAACAAATTCTTAGATTAAGCGTTGGTCAAAGGTTCTTGGATTGTGTACCAGCCTTAGGCTAGTTTCAGTGCAGTTACCAAGATTTGACACTGCTTGATGAGTGTAACCCCACATTTGATGAAACTCTCCCTATCATAATGATCATGACAAGTATATAAAATTACTGGTGTGGTATATATTTTAATGTTCACGAAACTCCTATAAAAACCGTCCATTGAGACTGGCTACAAAACACCTTCTCTCTTCTCATAATGATCATGATAAGTAAGCAAAAATTGGTGATGTGGTATAGATTTTAATATTCATGAAACTATTATGAAACGGTCCATTGAGACTGACCTTACGAGAGACAAAAGAGGAATGAGGAATTTATACCAGCGATATTCGTGTCCGATGATGATACTTATTGCATGGAGTATATATTTGGAAATGAAACCAAATACACTTTGAATTTGAACTATACGAAAAATTGAAACGAACACAACTTATACATCTGATGAAGGCAACATCTCAAAGAGAGCAATCCAATATCAACTTTTTCTGCACGCCCTGCACTGTGTCGCCGAGCCCAGCGTTCTTCCGGCACTTGGCGCAGTTCTCGGATGTCGCCAGCTTCAAGTCCAAGCAAATGCCACTGGCACAACCGTTGCCGATGTCTTCATCACCCTCCACCGACGCCCCGTCCCCAGAACGGAGGGTTCCGGCGGCCACCGCCGTGGTCCTGTGTGTCACGAACAAGAATGTGACGCCGAATGCTCTAAAGGAGGAAGGGGAAGGAAACGGGATCAAGGCTGCGAAAACAACTCAAGGAGCTGGGCGTCCTCGACGGGATTCGAAGCCCAACAAGTACTTGGCTGGGCCGCAGTGGCTAAAGTAGTTTAGGCCCATGAACGGGAGTCGTTGTGACCATTCTGGCACGGAGTGTAATGGTTAAAGGAGGAGGCGTGCACTAGGGGAGAACTGATTAGGATCACGTCGGTTGTGGCAGCGGCGGCGAGACTAGGCTCAAGACTCCGACGAGATCCTTATCCTTGTATCGTGAATCCTGAACAAATTCCACTATAGTGTGTGTTCGTGTCCACCGGTATAAGTTGTGTCTCACATTTGGTATTTAGAGTTGATCGATTCTGGATCCAACGCACTCTTATCTCACTCGCTTCCAAGTTCATGTCGGAGCCATGGTGGTACCGACGGATTCCATGGCAACGGTGTCGGCGAAGCTGGAGAAGTTGGGAAAGAAGGTGGATGAGACCAATTCCAAGGTGGATGAGACCAATCGCAAGATCGAGGAGATGTAGCAGTCCATTGATCTTCTTACTCAAGAGCAAGGTGCAGTGAAGGAATGAAAACCTAAGCTGGAGAACAAGGTCACGGAGTTGCAGAATTCTATGTATGATCTCAAGCAGAAGGTAGGTCTGTTCGTCCACGAGTTCCCAAGAAGAAGCCAGATGGAGGGATCAAGGTTGAGGTGCCTTCCCCCACCCATCTAGGGGTGACTGCAGATGCAGAGGCGTCTGGGCAATACTGCCACCGCGTCGAAACTCAGCACCGGAGTGTTGGTGCTGGGGTTGTCACAACCCTGGTGCCACCTCCGGTCAAAGGTGCGAATCAAGACCTCAATGTTACACATGTTCCTTTTCATGGGTTTGATTATGTTGGATGTGTTAGTTATCTTCCTGCTCCTAGCTTTAATACCCCAGCTTGAATTTCCTCGCTTTGATGGAACTAATCCCAAGATCTGGATTAGGAGGTGTGAGAATTTTTTTGATGTCTATGAAACTCCTAAACCTCATTGGGTTAAGTTAGCTACCATGAATTTGGGGGCTCTGCTGATTTTTGGATGCAATCCATAGAAATAGATCTTAAGAAGTGTACTTGGGAGAATCTCTGCCAAGTTGTGTTAGGAAGGTTTGAGAGGGATCAGTACAACCATGTTATTAGGCAATTATTTCATATCAAACAGTCAGGGTCAGTAGCAAAATACATAGAGCTTTTTGATAAGCTTGTTCACCAATTGCTGGCTCATGACCCTTATTTCAATCCCTCTGTTGTTACCAGTAAATTTGTAGATGGTTTAAAAACTGAAATTAAGGCAGTAGTACTTGTTCATAGGCCAAAAGATCTGGATATTGCTAGCTCTTTGGCAATTTTGCAGGAGGAAGTGCTAGAGGGAGGTCCTAGCAAAGAAAGAAGGAGAATAGAAGTACCCAATTCTATCAAGTCAGTGCAGAGGACTGGCAGTGTGTCTTCTGTAGCAAGGCAAGATGAACAATTTCCAACTGAAGATAGGAGATCTCCTAACCATTAGGTGATAGAGTGTCAGCTCTGATGGCTTATAGGAAGGCCAAGGGACTCTACTACAAGTGTGGAGGAAAATAGGATCCTCAGCATACTTGTCCTGAGAATATTCCCCTCCATATTGTAGAAGAGTTTTGGCAAATGATTGCAAAGAAGGAGGAACCTGTACATCAATCCTTTGGTGAATCTGATTCTGATTCATGAGAAGATTTAATGGCAATTTTTGCACAAGCTGTAAATGAAACTTATTCTGGGAAGATAATGAAGCTCCAATGCTTTATTCAACAATATAGGACTGTTGTATTGGTGGACTCTAGCAACTCTCATAATTTCATCAGTGAGCAGTTTGCTGCACTTTTACCAAACTGGAGACCACTGAAGAAACCTATTGATGTCGACGTGGCAGATGGAGGTATTCTGCAATGTACACATGAAGTGGTGAATTGCAATTGGCTTGTTCAAGGGATTCAATTCCTGACAACTTTTAAGATACTTCCCTTGAAATGCTATGATGCTATATTGGGGATGGATTGGCTGGAAACTTTTAGTCCTATGAAGGTACATTGGGCTCAAAAATGGCTGTCTTTCCACTACAAGGAGAAGAAAGTCAGGATACAGGGAACACAAGATAACACACCTTGTCTTTATATCATTGGAGATCAGTTATTTGCTATGCAAAAGCAAGATGATATTTGGTGTGTTCTGCAAGTAATTCTGTTGAACAACATCCTAGCAATGAAGGCAAGAGTTAGTGAACAACTATGTAGAACTCTTTGCTGAACCAAAAGGACTGCCTCCAAATAGAAATATTACTCATTCAATTCCCTTGCTGCCTGGAGCCCAACCTTTCAAATTGAGGCCATATAGATATACCCCAGCTCAAAAAGATGAAATAGAGCAACAATTGGCCAAGCTTTTACAAGATCACATGATTCAAGCCAGTACAAGTCCATTTGCCTCCCTGTATTGCTAGTCAAAAAGAAAATAGGAGAATAGAGGTTGTGTGTAGATTTCAGAAGGTTGAAAGCCTACACTATCAAAAACAAATTTCCACTACCAATCATTGAAGAGTTGTTTGAGGAGTTGTATGGAGCAAAATGGTTTACAACCTTGGACCTTAGGTCTGATTTTCATCAGATATTGGTTAATGAAGAAGATCAGTACAAAACTATTTTTCAAACACATTTCGGCCATTTTGAGTATAAGCTCATGCCATAAGGGTTAACAGGAGCACCATCTACATTCCAAGCTATTATGAACCACATATTGGCACCTCTGCTCAGAAAGTGTGTGGTAGTCTTCATTGATGATATACTTATATACAGTAAGAGCTATGAAGAGCACGTGCAACATGTAAAGATGGTCTTTGACTTGTTGAAAGAACATCAATTTAAAGTCAGGTTGTCTAAATGCAGTTTTGCCCAACAACAACTCAAATATCTGGACCACATTATAAGTGCTGAAGGTTTGGAAACAAATCCTGGAAAAGTCAGTGATGTCCAGAATTGGCCCGTTCCAACTTCAGTGAAGGAATTGAGGGGGTTCCTTGGCTTGGCTGCGTATTATAGAAGATTTGTCAAAATTTTTGGCATGTTAGCTAAACCTCTAACATAACTGTTGAAAAAAGAGCAAATGTTTGTGTGGATATCTATAGCTGAACAGGACTTTCAAACTTTGAAATCTGCACTCACTTCATCTCCAATCTTAGCTCTTCCTGATTTTAACAAGACTTTTGTGGTGGAAAGTGATGCATCAGACAAAGGAATTGGAGCAGTATTGTAGCAAGGAGGGCATCCAATAGCTTATGTTAGCATAGCACTGGGTCCCAAAAGCCAATGCCTTTCTACTTATGAAAAAGAGAGTTTGGCAATCTTGGTGGCTATAGATCACTGAAGGAGCTATTTACAACCTGCTGAATTCATCATTCAGACTGATCAGAAAAGCTTAATTCACCTGGATGACCACTGCTGAATTCATCATTCAGACTAATCAGAAAAGCTTAATTCACCTGGATGACCAGAGGCTAAATTCCTATTGGCAGCAGAAGGTTTTAAACAAGTTGCTCGATCTACAATACAAGATCTGCTACAAGAAGGGCTCCACAAACAATGCTGTTGATGCACTGTCAAGAGTTAAACATGATGAAACTTCCCAGTTTGGTTGCATGACTTACACATGATGAAACTTCAAAAGTCTTGGCTTTATCAAAGGCACAACCAGTTTGGTTGCATGACTTGCAGTCTAGTTATGCTGATAATGAACAAGCTCAAAAGCTATTAACACAACTTTTACTCAATCCTGATCAAGGCAAGTACAAACTATCACAAGGCATTATCAAGTACAAGAACAGGATGTGGTTGGGTCATAGCCTAGAAATACAACAAGTTATGAAGGTTCTACATTCAAGTCCAATGGGTGGTCATTCAGAAATCTTGGTCACATATATAAGGATCAAAAGATTCTTCTATTGGCCTCAAATGAAGGACCACATACATGAGTGGGTTGAGTCTTGTTCTGTTTGTCAACGAGCAAAAGTCGAAAGGGTGCCTTATCCATGTCTTCTTCAACCTTTGGAAGTACCTGATCATGCTTGGCAAGTAGTGACTCTAGACTTCATTGAAGGCTTGCCAACTTCATCTAATTACAACTGCATGCTGGTAGTAGTTGACAAGTTCTCAAAATACTCTCACTTCATTAAGTTAGTCCACCCTTTTACTACTCTCAAAGTGGCTAAAGCATATACGGATGATGTCTATAAACTACATGGCATGCCACAAGCCATGGTGTCTAACAGAGATAAAATATTTACTAGTCAACTTTGGCAAGAATTATTTAAGTTGTCTAAAACTGAACTCAGAATGAGTTCTGCATATCATCCTCAAAGTGATGGGCAAACTGGGAGGGTAAATCAAAGTGTGGAAGCTTATCTCCGTTGTTTTGTACATTCTTGTCCTTCCAAATGGTCACAGTGGTTATCATTGGCTGAATTCTGGTACAACATCAATTTCCACTCAGCTTTGAACAAATCACCATTTGAAGTGTTATATGGGCATGCTCCTAGATACTTTGGAATAGAAGGAATAGAAGGAGTGGAACATTGTGCTATACCAGACTTGGAGGGCTAGCTAAAGGAAAGACAAACAATGACAGAACTATTACAGCAACAGTTGTTGAGAGCACAACAGCGGATGAAACGTCAAGCGGACAAGCACAGAACTGAAAGATCCTTTGCTATTGGAGAGAAGGTTTGGCTTAAGTTACAACCTTATGTTCAGACTTCTGTTGCCTCACGAGCTAGTCATAAGCTCTCGTTCAAATATTTCGGTCCTTATCTGATTGAGAATAAGATTGGATTGGTTGCTTACAAGTTGAAGTTGCCTTCTGAAAGCAAAATTCACCCTGTGTTCTATGTTTCACTCCTTAAGAAGGTCAAAGGTAACATACCCACTGCTAGCCCGTCTCTACCTCCAGATGATGTATCTATGCAGGTACCAAAAATGATGCTTGACTGGTGTCTCAGGAACATTGGCAGAAGAGCTATCTAGCAGGGTCTGGTCAAGTGGCACGATTGGCCCGCGGAACTGGCAACTTGGGAAGAAGAAGATCACATCTTACCTCAGTTGAAATATGCAATGGCTCGCGGACAAGCCGTTATTCAAGAAGAGGGGGATGTCACGAACAAGAATGTGATGCCGAATTCTATGAAGGAGGAAGGGGAAGGAAGCAGGATCAAGGCTGCGGAAACAACTCAAGGAACTGGGCGCCCTCAACGAGATCCAAAGCCCAACAAGTACTTGGCTGGGCCGTAGTGGCTAAAGTAGTTTAGGCCCATGAACGGGAGTCGTTGTGACCATTCTAGCACGACGTGTAATGGTTAAAGGAGGACACATGCACCAGAGAAGAACTGATTAGGATCACGTCGGTTGTGGTGGCGGTGGCGAGCTTAGGCTCGAGACTCCGGCGAGATTCTTATCCTTGTATGGTGAGTCCTGAACAAATTCCACTATAGTGTGTGTTCGTATCCACCGGTATAAGTTGTGTCTCACACTATGCCGCCGCATGTGGCCACCCAGCGCCTGCCCGACCACGGACTTGAGCCCGCACACTGAGCAGCCGCCTGCCGTGCACTCGCCCTCGTCGTGCTCAGGGGCGGATCTGGGCCCCGGGCTGCTCGGGCTACAGCCCGGGGCGAGGCCCAAGAACAATGGGAAAGTTCTTCATAAAAATAGCATAAAAAGGCTTTTTGGCCCATTAGCCCACCCCGAAGACAACTTGGCCCAGGCGGCCAGGCCATCACCCAGTCACCCTAGCACTAGCCGCCTCCCGTCCGCCCACCCCCGAGTCCCCGACTCAGCCGTCTCCACGCCGCCTCCCGTCCGCCCGACCCGTCCGCAGGGACTGAAGGCTGCCGGCCGCTACCCAGGCGCCGCGTCGGCGGGTCCCCCGGCCCCAGGTCGCCGTCGGGCGTCGGCCGTGCGCCGCGCCCCCAGCCCCCCGCGGCCCTGCGCGGCCGCGCCCCGCCGGCAGGGAGCCAGCGGCTAGCGCCCGCCGGCCGCCCGCGTGCCGCCGACCGCCCGGGCGCCGCCAGGGGCGCGCCGCCCGGCCGCCACCCAGGGCCCCCGCCGGCTGCCGCCCTGCCTGCCGCGCGTGGCGCGCGTCGCGCCCACGCCCGGTGGCCCCACGCCCCAGGCCATTCCTGGCAGGCTGCCGGACCCTGCTGAAGCCCCGGTATGCTATTTTTTTTTTGAAATTGCTCGACGACTGCTAGTCTATTTATGTTATTTCTATGTAAAGTAATGAATATTTCATTTCATTGATTTGAGCAGGAAGTATTTGAGTCTTAGTTTGCAATTGCAACATTTCATAATCATAACTTAGAATGGAGAAATACTATGCTAAAAAGAGTAGCGCCGAAAGTGTAGAGAGCCGGGTTGAGCAAAAAAGACCACGAATTGAATTTGATATGAGAGATATAGTTGTTGAATTGTTTGAGTCTATTGGTTGAATTGTGATGTTTGAAAAATATGTTATATCTAATAGTGTATGGTTAGTAAGATTTTAAGTTTTATATTAGTTAGTCCGGGGCGGAGTCCGTTTCTAGATCCGCCACTGGTCGTGCTCGTGCGCCTCCGGCGTCGCCCGGCGCGTCCCCACCGTGTTGTAGGGCTTGGGGCGCCTGTGGCTGGCGCGGTGCTCGCCCAGCGCCTGGAACGTCGGGAACCGCCGCTCGCACGTCTTGCATGCGAACACGTGTCGGCGCGTGGCAAGGCCTGACGTCCTCGCGCTGCTGCCGCCGCCGAGCGGTTGCCGCCGCCCCGCTGCTGCTGCTGCGAGAGGAGCACGAGGATGCTGGCCGTGTCCACAGCGATCTCCATCGATATGCTGTCCTAGCTTGCTGCTCCGAGCCGCTCGATGATGTGCAAGTGCTACGTGCAACGCAACGGTGTCCAGGAGGCTTCCGGCTTGCACGATCATATATAGCGTGATGACGACTAGCTCTACTTCAGCATTAGCAGTAGGAAATTGACCGGCGAGTGTAAAAAGTTTCTAGATCTCGCGGTATGCTATTCTACGCTGGTGTTTGAAGGGATTAATTGGGCTCGATAATAAGTCCAGTCTCGGTGGAAGTTTCACAAAGAGTTCCATGAGCATTAATTTTCATGACACATCACTAATTTTACTAACTTTGCAAGGTATTTATGAGGAGAGATAAGAATGAGTTTCATCATATGTGAGAGGAGTTTTATCCCCATAAAACTTAACAGGCACAGTTACCTAATTCACAGTCTTGATAACTGTGTAATGAAATTGCGCACTAAGACTGGCCGAAGGAACGCACATGTAGGCTTAGTGCACCAATGCAAAGCTGCCTTAATTAAAGCTCCATCGGAAAAAGAAGGGCGTCACGGCGGCCGGGTTGTTGCGCGCGGGCGTCGTCGGCAGCCATCTGATCGCCGAGGTTTCGGGTCCTTGCGGCGCGGCGGGCGCGACGCATGGAGCGAGCCGCGGTCGTGGTAGCTCGGCGTCAGGTGGTTGAAGTTGAACCGGACGGAGTGGCTCAGCCTCAGCGTTTCACACCTTTGAGGTTGGTGGTTGAAAGTTGAAACTGGACTTTTGCCGGAGTGTGGCTCGCTAGCGATCGAGCTGGACCCTGACCTGAATTCGTTCGTGTCTCGGAAAGTCAGAGCTCAGATTCAGCACGCGTAAGAACACAAAGCAAGCTCGACAGGAACGTACCCGTTCAAGTTCAGCAGCCTAGTCAGCGTTTTTCTCGATCGGCTGAATCGGATCGGGTTGGTGTGGTTAAAAGTTCCCCGGTCTGGACGGCTAAACATAGTATTTGACCAAATGTGCAGGGAACACTGATGGAACAATGTCCACCAACCATTGTGGGTTTTCTTTGATCCGAGCATGACCAATTGAGAGGTGTGGTGCTAGCAATATTAATGCGCACACTTCTTTGAACCAGGCAGGTTCTAGGCGCATTTACGCTCACGCTCGTATGTTACGGATCAGACTCCACGACACGCATCCACATCTAGATCCTGGTCTGAGCAAGCAGGTCGCGTTCAGCTGCTTGAAACGGATCCATGCCGATTCTGACCAGGATCCAGTCGGACCAAGTTACCAACCCCGACTACACGTACGTGACTGGTAGTGGTAGCCTCCTGCGCGGCGCATTTCTCATCGCAGCAGCCTAAACGAGCTTTGCGCGTTTGGGAAAGCGGCCGTCGACACGCATCAAGCGTGGCTTTCAGTTCTGAATCCGAGTGAACTGAAGCTGTGCACAAGTGCCTAACCGCTGGATGCCACTTACTCTAGGAACTAATTAATCCCCCCCTCAACGGCTGCGAATATGCCCGATTGCCGATTGTGGTAAATCACGGCACGGGTGAACGAGATCCGTGCGGCGAAGGCGAGCCAGGTAGACCGTGTGAAAGCGCGGCCGCCGGCCGGTCAGCCGCACAATGCTTTTCTTCAACCCGGCGTTTTTTCTAATTGGGTTCGGGTTGGTCTTTAATTTATGCTCCGGTATTAAAATTCACTACTACCATCGTAGCGCTTCCCCCTCTCCCGCATCTGCTCCCTCCTCTCTTGCACAATCTCACCTCCCCTCTATCTCTCCACCACATCACCTCCCCCTCTTGGCGCGTTGTCCCCTCTTTCTCCCTATCTCCCTGTCCTCTCACCGTCGTCCTCTCCCTCCTGGCCGGTGAGTCCCATGATGCCCCTCCCCTTCCCCTCCGCTCACCTCTCATTAGGGCAGTGAGGATCACGGTGGGGTGAGGGTCGGAGGCAGCGCTTGGGTGGGGTCAAGCGGTGGGCCACAGACGTGGCGAGCCACGTGGGTACGACGGGAGGAAATATTGCGGCACGCGGGGTTATGACGGGACATTGCGGCACGCGGGGCTATGACGAGCGAAGTGGGCATGACATGTCTACAGTGGCGCAAGGCCGAGATGCAGTGGCGGCTCGGTGGGTGGAGCGTTCGAATCCAGCGAGTGAGAAGCCTCTCGTCCTCCTTGGTGCACCACCCCCTCTCTCTCTCATCTTCCTATTGGGAAGAATACGGCGGAGTTTGAGGAATCATTAGGATTCTCTCTTTTTATTATGACGATGACATGTGCTAGTGCAGCGAGCATGCTTTCTGTTGTTTTAGAGCGTCAGCTTGTAAGGAGGTTTGGACTATTGACGTGGGTTTCAGACTTTGTGTAGCAAGCATACTCTCTCTTTCTCTTTTCTTTTGTGATGGCTGCATATGTATCGGCTGGTTGAAAAAGGATCGATCTTATATTTAATAAAAATTCCTTCATTAGAAAACGCTGAGGCTCATGTGTTAAACCTGATATATAGGAAACTGAATATGAATCAAAATTTTAACATTATGTTTGTCATCCGAGAGCCAATGTAAGCTGCTCGTTGTTATAACCACCCAGCATTTTAAAAATGTCTTTCTTAGTTGGACTCGTGGGTATATCAACTTTCCATTTAACTCTCTAACTAAGTTGGCAAAAAGATTCCTCTCCATATTGAGTTGCTTATTCCGACAGACTATCTATTTCCCACTCTCCAAGTTCCACTAAGTAGTTTCCTCTCTAAAAATCTACACTCTCCATCCACTTCAACAGTCTCTCTATTTCACACTACAATAGACTCTTCATCTTGCACTCTCCATTTTGCACATCTGGCAAGCCAAACTCGCTTGCAAGGTTTGAAGAGTGTGGGGGAGCATTTGGCAAGCCGGATGTGATGGTCATTCGGATAGCAACTTTGTTGGACCGCGTTTTTCTCATAGACTTGCCAAATTTTAGTTTGAAGAGAGGGAGATGGCAATGCTGTTGGAGTTCCTCTTGTTTCTACTGTTATGCTTCTGCAAATGGCCCGGCAGTTTGATATACTTTAAAAGTAAGATGTACTCCCTCAATCATGAAATACAAGAAATTCTAGAGTTTTTAGGACAGATCAGGGACTGGTAAAAGACGCATGGGACCTTTGAGTGACGTGTGAAGTTGTGTAGGCTAGTTGTTTTAATGATGGTTGCAGAAAATAAAGAAATCATTTCACTAATGCCGCGCCCCCAATCAGCCAAATCTATCTTGCTACCTCCGAGGTGAATTAAATGAGTAATGATCTAAATATGTCGAATGTCTTGTATTTGTGGATAAATTTTAAATGCTTAGATAGTTTGTATTCTATGACCACTAGTAGAGAATTGGCTTTCCATACGCCCCCTTTTGTCCCGGTTTAAAGTTGGCCCGGGACAAAAGGTTCACCAACCGGGACTAAAACTCGGTCACTGGTTGGGGGCTCACCAACCGGGACCTTTTATCCCGGTTGCAAATGCTAGTGGGAAAAAAAGACTCTGAGAGGCATTTTATCCCGGTTTGAAACACCAACCGGGATAAAAGACCCCCCCCTTTTATCCCGGTTGGTAACACCAACCGGGATAAAAGGGTCAAGAGCCTTTTATCCCGGTTTGTAATACCAACCGGGATAAAAGGGGGTCATTTATCCCGGTTGGTGTTTCAAACCGGGATAAAAGGGTCCCCCAACGAGGTGACTGGAAGGTGGCTAGAAGGGGATTAAATCCTCGAACAGTGGTCTTTTATCCCGGTTGGTGTTTCCAACCAGGATAAAAGGGTCCCCCACGAGTTAATACAAAAGGATAGCATCCCCTACATAGTTAGATGTGGTGTGTAGGTGGGATGGCAAGGAAGCTACGCGCGAGGCTGGAGGTTGTGGGTTCGAATCCCACGAACCGCGCACGCGCATATTTCACGTGAAAAATCGCGTGACTTGTGACTTGCGCGTGTGGGGGGGCTCCTGGGAGCTCGGGAATTTTTTTTTTTGCAGCGCCGGCCGTGGGTGACCCCTTTTGTCCCGGTTGAGTGACCCGGGATAAAAGACCAACCGGGACTAAAGCTCAATTCTCTACTAGTGGACGGAGGGAGTATCCGGCCCTTTTCATGAGATGAGGGTAGCTTAGTTGGCTATGTGTTTTGTAGTTGGAACTTATGGATATCTTGGTTTGAACATTCAACTTCGAATGAATGCTCGCATTTTATGATTAATTATTTTTTATTGGTATGATACTTGTAAAACGTTCTCATCAATTTAAAATATACTAGTGTAAGTCTCTTGAAGATGCTCATACGTCTCATACGTGTAAAATGTGGGTGCGTAAGTTTCGGAAAAAAGAAGGTATTTTTTTAGAAGAACAGGTTGGAGCCGCACTAATTGATTGTTACAACAATAAAATAATAGGCGAATTGAGAACGGCTGATAAGATTTCTTGTGATGGAACCTGTACACCTAGATTCGAGGCCATGTACTCACATGACACTATTCTTTTCGGTGATAGGCAATGCGCCTGTTAATAGTGAGATGAGTTCGTCGAACTCAATCTGATGATTTAGTCTTTCGAATGTGCTTATAGGGATATAGTTGCGTGTGCATATGTATGTACTCATGCATTTGCACTATGTTAAAAAAATATAAAAATAATAAGTGGGGATAGACGTGTTGGCATGTCGACACTTTCCTTTTTATAGTAGCCAGCTAACTACATGTATATAGTGAGACGAATCTCGATCTGTTTAGTGCTGGCTGCCACAGTGCCACTGTACCCTGTACGTACATACTCTTTGCTCTACCCTTGGTTTGACTAGTTAGAGATCCATCTCTTGGATCGACCATAGAGAGCAACAATGACGGGAGACGCATGGGTGGTGGACATCGTTTGGCATGCGATGATACTACTCGGGAACGCGCTGGCCGACCTTTGGAGAAGCTGGACAATGGAGATCCTGCTAGGCGTCAGCTTCTTCATGCAACTCGTGCTCACCTTCTCCGCCGGGTTCCGTTGGCGCGGGGCCTCCGACTCTTTGCGGTGCGTCATCTGGCTGTTCTACGTGGGCGCCGACTTCGTGGCGACGACCGCCCTCGGCCACCTCTCCGTCAGCGGCACCTCCGGCGAGCGGCGGCTCGTCGCGTTCTGGGCGCCCTTCTTCCTGCTGCACCTCGGCGGCCCCGACAGCATCACCGCCTACCAACTCGAGGACAACCAGCTCTCGGGGCGCTACGTGCTCGAGCTCGTCCTGCGGGTGGCGGGAGCCCTGTACGTCGTCTACAAGTCCATCTCCGGGAGCTGGGCCTTGGTCCCGGCGGCCTGGCTTATGCTTCTCACCGGCGTGGCCAAGTACGTGGAGAAGACGTTGGCGCTACACCGTGCAAACTTGGCCAACGTCCGGGGGTCCCTCGAGAGCCAGCAGCGGCGGCGCCGGCGCGCAAAAGGCGGCCGCCGCCGTTCCCCCAAGCCTGCGGTTTCTCGTGGAGACGGCGACGGCGACCTCATAATGCGTGCTCACTACCTGTTCCATATCTGCAAACACGCCATTGTGGATTCTTCCGTGGAGACGGAGTCGGACACAACTGACGCTGCTCACACCAAAGAGATCCTCTTCCAGCTCGATTGGAAGAACCTGTGCAAGGTGATGGAGATGGAGCTCTCACTCATGTACGATTTCCTCTACACCAAGGCCCCGGTGATCCACACGTGGCACGGCTACTGCATCCGAGCCGTGTCACCGCTTGTCACTGCGGCCGCACTACTTCTGGTTGAGTTCAGCAACAAAGCCAGGCGCCACAAGCAGTCGGACGTCGTGATCACCCGCGCCCTGCTGGTCGCCACCTTTCTCTTGGAGACAGCGTCGCTGCTCAGGGCTCTAGGGTCTTCCTGGACCGGCTTTTTGTTGCACCATAGGCTGCCGCAGGGTTGGATTCGCCATGAAGCCTTCTGTGCTAGCCGGTGGTCTCAGTTCCATGGTTCGGTCGCATATCTTGGTAAGCTCGCCAAGGTGCAAGCTCACCGGAGTTGGTCGGGCAACATGGGGCAGCTCAACATGCTGCAGCTCATCACCCGTGAGCAACCGGCAAAGGAGCAAGAGTTTGGGGGTAATGTAGAGCCCTACGCAAGGACCCTTGTGATCCCACCGGAAGTCAAGGAGTTGGTGTTCAGGCGTTTGCGGGAGAAGGTGGTAGAATTCAGGGGCGAATTGAAAAAGGATGTGGGTGATACAAGGGGAGCAGCGCTGGAGTTCGTGAAGATAGCAAAACAATTCAGGACGAAGAGGGGTCATCAGGTCCTGATGAAACACAAGGATTTGTCCGACCTCCGTTGGAGCCTTGGCGATGAACTCCAACTGGGCATCCTCATCTGGCACATCGCCACCGACATATACCTCCTCAAGTCCGGTAAGTACAAGGCTCAAAAAGGCTCCAGGGCAGCACGGTATGCTAATGCGATTACGACGCTGTCCAACTACATGATGTATCTCCTCGCGGTGCGCCCCGACATGCTGCCAGGCCTGGTTACGCGCAAGCTGTTCGAACTGACCTGCGAGGATTTGGCTCGATTTTGGTCCAAGCATGGGGCTGTGGCCACCGACCTGCAGTCTTCATCTTTCAGCTTCTGCAATAATGTTAGGATATTGTTCAAGCTGCACAATGATCGGCGAATGTCCAGCGGCAGCCTGGAACGGAAGGAGGGGCTTGTCAACATCCTATACAAAGATTGGGACTCTGGCGCCACCTTCAACCCGTATCTCTTCAAAGGACTTCTACTAGCCGAGAAACTGATCCACCGGGAAACATCGGGTAAGGTGAAAGTGGACATGCTGCAATTCATCCTCGAGGTGTGGGTGGACATGCTCTTCTACGCGAGCTACCGTTGCAACAAGGAGTCCCATGCAAAGCAGCTGAGCCATGGCGGCGAGTTGACAACCATCGTGTGGCTCATGGCTGAACATATCGGCCTGTTTGTTGCCAGGAAAACCAGCAAGGCTGAATGGAAAGCCCGAAAAATGGCAAATAATATGCATCCTGTATGAATCGTATTTATTTCATTGCTACTGCTCGTGCATGCTACTCATGTATTAGATTGATTTAGTCTCTGGTCATTCCATCTACTATATTCTGTCTGCATTTGTGTAACAAATGGAGAATGTGTCCTCCAAATCCCTCACCCCATCCCACTTCTCCATCCATGAATAAAGGATCGATCAGCCTTTGTGTCGAGATCCAGCCCCAACTCTCCATCCATTTCCGCGATCGGCAACTGTTCACCAACCCTACATTGATTTGGTTATTCAGCTTAGGTAACACACTACAGAATTTCTAATTTTTCCCAACGGTATGTTCGCAACTGACCAACGGTTTTTACTATTTTGGGTAATTATTTACCAAAATCGTAGGCAATATGATGGGTTTATTGGCAATTAATTTGTTGATTATTTGGTAACATTTATTGGAAAAGATACAAATTACACTAGAGATAAAATAAATGTCAGTCACCCAAAAAGAAATACTAAAAGTCACTCAAACTGTTAGCTACTCATATAAAGAACTATCGAGAAAGATCACTTCTCTTATAGCGAAATTCGAATACCTACTCCAATGCTTGGCTTGCTCTTTATAAAAAAAAAATGCATGGCTTGCTGAATCAGCATATTGATAACTTCATTGAATTTCTTGCCCCCAGCTCTTATGGTCTACTGGCAGGTTGAATGGATACTAAGCAGGTTCATGTGAGTCTAGTTTAGGAGCTTCTTCAGCGCTCCGGGATTGACGTCGGACTACTAGAATCAACTCAACATGAAATCAAGCATATGGTGCGATGATCTTCTCCATAGAGCTCCTCTCCATTCTTCAGAGTAATATCACGCAGGGCATACGATACTTTAATTATCAGTGGACGATTTCTTCCTCATCCAATGTCCCATTTCAATGGTCTCGAAAATAGAAGTTTTCATTGTAAACAGCCTATCTACGAGATTGTGGAGTGTCCAAACCCATAATGCCATATATATAGTACCTTCCAGCTCCAGGTGATCAACGCTATGTTACTGGTAGCTTACTGTTAATTAGCTATCACTGTGTGTATACTATACTACACAGTCAAGATGCAGCTGACTCCCATATCGATGAAGGGAGAACAGATGAGGACAATGAGCACGAACAAGCTATCAGCAAGTATCAACTTAACAAGAAGCCAGACCAATTAGAAATGAAGAGAATCACGCATGTGGGCATGTGGTCGCTGCATGTGCCAAACGAACAAGCCGTTTTCTTTTCTTCTTCGAGATAACGAGACACTGGAGAGCAGGTGGGGTGAGGGTATCTTTCAGTCCAGCTCACCAGCATAGACCAGCTTGATGTACACTATGCTTGGACAGTTGGATCCAAAGGGATTAGGCGGCCTTACCATGCACAGAAAATGGATTTAGTCGTTAAGTGGATAAAATACAACCTAAATCAAACTACTTCGTGCCTATTTGCAGATCCGGTGGTAAGGTAAGTGACAACGGGGCGGATCTGGTGAGTCTGCGCGGGCACGCACGTTGGGCCGGGGGCCGCGGGAAAGTGAGGCCGCCAACACAAAAAGGCCCACGCTCTCGGAGAAAATCATCGACACAAGGCCCAAAATTCATGTCGGCCCAGTATGAATGACACCACAAGAGACAGATTGGGCTGGACCCGCAGGCCCAACGTAGCCTACTAGTACTACAGCCGCGGCACGGCTCTTTCCGTTTCGTCCGCCTCAGTCGTCCGCACGGCGTCGCCCACCCCGTTTAGCGCTGTGCTACCGCCGGCTACCCCGACCACCGTCGCCCTCTCCTCCCACCCACCCCACCGGCGAACCCGTCCGCCTCTCGCGATGGTAGGTGACCGCATCTCCCGCCCTCATCCTCCTCCGCTCTCTCTCTCTCTCTCTCTCTCTCTCTCTCTCTCTCTCTCTCTCTCTCTCTCGCTTTAGCGCTATCGCGCTCGCGGGACCTGCCGGTTTCTTGATCTGCCCCGATCCGTCGCTTCGGCACCGGGGCCTGGGCGGTGTCGTCTGACGATGCCTCCGCAGAGATCCAGACTTTGTGGCGTGCTACCTCGTTCTCCCCTCTCTCGTGTCACCGGATTGGATTAGTCTTCTTTCTCTTTGCTGCAAGCATGATGGGATCTGCGGCTTCGGATGGTGGTGGCCTCGATTTGTTGGTCGTCGACGGTAATAGCCTAATATGGTTGAACCTTTGTTGGTGCAGGAGACCTGCCCGTCGGTGAAGAACATCCTATTGCTGGACTCCGAGGGGAAGCGCGTTGCCGTGAAGTACTACAGCGATGACTGGCCCACGCTCTCGGCGAAGTTGGCCTTCGAGAAGTCGGTCTTCGCGAAAACCCAGAAAGCTAACGCTGGAACGGAAGGTAATTTGCATCTGATTCCCTTATACGGAAGGAGCTGTTTTATACTAATGATGACAGGGTTATTGTGTCACGGGTGCGTCTGATAATGAGCTTATGAATCTGATATATGTAATTGTTCTACTCTATCCTATATATATATATCATTGATTGATTGACAATTGCTATACGCAGTTAATGACTCCAATGGAATATGACTTTCTGCATTCTTGGGGATGTGTTATATATCCTGAAGAGTGGTAGAGCCAATTCTTCAATGTTAACACTATTCTTGTTTTCTTATTCTTTTGCTCAGGAACTTGTTAATTTGTGGTGGCCATGCCATTTTATTCCCGTAATATTATTGATTTGCTTCTTTCACACGGCTTATGTACCAAATTACAAATCATCTATATATTTTTCATGCCCTCTCTTGTTATCCTCTTTTAACCTCTGTTGAAACTTGAAATGCTGATTGTACTACATCCTACTCACACCACCAATCTGAAAAATGAGCTTGGTTGAAACATCTCGCTGGACTTAATTTCTCCTTAAACATGTAAATTCAGCTGTCTGAAATTGCTTGTCTGTTTATTCAAGTATGTCATATTTTATTTGTTTCTCTTTAACAGCTGAGATTGTAATGTTTGACGGTCAAATTGTGGTGTACAAGTTCATCCAAGACCTGCACTTTTTTGTTACTGGAGGAGAAGAGGAGAATGAGCTTATTTTAGCATCAGTTCTTCAGGGATTCTCTGATGCTGTTGATCGACTTCTCAAGTTATTTTCTCTCTATTAAAGTTTATCTTTTCAACCACTGTTTGTTCTGTTACATGCTCTTATGTTAATGCTGATTACATATGAATGTGGTCCCAATCTTGGTGGTTTCAGAAACATGGTTGACAAAAGAACAGCACTCGAGAATCTGGACCTGATCCTATTATGCCTCGATGAAATTGTTGATGGAGGGTAAAGCCTTATCTTACTACATGATATTAAGGGTTCTTTTCTCGTTCCCTGTATTGTGTACATTTATTATCATTCCATTGCTCTGAAATCACCCTGTCATCTCCCCTGTATTTGACTTTTTGGAGTGGGGCGATGGCAACAGAGCTCTACTCGGCCTCTACTTTATAAATGGTTGCATTCACTGGATATAAGGTTTAGTAATCTGGTGTTATGTATCCCCAACCATGCCTCTAGTGGGATGGCACAATTTGATACGTGAAACAATGGCTTTTTTGTCTGCTAAAGCCGTTAACAAAACACACATCCTTTTCCCATTGTTTGTTGTGAAATGGAACAAAATTAGTATCTACATGGGGAATTGTATATATCAGATTTTAAGGAGTTTGAGGTCTTGAACCATTTGCTGCAGCTACCACAACCTTGTGCTCTACCTCAATGTGACCTATGCAACCGCAATTATATCTGAAATATGAAAGTGAAATGATAATTCTTTGTCAAGGTTTAGATATATGGATAACAGCTCTGTAAGCAGCTTGTAATTATTTGCTCCATTATTATACTTGACTGTCTTGAATGGTTGCACAGGATTGTACTTGAAACAGAAGGAAGAGAGATAGCTGAAAAGGTGACGGGTCATGGATTGGAGAGTGCTTCATCAGCTGAGCAGGTAGGCTGCAGCTGCATCTACTATAATTTTGAACTGAAGTAAACTGGTTGCTTTTGACTTACTGGCTATCACTTTTTCGTGCAGACTTTAGTCAATGCCCTAACGCAAGCAAGAGAGCACTTGGCCAAGTCTCTTCTCATGTGATGCTGTGCTTTCCATTTTGGGGTGAAGATGGAGTATCATCCTATAGCTATGTTTTAATGATATAATACATTTTTTTAGCATTTGAGAATGGAATTTACTGAAATCTATTGATGTGTAAAATGTCAAGTTACTTCCAACATTCTCTAGCTGTTCAGTTTTGGAAGCCTTCGAAGTTGTGTAACATGATTCTTCCAATTATGGTTGGTTCAGTTCCTGGTCATTTTGTTTAACATTTTGCTGTTTGACAACGGGAAAATGGCATGCTTATGGAGATAACTTGGCACGTCCTACCTTAACGAATTAGGACCAGTCTTCAACTCTCTACTGTCTCGCCGAAACCAACATTATCAGAATCTGCCAAAATTCAACTTACAATTTTGTATCCATTGTTCTATATAAATGGGGGTGCAAAAGGCACATGAAAATTAGGAAGCTCACGGTGACTACTCGCCGGCGGTGACATGCTGTGAAAGGTCATCTCTCTGCTTGACTGCATTGTCATCTGCGACGTTGCTGAACTGCTGCTTGTAGCCATGGTCATGATTGCCTGAAACCAGCATCTCTTTGCTTGGAGTGCCTTCCATGTCGATGATGATGTTGGTGATCAAGCAGCAGACGAAGATGATCCTTGGAAGCCGGTGCTTGTCAGGCCTCCACAGCTCTCCCTGGATAACCCGCCACCTTCCCTTGAGCGTCGCCAATGCAGTCTGCACCACCTTCGTGGCCGCCATGTGCCGCTTGTTGAATTCCACCTTGGCTGCAGGAAGACCCTGTCCTTGGTATGGGGTCATCAGCCAGGAAAGTAGAGGGTAGCTTGAGTCTCCAACGATGTATTCCCTGACCGCTGAACCTCCAGGGAGCTCCATTTGCCCATCTAGCCTGACACCTTTCTCGCACAGCCTGTACAAGCCTGAAGTGCGCAGGATGCACGAGTCATCCATGCTCCCAGGCCAGCCACTGACAATGTCTCTAAACCTCATGTCAGTGTCGACAACGGCCTGCAGCACCATGCTGTTTTTATTCTCAATGTCCAGCCAGACCTTGCTGTTGGGCTGAGCTGAGGAACACATGAGGATGTGTGTGGTGTCAATGGCACCGCAGCAGTTTGGGAGGCCATAAATCTTCTCAAATCTTGCCTTGATGGTTGCCATCTCATCAGGGCTAGGCCACTTCAGGTGACAGATGGCACGCTCCTCCATGGATTCGATGAACCGCCATGTGATGTTTGAGATAGCCGAGTGATTCATGCCAAACCATACTCCTATGTTCTGCAGTGACTCCCCTGTTGTCAGCCTCATCAGAGCCACCGCGACCTGGTCCTCCACATCTAGGATCGTCTTGTCACTAAACCTGAAGTTTCTGAAACCATATGTCTTAGTTGTCAGATCCTTCTTAACAAGCGAGCAGATATAGTCGAAGGTCTTTCTTGACATCTTGAGGACAGACTCTATGGTCTGGTATTCTCTTGGAAAAGAGGAATGTCCTGTGGCAACAAAAAAAAGAGAGGACGTAGTGTTGTGAGGATGTAGTGTTGTTACTTGGCAAATACAGCATACATATGTTATGCACCAGGAACATGAGGGCTCTATCTATGGAAGGTGAATAATTTAAAATTTTGAGAAAAGGATATCTATCAGAAAAATAATAGGCACAACATTCTTTACAACTAGACTGACACAAATGATAATGGCTATGTAACTATAAGCAATCTAAAATGTAACCCTTTACAAACAATATAGCATAGATGCGTGCAGCATTGTCCAACAAAACCAAATGCTCAAGGCAGATAAATTGCGCTCAGGACATACATATCCAGATAAGTGTGTGAATTTGAGGGTAAAATTTCTTTTCATAATTTTTCCCAAGAACATGCAGGAGATATGCACGCCTTGGAACAAAAAATCTTAGGGTACAGTTTTAGGTTTAATCCTCGACATATTCATTCAACAAGCTTTAAAGTTTGAGTTTCAGGATCAGATTTTGTAGTTGATGAGGCCATTTTACTACCCTCACTAATGCCTGGCATGTGTTCGAAAAAAAGATTCGAACAATGAATGAGTAGATAGGTTTGCAGGGTGTAGTAAGGATTCTCAGCTCCCACTGATTAGTATCAGTTTACGAGTCAGGATAAGATCTAACATCTGTGGAATTGTGGTATGTATCCTCCTGCATATTCTAGGAAAAAAGAAGAATTGTGATCTCCAAAAATTTTCTTCAAAAATAAAGCACATCATTCTAGACAAACTTCTTGTGGTTGCCACAATTGACCTCTGAACTTGACTAAGTCACATCAAACACTAAGGATACATTCCAATGAATAGGGCAAGCGAATCTTGAAACTATCATATTGCACTCACAATACATTAAGTTCCAAAGTTCTTGTGAATGATGTCAAGTAACTGCACGTTCACAAACTACAACACTCGTGATAGTACTAAAGAACTCGAGCTCTCAAATGCTTGTATAAACAAAACTAATTGACTCAGAAATTGCCACTTCACAAAACATACCCAAACTTCAGCAAAAACAACAACGAACCACCAGTAACAATCATACCACTAATATTTACAACAGGCTTTCAGTTTCCTAAGATTTTTTAAGCCTGTAAACATGTGACCGGCTAATCGGGAGAACCTACTCGTAAGTCATAACAAAACATCTGCAATATTTTCTTGATAGCACAGAAATAGTGATACAGTTTCAAACCCCAAAATCACTGTTAGAATGTTCAGTCAACAGTCCATCGAGATCAAAGAATTACAGGATTCAGACATTCCTTACCCCTCTTAGCTTAAGGAACATAACACTCCGCTTCGGAAAGGAAAACATAACGCTCCTCTTCGGAAAAGAAAATTTTCAAGGCTTTTTTGCGAAAATCATCGACCGCCAAATCGAGAATCAGCTTCCACCACAGCTGGTTCTGGATCGAATCAACACAAGTGCGCAAAAACAGCCGCCGCGTAAATTCAGCTTCTGCTCGAATTGTGATTGCGGCGGGTTTACAGATCTGGATTCCAGGACAAACATCACCAAACAGAAAGAAATTGAAACCAAACGCTAAATTCCCAAAATATGCTCTACTGAAAGGATGCCACAAAAGCCACGAGCAATCGCGTCAGCAGCCACGGTTCCAAGCTCTCAATCCACAACGCACCATTCCAATGCATCAAGGCCCTACGCACCGGCATCCTCAAAGCCCATCTCGCGCAATCAACCGATTAAGCTACACATCGACGCTCACAGACTGCAATTCCAACTCCCTCCAGATCCACCCACGAACTATCTCAATCTTTGGGGGCACACGCGCATTACTACATACTTTCCTACATGCGACGGTGATCAAGCTTATCGCAACAAAAGGAGCAAGTAGGCGCATATGGTTAAACTCTAAAGAGCACAGCGATGCAGGCGAGGAAGGAGGGGAGGGAGAGGAGAGGCGACCTGCAACCCTGCGATAGAAGACGCCCCACCAATCGCTGCCATCCGGCAACGGCGGCAGCGGCAACCTTGGAGCCGGCGCCGGCGCAGGCTTCTCCGGCCGCTTCCTCTTCTTGGCACCCCGCACAGGAGCCATGGACGCCGAGGAGATCAAGGCACAACGAGGACTCGAAGACTGGAGGTGCTGAGATGTTGTGCCCCCGAAAAATAAAGTGTTTTTCAGGACGGGTTTCTTCGGTGCTATGAAAGCGCTGCGCAGCAGGGCATGCAAGCAGTCCCTCTTGCAGTTGCAGCGTTGAGGGGTTGTGTGCTCCGGCACTGCGTCTGCGTGGAACATTAGACAAAAGTCATGCGATGCAGGGTTACACTGTCACGAGGTTCTCGGTAAGACGCAGTCGAAAAATGGGTACACGGAACATAAATCGATTCGGTGCGAGAGAATATTGCAGTGTCACACTGTCACGAGGTTCTCAGTACGATGCAGTCGAAAAACGGGTACGCGGAACATAAACCGATTCGGTGCGAGAGAATATACCTATTTAAGATGATAGTTCGAGACTTGGGATAGTAGATGCAGATGAAATCTTAGGATGGCTCAAGCAATGATCTAGACATATCTTTTAAAAATTCAAGTTCAATCTTTCACCGTCCGCAAATTAGGAATCAATTTCACATAAGTAAAAACAAGGTACGGAGGAAAACAAGAAAATAGGATGTCATTTATAGACTCACTCAATCCAACACGACTTCTTCTAATCCTTCCCTATGTCAGATAGTAACCGCCGCCACCACCTGAAATTCCTCACCATTAATCGTCAACACACACTTAGGATTATCAAGTTGTCGCCCTTCTCTTCTCTCCAGTGGTACTCAGCACCGATGAGGAGAATGACTTCGGGATGATCGAGTACCATACCTGATGTCGATCTAGAGGACGTCTAGTATTGACCCGTTCCTCGATCCGGAACGACGATCTCGTGGATATGGAACACCACGTCATGCCATGTTCCATGTGACTTAGATGTCATGCACAAAGAGATGGGCTCACATTTTGGATCAATGGTTTAGGATTGATTTGGTTTGGTGTGAAACGCTATCCCAAATTGCAGCGGGTTGCGCCAGCAGTATGAGCACGTGGTAGAAGTCAAGTGGGCTACAACACGTTGTACGAGTTACATGGCTATATCATGCGGTATGAGTTGCAGTGGACTGCGATACACGGTATGAGTTGTGGTGGGCTACGATAGGCATTGTGAGTTGTGGTCATCTACCACTAATAGAGAACTGACCTTCCATCTTGGTGTTTTTGTACAGGTTGATTTTAGATTCGGAACTAAAGTACTTTTAGTCCCAAGTCAAAAAAATGAGGCACTGAAGGACACCGATGGGAGGGGCTTTAGTGTCGGTTGTAAAGACCAACCGGGACTAAAGCCTCCCCCTTTAGTCCCGGTTGTAACGGCTAAAAAATTTAGCATCAACGCCCCCTTTTGTCCCGGTTGGAAATTCCAACCGGGACAAAAGCCTCCCTATCCCGGTTGGTAATTTCAACCAGAACTAAACCTTTTGTCCCAGTTGGAAATTGCAACAAGGACAAGGAGGGTCTTTTGTCCCGGTTGGAATTTCCAACCGGGACAAAATCTCATCGCCTCCCTCTTTCTCTCCACTTATCTCCTCCTCTCCCTTTCTTATCTCCCACACAGGGCCTCTCCACCTTATCTCTTCTTCCTCCTCCTCCTCTCCCTTTCTTCCAGGCTCCAGCGCGGGCGGGCGGCTGGCGTGGGTGGCTTTTTTTAAAAAAAAAATTAGTCCTGGTTGGTAACGCCAACAGGGACTAAAGGGGACCTTTAGTGCCGGATGAATTGATCCGAGACTAAAGGACCCCCTTTTATCTCGAGTAGTTAGTTCCGGTTAGATTTTCGGCATCTATGACCCTTACCAATCGGGACTAAAGGTCCGTTTTCCAGTAGTGTACGGTCTACGGTATCAATTACGATGAGCTTCGGCACACAGTATGAGTTGCGGCTGGCTATGGCATGTGGTATGAGTTGCGGTGAGCTACAACGTGTGGTAGATGGTTTCGCTTTTAGACCCATCATGCATGAGGTACGGTGTGAGGTTGCTGGACATGGTATGGCATTTTTGCTCTATGAGCATTCTAAATTAGATAGTCTAAATAGATTATACTAATAAAGCGAGCCCCGATCCCATGAGAAACAGATGTGAGAGAGGTAGACACTGAGAAAGAATGAAAGATAGTGCGGGCAGGAGAGAAGGGAGACAGAGGTCGAACGAGTGGGTTTATCATTTTTTATATTTTATTTTATCGGTTAGGTTGGTCTCACCTTAGCGAAACCAACTGTTCAACATGGCCGTTACAGTCACTTGTCATCCACATCGTCAAAAACTAGATTTGAAACTATAGCTTGATAGCCAAAGTTAGTTTAATGGCAGAAGTATGTTGTTTTAGAGTTGGATCGATAAAACAAGGCTCCGGTAATGGGTAAAAATGAACCTTTTCTGGATATAATGCGAGAATTCTGAAAGGAAGTTCTGGATTTCCCAAAATTTTAAGAACCGTGTGTGTTTCTCACATACTGTCATGCTTTTGTTTGATCCCTGCAACGAAAAGACACAATATGTGTATATTGCATAAATTTCAAAAAAGAGATGGGCCATCTATTTTCAGTACACGTGTCAGTATTTTTCATCTAAAGAGCCCACTCAAAATCATGATCCTAGCCCACACACCAGCCAAACTATATCTAGTGTAACAACACGTGATGTGCCATTTTGTACTTTAATTCGTACCATATTGAATATCTTTAAGTTGATTTTTGGTATAATAGTTTGCAATATATCATTCGATTTTACGGAATTGCAATGAGACGTCCATGCAATGCATAAAGATTCGTGCAGGGATCGATGATCTAGGATGGATTTGATATTTTGGAGTGAAATGGTAACCCAAAATTGCGTTGGGTTGTGGCACATGGTATGACTTGCGGTGGGTTACAACACGCACGCGGTATAAGTTACGTAAGCTGCTGCACTCAGTATTGAGTTGCGGTGGATGGCGGATGATGTCGCTTTTAGACCCATCATGCATGAGCCACGGTGCAAGGTTGCTAGGGGAAGTCTCAACATATTTTTTATATATATTTTTTATTCCAGATTCTCTAATTCACTCCCATGAGAAGTTGAACCTAAACCTGCTAGATGCTACTTAGGTGCTCTAAGCACTAGGCTAGAGGTCATTTCGCCTCTAAGTTAATTATAAATTGGATAGTCTAAGTAGTTACACTAACACAAGGTAGACCTGAGGGAGAAAGACGAGGGAGGGAGACACTGAGCGGGAGAGTGGTATGGCGTGGGGATAGGAGAGAAGGAAGAGAGAGGTCGACAAGTGGGTCCATCATTTTTTCTCATATTTACATTTTTTTACACGTTGAGTTGGTGCCACTTCAACAAAACCAACAGTTCATAGTTGGTCCTCATGGCCACTTGTCATCCATATCGGTAAAAATTAGGTTTGAAATCAGCTTGATGGCCAAAGTTATTCAGTACCCATAGTTTAATGGGAAAAATATAGATGGGTAAAAATGGAATTTTGTTTTCCTAAATACAATGTGAGCATTCTGAAATGGAGTTTTGGTTTGCCTAAAGGTTTAAGAACCATGCGTGCTTCTCACGTGCTAACATGCTAGATCCCTGTAATGAAAATGCGCACAACTTGCCGACGACGATTAATAGATGTATCAGATGAGTAGGCTGTTTGATACCATACAGAAGTAATTATGGAACGGCACAAGCCATGAGGCTGTCGGTGCCTTCATTATATGGTCATTGGTCAAGATAAAAGTATTACAAGTCCATATAGGACATGTCGGTACAGGACTACCGGACCGAGTAGGACTCTAAGTCCTGGATGATTACATCAAGAGAGACATAGCAGAGCCCTAATACATGAAGTGTTTCTAATATACATGTGCATGTACCACTAGGCCACAAAAGATCTGTGTTGGTGGCTAAAAGGGGTCTATGCTGGCAGACCAAGCACCCGTCAGTAACCTTGAGCCATCACAAATGCCGTTTGTGCTGGAGGGTGCTCGCCCGCCAGCACAGAGCGGTCTGTGCTGGCGGGCGACGTTAGCCACCCGCTAGTACAGATGATTTCTATGCTGGTGGGTGGTTACATCGCCCGCCACCACAGATGGTTTCTGTGCTGGCGGGTGCTTATGTCACCCGCCAGGAATATGTATTTTCCCATCCAATATATTATTTTTCATGAGTTATTTATAATTTCTATTTCCCATCGGTTATAGTCGTGAAATTGAAATATGTATCTCCAACCACCTAACAACAAACTTGAATAATAAATAATTCATATTATTCAAAACTGCATCGTACATGATGGGATACGAGGTAGGCTACGCTAGCGCAAATCAAAATTTCTACCGCGTATAACCAGGAAGAACTGTCGTATAAGGATCACGGGATTACCACTCGACGCACTACTGGTGCGGAAGATGTAGATATGCGTCGGTGCAGTGAAGACGATCACGTAGTCGTACGTAGTCGATCGATCACGTCACGTCCAGCAGCTCCCACGTGCAGCAAGATCGCCTCCGGTGCCGCGGCTCGTCGTCGGCTCGTCGCGGCTCGTCGGCGGCTCGTCGATGGCTCGTCCAAGTGCTGCAGGCGCAACACCTCCAAGGTATCCACACGTGCAGGGAGGAAGCGTCGCAAGCCGGACTGCTAGATCCACGAGTTGCAACAGGCGAGGGCGTGGGAGGCGCGGCAGGTGTGTTTCGCCAAAAGGTGTAAACCCTAGGGTGCCCCCACCCCTCTATTTATAGAGGTTCCTGATGGGCCTCTGGATCCGAGGCCCATTAGTACTCCTAAACCTAATCCAACTCGGATCAGATCCGAATTGGGCTTCCAGCCCCTTAAGTGTGCGACCCTATGGGTTCGGATACGTATAGACATGGCCCGAGTACTCCTACTCGGCCCAATAGTCGGTAGCGGCCTCTAGCAAGACGTGCCAACTCCTATACGCATACGAAGATCATATCAGACGAACCATCACAACATAATATACATGCTATTGCCTTTGCCTCACGATATTTGGTCTAGCTTCAAGCCGACCTCTCTTTCTCGATCCTGTGATTCAGAATCCCTTTGTAGGTTAACTCTTAACCGTACGTAGCATGGCCACGCATTTTCGGATCCGATCACTCGAGGGGCCCAGAGATATCACTCTCAATCAGAGAGGGGCAAATCCCATCTTGATTGACCATGTCTCATAGCATGCTTCTTGACAAACCCGAAAACTACCTTTATAACTACCCTGTTACGGTGTAGCGTTTGATAGCCCCTAAGTAGGTCGATCCACATCTAGAATACATGCGACAATCTCAGGTCTAAGGACAAAGCGTATATGTTGTTTAAAGAGAGAACTACTTCTCGTGTTGGGTCAGTCCTAACACATGTCTCCACATGTGTCCACATTATTAGTTCAACATCTCCATGTCCATGACTTGTGAAACATAGTCATCAACTAATACATGTGCTAGTCTAATATTCATGTGTGTCCTCACATGAACTCCGACTAGGGACAACTTTAGAATAACCATACAAGTAAAGAGTTTCACATACAATTCACATAATTGCAAATCAATTCAAGTAGCCTTTAATGGATATTCAATGAACACAATATACAAATCATGGATACAAATGGAATATCATCATCTCTATGATTGCCTCTAGGGCATACCTCCAACGGTACATAATATATAATTCACATTATTAAAAATTCAACATTTGAAATATAGCTATTCTTTACCACGCTAATATTAAAACCATTATACGAAGATCTTTGCATTCGTCCGCCATCAACATGCCATGTTTATCAAAAAATGCTCCATCCTCATGACAAATCTCGCATTGGATGAACATCGTCATCTCCCTACAAATGTTGTCGATTTGTTTGTCTTTGAGCTTGACATCGTGAGTGTCGATCCTAGACATATGCAGGTATACAGTAAATGAAGATTAGGATGTATTACCATTAGGAAGTTAGCACATGACAGTGTATATGAGACTTACGTGTACAGGATTCGCCTGGTACCTCCCATTGTTTCTGAGGAACTCGCACACGTAATATCCGCATAGCGCAGTATCGGGAGGTTGCTTGTGGCACTACAATCAAATAGAAAAATGATGAGTTGTTATTAATGATAAGTATACATTATATGAAAAAAACCAAGTTTTTATGTTCTTACGAATCTATGATATATTATTTTCAAAGCTTTCTTCCTTTTTGGATCGTGGTCCCCACCTTTTAGTATATAAAGCTTATACGCACTTTGAGGATATAAAGACAAGAGTTAGTAATACAACTTAGGTGCATAGAATGTCAACATGCATTTAAGTACTACCAAGAAATATCTTACTTTTGTATAATACCTATGAATTCCTTGTAACTATCTCTACTAAATTTGGCTGAGTCGAGGACCACTGCTTCTCCTACCTTGGGTAAAATAATGATACAAACCCAGTGGTCTCTGCATTATATTAAAATAATTTATATTATAGACAGCATTAAATAGCACCAAGTATATATATAGTAATTAAAACTAGCTAACTTACTGAAAATTGTAAGGAGCCATGATACGATTCTTGTCAGTCTTTTTCCTTATTACTCTTGCAATGTATACGGACACTTTGTGCATTTCATCTCCATGAGCTTTTGATTTTATAGCATTTTTCTCTGCTTGTGTCTGTGCTACTTCCATTTGTGTTTTGATCGTTTCCGTTATTTTGTGTGCTCTGGCTCGCTTATTCATGCTGGGTCAAGGTACGCTGCCTTGAACTTGCCATTCGTCAATTCTTCCTCCCTCCATTGCATCCTACAGAATAGGTCGCTCGGGTACTTGACATATAAAATATATATGTATGTATTTAAAACTCGTGTATGCGATACATGTGGACTTACAAGCACCATACGGTAATGACATTCACGTCGAGGTGTTGTCGACAGTAAAGTCTGTGCAAATCCTCGAAATTGATCATAATCTGGTAATCGAGAATGCCAAGAAAAACCTTAGTTGGGACACACACTGTGATTGCTTGAATGCCTTGCTTCATTGCATTCATGATCCATCCATGCAGCTTATTCAGTTCCCATAGGCCCTCCAACAGATCTCACCGATACAAGAATGGTTTGCTATGCTTATAATTCTCTGGGACTTCATCTGATGCAAAGAAATTGAGGTTTTGATCCTTTTCCTTTTGCTGAGAGGCACAAAAGTTACAGATTTCTCACCGGAAGATGAAGCCTTCTTCTTCAATACGTTTAAAAACTTGTTGACTTCTGTTGATGGAGCCTTTTGATCATATGTGCTGACCATACGAGGTACCACTGGCCACTAGGGAGGTGAAGATGCTGGCGAAGGCGATGTTGGATCAATAACTTGTAAATCATCTACTCGTTCATCACCTTGGAGTAGTGATGTCCAATCATCCTTATTGAGAGCTTTTAGAATAGGTGATAACATTGGCTGCTCGCCCTCATTGGTAGCACCCTGCACATGTGACAAGGTCGACTGCTCCGTGTCAATATTTGAATCTAGAAGGGGTACATCTTGGCTTGCCCATGAGGTTTCTGGCGACGCATTAGTCAGAACGATATCTCAACGATGCCACAGTATGTACTGGTTCATCACATCATCGAGAACCTCAATCCCCTCATCATTAGGGATGTCAATCTCGCACGACTCATCCAACACTGTAACAACTTGCACCCAGGCGTATTCTGGCAGGGGTTCCTCTAGGAACACATGACCTGTTACTGCCATGCCGGTTGTGACCTCTCGAAACTTATTTTGTTTCCTTCCATAAGGTATCACCAACCTACATGGTGCATCCACTTGTATGTCGTCAACGGGATACCTCACGTTTGCAATGGAGCCAGTACTACTCGAAAAAACGAATCTTGTGTGGGCAAGCAGCATGGTTGGCTCTACCTGTCGTTGACCATCGGATGCTGTCGGGTCAGCCCTTGTTGCTAGTTGCTGGCTGGCGAAGAACTCAATCAACTCCTGCTTGGCGATTTCTCTCATCTTCTCTTCAAGGTTTTTCTTATAACGGTTGTGCTTCTTGTAGGTTGCTTGGTTGTTGGGGAATGCTTTACCCCAGATCAATGTTGATGATATCCTTCGAACACGCCCAGAGTGCTGCGCGGTTCCGATTGCAGCTATTAGATGATCTTTCTCCCTGTTCGGCTTAAAAAGACCCTTTTTTTGCGCCTTAGTGAGCTGTTCCAACCTCGCGTAAATTTCATCTTTTGTTGGGTGTTTGAATTTAACCTTGTCGTTGGGTGTTACTTTCGAAATTTGAGCTAGTACCCAATTCCTGCTGCACTCATCCAAGCCTTTAAACAAATCCGGTAAACCAACTCTCCTCTGTGCTTCTTCCTCTCTTCTCCATTTAGCGATCTTGGCTGCGTACCCTCTCGCACCCAAGTGATGGGTGTTCTAGGCGGATTTCATAGCCTTCACTGTATTTTCTTCGCTCAGGGCTTTTGCTTCTGGCATATTCTTCTGTTGTATGAACTCTTCCCACATTTCTGGAGGGATCCTACCGAAGTCATCCCTAGCATTCTTGCCTTTTTGTACATATTCTTTATTAAGAGTAGACCTCCAATTCCTGAAACATCTCCTAAGGAGGCCCTCAGCAAAGTTTATTGCGAATTTCTCTTGATCTTCAATAAAAGTGAATCTTTCTTACAATGTGGCCCACAATGCATCCTTTGTAGTGGTAGGCACATTCTTCCAATTACTAATCATGATCCGGGTCTGTAATTTATCCCTGACAATAGCTCCAGATATGTTCCGAAACCTAGCAGATATCCCCTCAGGTAATATGGGCTCACCTTTGGTGCCAAGTGTCGGTGTCGAAAGTTATTGGTAGAACGACTTGTCCTAGCGGTATGGCTGCATTTCCGGGGACAATCCCATAAAAAGGTGAGTCCGTTGGAGTGAGCATATCTATGATGTCGAGGCACATTTTCCTTAGTGTTTTGGCGGAAATGACGTTGAGTCCGCTTCCGCCATCAATGAGTACTTTGGTCAGTCTAGAGCCTGCAACGACAGGGTCGAGTACCAGAGGGAATCAACCTGGTTCTGAAAAACTTGTCCATTGATCCTTTCTACCGAAAGTTATGGGTATCTCAGACCATTTGAGTGGTGTGGGAGTAGTTGGCTCGATAGCCATAATTTCTCTGAGTACTAGCTTGTTGGACTGCTTGGACGCAGTACCCAGGATTCCGCCAAAAATGATGTTAACTGTTTTAGAGGAGGTCTAGAATTCTCCTTAGCCTTCTTCATCTTTATTGATTTTGCCTTTACCCTTGTCTTTTTTCTGACCAAAGTCTTCGGGATGGAGTGGTGCAGGTAGTTCTTGCATTACTCGGCGCATGCTGTAGCAATCTATCACCGAGTGTTTATTGTTTGGATGCCATGGGCATTGTTTCTTGAGTAACTCGGTGAAGGTGGGCCCTTCATCTGTTGGACTTAGTACCCGGGATTCCGCCAAACATAACGTTAACTGTTTTAGGGGCGGTCTAGAATTCTCCTTAGCCTTCTTCATCTTTATTGATTTTGCCTTTACCCTTGTCTTTTTTCTGACCAAAGTCTTCGGGATGGAGTGGTGCGGGTAGTTCTTGCATTACTCGACGCATGCTATAGCAATCTATCGCCGAGTGTTTGCTGTTTGGATGTCATGGGCATTGTTTCTTGAGTAACTCGGTGAAGGTGGGCCCTTCATCACGTTTGCGGAACCCATTCTTCCATGAGTTGGTCATAGTAGCAATAGTGTTGTCGGGTTTGCACTTGCGGTTCGGATTACCCGAGTAGTTGTTTCAAGTATCAGTGTTTCAGTTTCTGTCTTGTTCATGACTGTTGTTATTGTTGTCACAACCGCGGCTGCGATGGGAGCCAAATCGCTCACGCTCTTTATCTTCTTTGTTTGTCCATTGCTGTACCATGACTTTGAGATCTTTGACGGTGGCTGGACGACGTCTGTCAAAGTCTTGGTATGTTCGACGATCGTAGAGGCCATTTTGAAAGCACTCAATGATGTATGTTTCTTAGATGTCGACTATTGTAGCCTTCTTTTTGAAGAAACGGCGCAGATAGTCACGGAGTGTCTCGCTTTCTTTCTGTTTAACTTGGCTTAGATCAATTTTATTGCCTGGGCGGGACATGGAGCCCGCGTAATTATTGGCAAAAGCTTTTGTCAAATCTTCCCAAGAGTCAATGGTTCTAGGCTTGAGTGACTCAAGCCATGTTAATGCCGCAGGTTCCATGCATATGGGAAAGTGAATGACCTTTGTGTCGCCGTTGCCTCCGGCTGCTTGAACTGCCAGTGAGTAGCACCGTGGCCATTGAACTGGGTCTTGCTTGCCATCGTACTTGGTGATCCCTGTTGGCTTGAACTTCTCGGGTAATCTAGTCCTCATTACCCATGCAGTGAAGGTAGGAAAATGGTTACAGTTATCGACTTCGCATTCGTGTTCGCGGCGACTATTGATTACTTCCCTTAGATCACTGAAAATTGATGCTTCGCGATCCGTTCTGCGATGGTGAGGGCTTTTTGCGGAATTGGTGCAGCTGGCATCTCCAGCATCTCTATTTCGTCTTGGGCCTCGCGTTCATCTCTATTTTGCCTCTGGCTATGTTGCCTTGGCTGGTTGACTACTTCGTTGCTTTTTCTTTGAGCCTCACGATGGCCATCATGGACCGCAACATCTCTGCTGCCATCTTGATGAGCCGAGTTGTGAGGAATAGATGGGATATGGGGATTCTTTATCGAGTAGTTTGTAAGCTTGCTCTGCAAGTTGTGCGATTAACCCGTTGTCCCACTACGCGAGTTGTGCTATTAATTCATTGTCTTTGTCATGAGGTATGAGGGTTGATATAAGATTGATTAAGGCAATTGCTGCGAGTGGAGTGTTGTGTTCTCAAGCTTGCACTGCGTCGAATGCTCTTTTGAGGTTCATGATAGGGATATTTGTAGCTAGTAGTCGGCATCGATCCGCTCGGACAGCATTGCGTGCTCTTCGTTGATTTCTTTGTTCAGATGTTTCATCTTATGGGGCGTTAGCTGATGACTCGTCATCCGAAATATTATCAGGTTGTATAACTTGTTGAGGAGTTCTCTGAAAACTGGTACCCACATCATTATTTTGTGGTGTGATGACAAAGATTTCCCTATCCATGTAGTAGCTTCCAGAGCTTGACGTTGCAATCTCTGTGGTGCTTCCTTCCTTGTAGGTTGAAGTGAGCGGAGTACCCTCTTGATACGGAGCCAAGAAAGATGGCTTCATTCCAGGCCAATAAACGAATCTTCCTTGTGGGGTTGAAGTAATTACCAAAACTTGAGCTAGACCTGATAAAGGAACTTCTTGGACGTAGTCTGAGTCGAGGTCATAGTCTTTTACTGATTCGTGTTTGGATTGGATTCGAGTAAGGAAACTTTGGTGGACTACAGTTGTGCTACAGAGTCCGTGCGGGAATCAACTTCGACTTGAAGTCGACCTGCAGGGTAACTTGGGCGTCAGCCTGTGCGGACTAGTCCGAGTCAAGGTCGAGTCCCAACTGTAGTCGATCTCATTGTGGTGGACGTTGAAATTTTGGATTTTCTCGAAGGAGTTCTCTGTTCCTTGAACAAAATTCTCGTCGAGGCATTTCCTTTCCTGGTCATTGATGATGCAGCGTTGAAAAGATCCAGCACCGTCAGCGATGCAGAGCCAGGAGCCGAAGACGAAAGTTGCGCCTGGCACGCCAGCTGTCAATGTTTTAGACCAGCAACCCGCCTCGGGGGTACCCTAGGTGCTCTTTTGTGCGGCGGGTGTCGTTGAGAATCAAGGAGCCGATGGTGACGCAGGGGACACGATTTAGACAGGTTCGAGCCGCTAGATCGCGTAATACCCTACATCCTGTGTGTTGGTTGTATTTGAACTTCTTCGTTGTCCTCTGGAGGGGGTCCCTGCCCACCCTTATATAGTCGGGGAAGCAGGGTTACAGGGTGGAGTCCTAGTCAAACATGGTTACAGAATCCTACTCTAACTCAGTAGAGTAATCTCCTTCCTATCTGACTAGTCTTCGGGGAAACCATGAAGCCTACGCGCCCTGCAAAGTAGTCTTCATGTCCGAATAGGTTTCGGGTACATCCCCTTTGAGTGGGTCCGTAAGAGTTCAAGCGAGCCCAGGGGTGCCTAGCCGACACCAAGCTCTTTTATTACGAGAATACCTTTTTCAGGGATCTGGATTCGGCTTCATTTCTCGTGTTGCCTTTTCAGAATACTACTAGAAGCAGTAGTAGTCGAAGGTTGTGGTGCAAAGGCATCTACCTCCTTTTCATGCAGAGTTGATGTTCTACGATGTCGTGACGGGGAATAAACCTGGGATTGTCATTGTTCTATAGAGAAAACAATAGTTGGAATTTATCATCTTCATGTGAATAACAAACGTATCACTAGCTAGTATATGAATGTGCATGCAGGTACCTGATGATCCATGGTTGGATCGTATTCAAGGTCATCTTCATCTAGACGCTTGCGAGTCCTAGGTGGGCTTGGTTCGTACTCAGATGAAGTAGAATACGATCCACAATCGTCGTCAGAATCAGAATCCTCCTCGGCGGATTCAACATTGTTCTCACTGTTGTCCATCGCTCTTAATATGCAAAATTGTAATATTTGCAATTAAAAATTATTCATGAATTTATGCATATCAATAAATATTTGTGCACCAAACTTTTCCTTTCACAATTTATACATATTTATTATTCATGAATTTATGCATATCAACAACAAACTTTTCCATTCACAACTTATACATATTTATTACTCATGAAAATTGCAATCCATAAATATTTAAACACCACATTTATTATTACATTTTCTTTTCTACAATAATTTGCAATCCAGTAATTATATTTGCATGAAAAAACCAACCATGTGGCCCTGGGGAGAGGAAGAGGTGCGGCACGGGGGAGGGCCGGTGGAAGTGCGGCAGCCTCGGGGAGGGCCAGCGGTGGCGCGCCGGCGGTCAGGGAGGAGGCGGGGCTTGGGGAGGAGTGGCGGCGCGGCATCATGAAGCAGCGGGAAGCAGGGAGGCGCGGCGGCGTCGAGCGTAGGGGAGGTGGCCGGCGATGTCGGGGAGGAGCAGAGGCCGGGGGAGGACCGACGGCATCAGCAAGAAGCAGAGGCCGGGGAAGGGTTGGCGGTGGAGAGGAAGAGGTGGACCCATGGTGGAGATGCTAGCGTGGCCAGCCGTGGAGGTGTGGTGGTGGATGGCGGCATACGGGTGAGAAAGAGGCGACGTCGAGGAGGAGGAGGCGTTAGGGAAGGGGCTGCAGCGGCGCACCGGGAGGCGAGGAGGCACTCGGGTGACCGACGATGGCACTCCGGGAACGCGGCGGGGGAGAGGGTGTGCGACCAGCGGCGACACTCTAGGAGGGTGGCGGCATTGAGGGGCATTGGGGAGGGTGCCACGGCGGCACTCCGGGAGGCGAGGATGTGCTCGGGTGATCGGCGGCGGCATTCCGGGAGGGCGGCAGCATCGAGAGGCGTCGGGAAGGGGGCCGCGGTGGCGCTCTGAGAGGCGAGGCGGTGCTCGGGTGACCAGCAGCGGCATCGAGGAAGGTGGCGGTTCCGGCGTGAAATTTTGGCAACCTGACAGCATAGTGAAAGTTTCATGCTAGGACTTGGGAAAATTTGATGCCCAGCCGCAGGTTATATGGGACGCCTCAGTGCTGGTGGGCGCTAACGCCACCCGCCAGCACTGAGCCTCTACGCTGGCGGGCGACCAATTTTCAACCAATTTAAATACTTGATAAATGATTTCAAAATTATTTTTAACTTTTACACCTGAACATAAATGTTATGTAGTGAATGTAAAAAATATAATTTCATACATAACACAAATGTCTTGACTAGTTAGTTCACATGTCAGTATAGGTTGAAACACCTCATCAGTTATAGGGTGGACATAACTTGGATATCCATTTGGGAAAGATGTACTGTTACACTATCTCAAAATTGTGTTATTATTTTTGGTCCACGTTGGTTCACTGCTAAAATGGTTACATGCCAAATATCATGATTGTTCGTCAAATTTATATTTCATTAAAATTAAAATAAACCTAGATGAAATGGCACAATCCACCCCCCCCCCTTAGATTTGGTGTTTTCTTGTTAACATGCATTATGGATTATATCTCAAATCATCGAAATTTCTTAAATATGGACATTTTTCAAAGGTTTAACACAAAAATCCATTTACCTTTTGATTTAACTAAATTTTAATAAAATATAAATTTAGTCCAGCAAACATGATATTTTATATGTAACCACTTTAGTAGTGAACCAACGTGGACCAAAAATAATAACACAATTTTGAGATAGTATAACAATACGTCTTTCCCAAATGGATATCCAAGTCATGATCAACCTATAACTCATGAGGTGTTTCAGACTATAGTGACATGTGAACTAACTAGTCAAAATATTTGTGTTATGTATGAAATTATATTTTTTTACATTCACTACATAACATTTATGTTCACTATAAAAGTTTGAAACAATTTTGAAATTATTTACCAAGTATTTAAATTTCTTGAAAATTTTGTGAAACTTCTGCGTGGGTGGGTGCCCGCCAGCCAGCACAGAGCTTCTGTGCTAGCGGGCCGCATATAACTCGCAGCCGGGCACCAATTTTTCTCTAACTCGTGGCGGTTTTGCAAATCACGCCGTCAGGCTGCAGGATTCCGCTACGGCCCCCGAGCGCCGCCATCCTCATCCCCGAGCGCCGCCACCACGCGTCTTCCGCCCGGCCGGCTGCTCCCCACCGTGTGTCGTCTACACGCCCGTCATCATGCTCCCCGCGGGGCCGCCATCCTCCGCGAATGCGATCGCGCCTCTCGGATGTTGTCGCCGCAGGCCCTCCTCCGCGTACGCAACACGCGACCGCCGGGCCACCTTCCCTCCTCGGTTGCCGTCGCGCCGCCGCCGGTCCACCTCCTCCCTAGCTGCCGTCGCGCCGCCTCCCCTTGCCGGCCAACTCCGCCGCGGCCACCGAGCACCGCCGTCCCCCTCTCCGAGTGCCGCCACCGCTCGCCGTCTGCCGGTCCGCTGCTCCTCGCCACCGCCCTCCACGTCCCCTCCCCGGCCGGTTATTTTTTTTCCACTTTTTTTATTTTATTCAAGTAAATTAATTAAGAAGAATATGTTATGATTAGTGTATATGCAGATTATACTATACTTTAACATTTTGATTCCATGCAATTGTAACGTGATTAAAAATATGTTATGATTAGTTTATATGGAGATCACACTATATTTGTTTAGATAGGGATTGTGTTAGAAATTAAAAGTTGTTACCTTTTTCCATTTTTATTCCATGCAATTGCAAAATGATAATAAATATGTTATGATTAGTTATAACAATGTTCATGAGATCTATACCAACAATTGTAAATTTCTTCCATTATTTTAGATAATCTTTTATTCTGAGCATTTTGTAAATTTTATGTGGATAGTTTGGGCTAACTATGGCAAGTGGAAGTTCTTTTCCCCGTGGAGGTGGCAGGGGACATTTCGGGCTCGATGACCCTCCCGCTAGTCATCCAGGACTTCACTTCCATGGCCCTATTAACCCATTCGGCGATCAAAGCAGAGGAACAATTCCCAACATAGTAATAATATTTCCTTCTTTTAATTAATTTTGTTACTGCACATGAATAAATTCTAAATTTACTTACATCAATGCAGTTTATCAAACCTATTAGATGGCTCAAAGATATTGTCGAAGTTTTAGATGGTACTTCTCCTGTAGTTCAAACTGAGGACGTAGGTGAACCTAATTTGAAAAGAGTACATCTCTCTTTTGAAGTACCTGCTCGACATACAGATTTCACCTTGTTGTCACCAGGAGAGGCCATACCAAATAGGGTAACTATTGAGAGGACCGTCATGGAGGCCTGCCTAGAGCAGCTTAATGATCATGGGTTCTTTGTGCCAGACTTTTCATATTTTCGAATAAAACAACTCGAGGAGGGAGAAGGCAATGTGATTGTGACTGCTGAGAGGCTTTCTCGGCTTAACGACATGGTATGGAACATTCTTTTATCATTCTTTTAACTTTAGTTATGTTACATCTTTTAACTTTCATCATGTTATAATCACATTTTATAGGATATAAATGGTACTACCATTGCGGAAGTGAGCTTTCGTGAGATTCTGGATCAAGTCTTGGAATAGTTTGATTTGACTTACATGGGTGGAAACCCGATGTTCACCCCAGATTTGACGTTCCAGGCTCATCTCACTTTCTATAGGCCACATCAGTTAACGTCTCTATTGTTCGAGATTTATAGTAGTGTATGTGGTCGTCCATGTGAAGCGAAGGAGAGTGCACTCATCCGTGCTCTAACTTATTTTGATGAAGATCTTGGCTGGATGATTGGATACCTTAACTATATTCCATATCTAAAGAAACGAACCGGAGTATGAAATATATAACATGCATGGTTGTACCATTACCCTTTTCTTATGCATTTGAACTTGTGCTCTCTAGGACCTTTAAGTATTGATGTAAAAACTTGCACTATTATCAGAACTGGTTATATTGTATTGTGGCATGGATGTACCCTTACTCTTTTCTTCTGTTGGCCATCAATTACAAGATAATAAAGTCGAATTCACATTAATAAAGTCTTACAAGATAATTTATAAGTCTTACAAGATAATTAATAAGTCTTACAACATAACTAATAAGAAATACTAATTTATCCTTTAACGATTCTTCCTTCACGGTCACTACGTAACCATAGCTTCATGGATTTATCAATGCTTGCTTCAACACGCTTGATTCTTCATTCATGATCTTTGAAAAGGTCCAATTCCTTATACTGATTGTAATCCTCAATGTCCACTACACCTTCAACTCCAAGGATCCTTTGTTTTCCAGAGATGGAAATGTGCTTCTTTGCATTCATAGGGTCGGTTATGTAGAATACTTGTGCGACACGCTCAGCGAATACCCATGGGTCATCTTTGTAACCTACATTGGCTAGGTCTACAAGTCTCAACCCATAATTGTCATATGTAACACCATTCGGGTGTTTGACCCATTAGCACCGAAAGACGGGGATCCGGATATTCTCTCCATAGTCAAGTTCCCATATTTCCTCTATGAAACCGTAGCAAGTTATGTTCTTTCTGAATGTATCAATCGCCTCTATGCGAACACCATTGTTTTGGTACGCCATGCTTTTGTTGTCCTTTTTGGTGGTATAAAATGTGTATCCATTAATTTCATATGCTTGCCACGAGGTGACATTGCTTGATGGCCCAGATGCCAACCTGATCAATGTTACTTCTTCTGTGGAATTTCCTTGAAATAGCTGCTCATGATCCTTCAACCATGATGGGAAACGACACTTTTGCTCTTTGATGATCCAATCCTCCGAGCAACTATTACTTTGTCCACGGACCTCATTTAGGTGTTGCTCGATGAAGGGCTCCACTCTTGCGAGCTGTTGTAGAACACTTGAATGCGCTTTCTTCAATTGTTGGTTGTCCTTATCTATGAATCTTTTCATTCCAATGGTACCTCTCCCGGACAATCTGCCCTCATGTCAAGATTTTGATAAACCAATAGCTCTCATATCTTTTATGTAATCTATGCAGCAATCAATACTCTCTTTTGTATGGTAGCTCTCGATTATGCTGCCCTCTGGAAAGGTCTTGTTTCTCATGTATCCATTGAGAGTCGACATGAACCGTTCATATGTCCACATCTGATGGAAGTACGTAGGCCCTTGTTCAGTTATTTGCTGGACCATGTGGACCATGAGTTGTTCCATGATATCGAAAAAGGACGGAGGGAAGCACATCTCGAGCTGGGCCTGAGTTTCTAACACAAATAGTTGAAACCTAGCCAACTCGACACAATCGATCACTTTCTGCGAAATCACGTTGAAGAACACATCCGTGTGATAGCCATCTTTACGAATACTGGTTTGATAGCCCGAATCGCAATAGCGAGAAAAACTGTGATCATCACATGGCAATAATGAGAGTTATAGCCGACACGTGTCATGTCCTTCAATGAGACTAGTGACCGGATGTTTGATGAATCCCGTCAGCACTTTCAACCTACGCAAGTACTTGCACATAGCTAATCTCTCATCTGGTGTTAAGTTGTAGCTAGCTAAGGGAAGCTAATGCTTACCATTAGTTAGTTCTTACGGGTGGAGCTCTGGTCTGGTTTGAAGGTCAACCAGATCCTTACGTGATTTTAGTCCGACTTGTGCCTTGCCTGATAAGCACAAGAATCCGATGGTGCTATCGAACATATTCTTCTGAAGATGCATCCCATCAATGGCATGGCGCACCACCAGCTCTCGCCAGTATGGTAAATACTTTAAGAAGATAGACATGTTCTTAAACAGCACATCTGTGATGTCTATAGTTTCAGCCTGCTTCCTTCCTTTTTTTTGAATTATCAGCACCACCTAATGACTTCTTACCGTCTAACTTGACCTTCTCGCACATTTCAAATACTATTTTACCAGTAGCCGGTTTTGGAGCAAAATCATTCTCATTGGTGCCATCGAAAAAGTCCTTCATCCTACGGTATTTGTGCTTCTTCAATAAGAAGTGTCTGTACTGCATGAACATTGTCTTCATAGATCCCTTAAGGTACACATATGATGTTCCATCCAGGCAAACTACACATGCTATCTTACCTTTTACCTCACCTGTCAAGGCAAATAGGGTGGGATAATCATTGATGGTAACAAAGATAATGGCTCTTAGTGTGAAGTGTTCATGTCTGTACTCATCCCACATCCGAACCCCATCTTCCCAAAGCTTCTGCATATCTTCCGTCAATGGCTCAAGGAAAACATCTACGTCGATGCCAGGTTGCTTCAGGTCTTGTATTAGAATGGTTAGGAAAAGGAACTTTCTCTTGTGACATAGCCATGGGGGAAGGTTGTATATGATCATTGGCACTGGCCATGTGCTGTGCGTGCTGCTTCTTTCACCAAACGGATTCATGTTGTATGTACTCAATGCGAACCGTACATTCCTTTTTCCATTTGAAAACTCTAGATGATTGGCATCGAAGGTCCTCCACTGGTGAGTATCGAAAGAATGTCGAAGCTTTCTGTCATCCCTTATTAGGCGATCAGCATGCCAAGTCATCATTTCAGCGGTTTTTGGGTTTGAGAACAAACGCTTCAAACGGTCCACCACCGGCAAGTACCACATCACCAAGGCAGGGACTCTGCGCTGAGTCATCGTGTTAGTACCTATACAGGACTTGTCCTCCACTTGAGCACCAGCACTTTTCTTTGCAACCTTCTTCCTCTTATTCCCGATGGAGGAACTAGCACGGTCCTCATAGAAATCGGCATTACTTTTCTAACGGCTAGCATTGTAATTTGGACACTTTTCCAATGCCGCGTACTCACCGCGGTACAATATGCAGTGGTTCTTGCACACATGTATTCTTTACACACACATTTTCAATGGATTGATAATCTTCTTTGCTTCGTATGTGTTTTTTGGCACAAAGTTAGGTTTTGGGAGTAAATTGTCCAGCAGAGTAAGGAGATCATTGAAACTATTGTCTGACCAGCCAAATTTAGCATTCATGATCAAAAGATGAAGGACGAAATACAACACTGTCCACTCTTTCCCACATCCCACATACATACAATCCTTTGCTGCCTTCTTGAGTGTCTCGAAATTCTCTAACCCTTTAGCACTCCCTAGCAACACTTTCGGTTCAATGTGCCGCAACATGTCCTCTATATCAACATCACGTTCCTCGTCCACCTGTGGTTCTACACGCGCATATGTTTGATCGCCATTTTGATCTCCACGGTCGTAATCATCATCCATCATAATATGATCATTTTCGTTTGCATCATCACCACCCACTTCATCACAGCTAGTATCAATGTCTGTGTTGTTGAAATACCTCCTTCCTCACCATGGTGGGACCAAATTGTGTATCCATCCATAAAATCTCGCTTTATCAAATGCCTCTTGATGACATCAGTATCCTCCCGTACAATATTGTTGCTACAGTCAAAACACGGACAATGTCTTTGCTTTGTCTTGCAAATGCGAGCATCCTTCTTCGCAACGTTCACAAACTTTGATACCTCTGACATGAAAGTATGCGAATATCTCTGTATACCATACATCCATGCTCTATGATCCATCTTTAACAACCTATGACAAGAATTCTATATTATATTAACTAATTTAATGAGCTATGGGTCACAATTCTATAAACTAAAGTAAATTATGGATGTAGTAACTAATAAGTAGGAAGAAATATAATAAAAACCAATTCTATATTAACCTAAATGAAACTCAATTAAACCTTGGATGTAATAATTAATAAGAAGAAGGAAAAAAGTCAAACTCAATTATATATTAAGATAATCAACATCATTAATTAAAATTATAATTATAATAATTCATAAGTAGGAAAAATATAACCAAACTTAATTCTATATTACATTAAAATGACAGACATAGCATTGTCATGGTTATAATATAACCATAGAATTTTATTTGCAAAAATAATCCATTTCTAGTTATTTTCTCTCTTCCCTCCTCTCTTTCCTAGTTCTAGATCTAGATCTAGATGACAACCTAATGAAGCTAGAAATGATGGATACAAGTTGAAAAGGAAGATTCAAATGGCACAAACTCACCTTATATAGCCACCTCCTCCAAAGAAATCAAGAGCAAAACCTTCCCCCTTAGATTTAGTGTTTTTGGAGCTTTTTCCAAGCTCCTCTCGGGCAAGCTCCAAATGGACGGTTGCTTGGGGAAGAAGATGCCCGCGGCCTTAAATGGGCGAGCTCTGTGCTGACGGGTGATATAAGCCAACCGCCAGCACAGATGGGGTGCATCTGTGCTGGCGGGTGCTTGCATCTCCCACCAGCACAATGGCTTCTTTGCTGGCGGGTGCCAATCACGCCCGCCAGCACGTTAAATTGCCTATGCCAGCATAAATCAAATATGGCGTAGTGTACAATGTAAATTTGTTGAAAAGGTAGTATTTTCTCTCTTTTGTTACAAGGATGTCCTTAGCTGGCCCCTTTCTGATACTTTCATGGCACCATCCTAGTTGTATTGTATGTAACATCCGCCATCTAATTTTGTGTTTGTGAACTCTAAAGAAAGAATCGTTTAGAATTTAGGAGCCAACAACATATGTATGCATAACAATTCGTGTGAATGTTTGGATTTGCTTTGGGCCAACTGATTTGTGTGGGGTACACTAGTTATGTACTATATGATAGCATTAATAATATGGAATTATTGTGGGTTTACGTTCTCCCCCTTTCAAGTGGCTTGTACTCCCTCCGTTCCAAATTGTAGGTCGTTTGGGTTTTTCTAGATTCAGAGATATTATTATGCATCTAGATATAGTGTATGTCTATATGCATAATAATATCTAATAATATTTATGAACCTAAAAGAGTCAAAACGATCTACAATTTAGAATGGAGGAGTATTTTCTTTTGTTGATAACACATTGGCACACATGATGGTTTTTATATGCATGTCCGGATGTCCAACCCGTGTTGTCCTATATAAGGCCTCAAACTAGTTGAGTGACAAAGTCAAGGCCAAAATAATGATCACAAAAATTAAGCCACTTGATTTCATTTGTATATGACGCGTGCATTCCCTTTTTAAACACCATGACATGGTACATCAGCCAGTACAGGCAACGTATGCAGGCACAGTTTGCATGCCAGCACGCTTATATTTTTGTACAACTTCCTAACAAGATGACCACCACTTTGCAACACGGAAGTGCTATTTTGACTGCCAATCCAAATTAAATGCGAGAATACATTGAATAAACACTAATAAATTACAACACAAAATTGGTGCCGATGAACTTACACTAATTATTCCACAAAGAGACCTTGATCAGTTTTGTTGCTCGAAAAAACATCTTGCAGAACCAGAGATATTGGGAAAACAAAATACAAAGTTTTGTGAAAGAATAATATTTTTTTCAAATGGCCTGCCTTTAGCTTCTCCAGTTATGCTTGCAATGCCGATTGTTGAGACATTATATGTTTATACTCCCCGTGAGGGTTAGGGTTCCCTCACAAACAAACCCTTCAAATTAACCCAGACTGAGAAAAAGTAGTAAATTTTAGCATTTGTTGTTTGCAACATATTTTCCTGCAATGCAAGAAAAAAAACTTTAGCTAATTGGAGACCACCATCAATTTATTTGCACCACGTAACAGACCACGAACGTGTTATGCACCCCACGATGTGACGTGTCCGTTGCTATAAGCTAGTGCCATGCCTCGTTCTTAAAACGACGATGCATGTGGGGCGTGGAGGCGTGTAGAGGCATTTATTCGAGGGTTGTTGGATTATACGAAGAGAGGTGGTTTGGGGATTTGACTGGGGATTTAAAGGTCTAGGAAGAAAATTATGTATTTAAGTGTACTCACCCGTCAAGTTATTAGAGAGATGATGTACTAAGTGTACTAATTGTGCATTTAACTTTTTTTTTTCTTACATCGTGGTGATCATGGTTCCTCTGAGTTGATGTTTGGGGATACTAATGAATTACTCCCTCTGTTCTAAATTATAAGTCATTCTAATTTTCTTGGAGGGTCAAAGCATCTCAAGTTTGATCAAATTTATACAATAAAGTACTAACATTCATGATACCAAATAGGTACCATTAGTTTCTTCATTAAATATATTTTTATAGTATATCTATTCGGTGTCATGATCTTTTCTATAATTTTGGTCAAACATAAAATGGTTTGACTCTCCAGAAAAGTTGGAATGACTTATAATTTGGAACGGAGGGAGTAGATTGTAGATATACTAATTTGTCAGATAATTTTTTTAATAATAACTCGTGTTTTAGAATATATAGAAGATTAATTTGTGTCTTTTCGACCCATTTTCTTTCCATACATTTGTATCGGGGTACACAAATCGGCGTGGGCGCGTGGCGTACTGCTTCCTGGGCCTAGCGGAGCAGACCGACCCGGAGCACGAACCAACCCGGACCGGACCGCTCCTCGGCGGTATCGAAACCACAGCCACACAGCGACACGGGCAGCCGGCGCTCGGCGTCCGGCGGCACACCGCGGCAGGCCGGCAGCCATGGCTCGCCCTTCGAAGCTCTACCTCGTCTGCTACAACTCCCTCCAAGCGCTCGGATGGTAGCCACCTGCAACTTGAACCAGCGACGACCGGCCGGTTGCTTCCCCTACTAATGTTTCTCTTCGTTTCCTTGGTGAATTCAGGTTCATCGCCCTCCTCCGCCTCCTGCCCTGCCTCGCCCATCCCGTCTCCGCCCACTCCGCGTACGCGGTCGCCGGCGACCTCATATGTACCCTCCTGGCCTCCTCCTCTCCTCCTTCCCTCCCGTTCTCCGCTGCCTCGTCTGAATTACCTGCGGGGTTTGATACCTTTTCTTTTGTTCTGGTTCGAAGGCTTCCTGCAGACCTGCGCGATTCTTGAGACGGTCCATGCCGCGATCGGTGGGATGAATTGTTCAACGCCTATCTCTTTTCAACCCCCCCGCCCCCCTTAAATTTCTTCTATATCGTGATGCTTGATGTTTGAATTGACGATGGACCGGTGCCGTTTTGATACAGGATTGGTGCCCACTGCGCCGCTTCTTGCTGTCTTGCAATGGGGAGGGAGGACTCACTTTGTTCTCGCTGTTGTCCGACAAATCCCCCAGGTGAGATTCTTGGATGGCCTTGGAACGATCGAGGGCTTCAACTTTGCTTGGTTTCATCTTCTGAAGCTTAACCTGGGCTTATCTGTTCAGTTCACATTTGGCAACTGCAGGTTCAGAGCAGTCCCTCTGTTTTCATAACGTTTATGGCTTGGAGCATAGCTGAGGTGCGAATGAATGTCCCTTTTTTCTTCCTATGTCCATCTATTGCTTGGATTGAGATAGGAGTCATAGGGTGCAATGTCCTGCAATAAAGATTTAGCTTGGAAAATATTTTTTTTCTAGAATACGCAGGAGAGCTGCGTATCATTCCATTAAGAAGAGATAAAAGTACTAATACAACGCGGGCCTATTCCGGGCACACGCACACGGTCAATAGAGCAAAAGGCCGATTACACGATACTGGAGCTACAAAAATTAAGACCTTTAAGTCCTAACGTCACTGACTCACAAAACGCCAGCCCACACTAAGTAGGCAGTGTGCCCCGGCCATGAACCAGGTCGCCGCTTCCTCCGCGACTGCGTCTGCTAGCTGCTGCGGTGTCCGATGAGTGCCTCCGGCGAAGACCCGATTATTGCGCTCTTTCCAAATGAGCCAGGACACTAAGGTGAATGTGGAGTCGAGCCCTTGCTTCCTAGCGCCATGAAATCCTCGTCTCCGGAGCAACCACCAGTCCAACAATGAAGACCCAGCGGCTGGCAAGGATGAGGCATTTCCCGTCAGTTGATCAACTAAGTGCCATACCTGCTGCGTGTAACTGCAGGTTGCAAGCAGGTGATCAGAGGTCTCAGGCTCTTGGCAACATAAACAGCAGTCGTCCCAGTTTTGCAACCCCTGCTTCTTACGACGAGCCGATGTCCAAAGCCGCTGTCTTGTATCAATAAACAGATACAAGAGTTTATCTCTATTTGTCATGTGGTATTCTTAGTACAGATATGTTCATTGTTGTTTTATTGATAGGCTAGTTTATATTTATTATGCATGTCTATGGAGTTAATTTCCCGCCAGGTTCAGTGCTATCAGTATGGATATTGAGTTGTAGTGAATTAGCTTTTGAGTAGTTCTCAACCAATAGACATGTTTGTGTAAGGGGAATAACAATACTATTGATTGGTGATTACCTACTGAGGAAAATAAAATATTACACTAATATTATCGTCTAGGAAGTAGGAAGTAAACTATACTAGCAAAGTTGAAGTAAACAATACTGGCAAAGTTTATAGCAAATACTGAACTTGAACGAAATTTATGTGCTCGTCAAGTTGCATCTTTTATGTTAGGTTTGTTTTAACCAAGTATAATCTCCGGCATGTTTTATAATACAGGTCATCCGCTATTCCCACTATGCTCTGACTTCCTTAAAAGTTTGTCCGTCTTGGGTGACTTATCTCAGGTTGCATTCCATGACAATCTCAATGCCACACTTCTATGGCAATTTAATTTGGTTCTAATTTTATATGCTGTTGTATTTTACATGTTGTTACCTTGTAAACACATCCACAAGTTAAACCTAACTGATTGACAGAAGATAGTTATCTTTTTTAAAGAACCACACAAGATCTTTGTAATAATAAAAAGGAAAATCTACTACAAATGGGGTAAGGTTCTGCATGAATCGCACACTTGTCGCTAGGTGTTTACAATGAATTTTTAGTAATGTTTGTCCAATAAGCTACAGAAAGGTCAGTTCTTTGGGATGTTGATCACATGTCTTGCAAAGTTGATTCCAAATACATGACATAATAGTGCATCAATGTTCCATGACACCATTATCTAGTAAAATATCACAACGACCACTTCACCTATGAGTTGTACAAGATGCCCAGCAGTCAAGTACTAGGCAGTATCAGTCAAATTTATAGTTTAGATGCTCTGCTTAGGCTTTTCAGACCATTTTATTTCTAATTCTCAGCTCAACGTACAGCTTTACATATGTGTGCTGCATATCATCATTCCTTTGGAAGAAACTCTAATGGGAACTCCCTGTAGGTACACAGCTTTCATCCCTCTGTATCCAATCGGGGTCGGACCCGGTGAAAGTAAGCTCAAAAGGTCTTCCTACAACTGTCACTCTTGACTAAAGTTAAACTGAGCTTGGTTCTTGCTATCCTTGCAGTGTGGACTATGTACCAAGCTCTCCCATTTGTGAAGAAGAGGAACCTCTACTCAGGTTTCTTCGAGAAGTTCTCCATGAGCTATCATTCATTTCTAGTGGTATGTCAGCTCCGTGAAACTGAAACATCTTGCAATGCTACTGCATTCTGTTTGACTATTTCACTGTTTCTTAACAAAAATTCAGCTAGTTCTTGATTCTGATATGCTCCTGGTGCTTACACAGGGTGTGCTGGTGTGCTATCCGTTGCTGTGGCTGAAGCTGTACTTGCATGTGTTCAAGCAACGCAAGTCAAAGCTGGGAAAGGGGAGCAGGAAGAAACGAGCCTGAGAAAATTGACCAGCTCAGCTCAGGTGTAATTTGTCACTCGCATGTGGGTGTTAACGGGTCATTGTGGATTGTTTTGAAACAAAATCACTGTGAATTGTTAAGGAATCTTGCAGATGATGCAATGGTGAAGGCTTTGGTGGATTGATCAGCAACTGAGTATAATACTAGCAGATTAATACTAGCAGATTACTGGGTTCTATGTTTGTTTCAGCTGCTCTGCGTTTCATGATTGTCTATAAGATATGCTGTATGCATAGTTGTATACTACTGGGCTGCTGGCAGGAAGCATATCTTACTCATGCTGCTGCTTGTTCAGTTGCCAATCTGATGATCCTGAGCTGCATGTTCAGTTGCTACATTCCAGCAGCCACACTGAACCTCATCACGATGCTGCGGTTGTAAGATAACTTTGACGGATGATTGCTGATTTAATGACGTTTTTGAGCCATCACCACCTTACCTTGTCACCATATCACATCGATTCAAATCGCATATATATAAGTTTTTTTAATGCGCAGGAGAAGCGAGTATATTTTGCATTCAGAATTCCTGATGCTTGGAGTAATCATGTTTTTTTATAAAAAAAATTAGGTGGGAGTAATCCTGCTGCATCAGCATTTACGGCCTGAATGCCACGAGGCGTTTCCGTTTTCCAGTCCCCAAAATGCCTAGCCAAGAGACCGGACGGCTAGCGACCTCACCGGTCAACGCCGCCGGCCAAGACCCCCAACCCTCGCCGCCGCCGGCCACCACCGTGCCGTTCCTCTCTATGGCCGAATCCACATTCCTGCCGTTTGGCCTCCCCTTGCTTCATTTGGGCGCAGGCTACCTCTTGGCCGCCATGCTGCCTGCGAGCGCGACCATGCCTCCCATTCCAGGTGCGGCAGCCTCTTCCCCTACCGGCTGCTCAACTCCCAAATGCAAGCGACGTAGCGTGTATTTGCTGATCAGGAGACAAAATGGTGATCGAAAAGGAGCTAAAGGCGATTGATTTACAGGTTCGCAGCTAACCTGGTGCCTGATTTGCTGTAAGGATTGTTCAGCTACTTTCAGCGCAAAATGCAGACAATTTCTAATTCAGGAAACTCTCGGTCTCACATGTTGCTTAAGTATCTAGATCCTTCGAGAAAAAGAAAATGGACACCATCTCTTCAGATAATCTACTGTAACTGATGAAATTGTTATTATTTTTACAACGTGGTGGGTATTTGCCGACTCAAAAGAAGAGGAAGTGGCAAATCTACCAACTGATTTCGATGGAAATTGACCTGAAAGAGGTGCCATTATCTTGTGAAACCATCCAAAAGGCAAGATCTGCAAAAATATCCTTTGCCTGTCATTGTCATGTCCAACTTATATTACATTTGACCCACAACAACAAAGGCATTCAAAGGGTGATATCTTGGCATCACCTGAAGTGTGCAATGTGTCCAGACGGCTGCTGCTATCTTGCAGCTCAGAAATATGTGGCCAGTTTGCCTCCACCTTGTGGGGTTTTCCTTCCATTATCTGCATGAGCAGATAAGTCCAAGTGATAGGCTGAGAGGTGTTGTGACACTGCTGGGGGATAAAAGGTATAAAAACCAAATAAATTTTGGAGCTGAGATCTGAGGATTGGTAAACTGGGTCTGGGATCACCAAATGGACTATGTTCTTCTGAGCTCTCATTTGCCATCTCACAATTTTGTTAACGCGAGGTATGATTCTCCCACTTCCTCTGTCTATGCAAAAGGTCTTTTGAAGTTCTCGAAGGACCATAAGTTCATATATCATTTGTTTTTGTAGTTTGTTAATTCCCTTGATCTTCTTTCAGGTCTCAGCAAGGCTCTAGTAGCCTCAGCAGTATAGGATTTGCAGTCATCAGAAACGGATGCTTAAAATTAAGATGCTGTGCTATTGGCGATGAACTCGGTGGTCAAGGGAGAATAAATCATCCTTTTAATGAAAACAATAATGGACCTGTTTTCCAAGGAATCAATGCATCAGGTGCTTCTTTTCGAACTGTTGGTGCTGAAATCACTCAGGAAACAGTAGATTTCTTTGTCAGCGATGCAGAGAGTGACCCGGACAAACCTACTGATGGTTTCTCCTCAATCGACCAAGCGATAAATGCTTTGCGTCAAGGAAAGGTAGGTAAAAGGCTACATTAGGATACTCTCCATACGCATTGGCACCTTTTTTTTCTCTATATTGCATTGTCACTTTATTTTTTATCATCGTAGTTTTTGTCTGACCTTGGGCATGGAACCTGTATTTTGTGGCATCGTGTTCAGAGTTTCAGCCTGTACTTTCGTCTCTGTATTTTGTTGCATTCATGGGCATGGTCATGGAGCATGCACGATGAAAGCTAACTGGACATTTATACAACATGATATTCCATATGTAGCGTGTACTGCATGACTCTTAAGTAGTAGTTCTTAATCAAGCATGATTCTCTGAATTTTACAGCTTAACAAGACGTCATGGATGCCATTGCCCATTATTTCAGTTATGAACACCGAGTTGTGCTATGGGTTCATTTCCACAGTGGAAAACTCTGCTGTTTCCATAGACCAAATCTATTTTTCTTTGAAATGATAAGACAGTTGAAAATTCAGGACTGGACCTTAAAAAATTAATGTGATATCGCATTAATAACGTTTCCATAGTACAGTTGAATTTAGCTACAAAGTTAACTATTCATTCTTCTCCAGTTTGTCATTGCTGTAGATGATGGAAATGGTGATAATGAGGGGGATCTTGTTATGGCAGCCACTCTAGTGAACCCGGAGTCAATTGCATTCATGATCAGGAACGGTTCTGGGATTATCTCTGTAGGCATGAAAGAAGAGGACTTAACAAGACTGATGATTCCTATGATGTCCCCAATCACAGAGATCGAAGACATTTCGACTGCTGCATCCACAGTAACAGTGGTAAAGATCTGTCATTTAATAGCCTTTGCAAAATTAGACAAAACCAGAATCCAAAATTTCTTGTTCAATTGTACCAAACTTGAAGCATTTTTTAATTATATTCAGGATGCCAGAGTGGGTATATCTACTGGCGTCTCCGCTGCAGACAGAGCAAAGACCATCCTTACTCTAGCCTCCCCTGATTCCAAGCCCAGTGATCTCAGACGACCAGGCCATATATTCCCCCTCAAGTACCGAAACGGAGGTGTGCTGAAAAGAGTTGGGCATACAGAAGCATCAGTTGACCTTGTCGCGTTGGCGGGTTTGCGTCCTGTATCTGTCCTGTCCACGGTCATGGACCCAAAGGACGGCTCGATGGCAGGGATAACAGTCCTGCAACAGATGGCTATGGAACACGATATACCAATCATTTCAATCGCTGATCTCATCCGGTTAGTATATCTTAAGGTGAAGCCTTTCAGAACCTAGCTTCCTTTGTTCTGCTTTTGATTGTACTGCTTGCATAACTCTCCAAGAGCAAACAGATACCTGAAAACTGAACTGTATCGGTTTTGTGTAGCTTAGTTCCAGGTTGCATATTCGCGACAAATAATTCCAGTTTGCAAATATCCTTTCTGAAGGTTTTGACAAAACATTTGGTATGATTCAGGTATAGAAGAAAACGGGAGAAACTGGTGGAGCTGATTGCGGTGTCTCGCTTGCCAACGAAATGGGGCCTCTTCCGGGCTTACTGCTACCAATCCAAGCTCGATGGAACTGAGCACATTGCTGTTGTGAAGGTAACGCAATTCAGTTCTGTCACGTCCCCGTCTCCAGGACCTTGAGATTGGACAGAATATCTCCGGTGATCTCATCGTTCTGCAATGGCTAATGTTTGCAGGGCAACATCGGCGATGGTGAAGACGTCCTCGTGAGGGTGCACTCGGAGTGCCTGACGGGCGACATCCTCGGCTCTGCCCGCTGCGACTGCGGCGACCAGCTGGAGCTGGCGATGCAGCTGATCGAAAAGGCCGGCCGTGGCGTGCTCGTGTACCTCCGCGGCCACGAGGGCCGCGGCATCGGCCTGGGCCAGAAGCTCCGCGCCTACAACCTGCAGGACGAGGGCCACGACACCGTCGAGGCCAACGTCGAGCTCGGCCTCGCCGTCGACGCCCGCGAATACGGCATCGGCGCCCAGGTACCCAGAGCCCTCTCAATTAACACGCATCGATCCACAAGAATTCATCTTGGCTCATTTTGTCAGGATAACGGGGGAAATTGGGAAACTGATGTGCTAAAAATTGAAGCGTTTTCGATCCAAATGTCTGTTCCAGATACTCCGTGACATCGGCGTGCGCACGATGCGGCTGATGACCAACAACCCGGCCAAGTTCATCGGGCTCAAGGGCTACGGCCTCGCCGTGGTGGGGAGGGTGCCGGTGCTCTCCCCGATCACCAAGGAGAACCAGAAATACCTCGAGACGAAGCGGACAAAGATGGGGCACGTCTACGGCTCCGACCTCCCTGGCAGGCTGTCGGAGTTTGCCAATCCGCAAGACACTGCCGCTGACGAAGAAGACGATACGCAAAACTGATAGAATACGATTACAACCACAAATTCTCATTTCTTTTCAGTTGTTCAATCCAAATAAGATTCAGACGGAGAACGAGAAATTGAAGAGAATTATCAATTGCGAGCTTATTACAGTGACAAGATATTCAGATACCAGACGTGGCAGTACCATTCATTTCATTGTTTCGTAAATCAGCATCACCAATTACACACTAATCCTCAACCCCTGACGAAGGGGAAGGAGGCGGCCAGAACACAAGGTCAAAGGATGGGGGGCATCATCTAGCAACCTAGGAGGAGGTGAACTTCGTGACGGCCTTGGTGCCCTCGGAGACGGCGTGCTTGGCGAGCTCGCCGGGGAGGACGAGGCGGACCGAGGTCTGGATCTCGCGCGACGTGATGGTGGGCTTCTTGTTGTACCTGGCGAGGCGCGCCGCCTCCTGCGCAAGCTTCTCGAAGATGTCATTGATGAACGAGTTCATGATCGACATGGCCTTGGAGGAGATGCCGATGTCCGGGTGCACCTGCTTGAGCACCTTGAAGATGTAGATCTTGTAGGTCTCCACGCTCTTCTTGGCCTTCTTCTTGCCCTTCTTGTCGCCGCCCTCCTTGGACGCCGGCAGCCGCTTCTCGGCCTTGGGCTTCTTCTCCGCCTTGGGGGCCTTCTCGGCCTTCTCCTCCGCGGGCTTCTTCTCCGCAGGCTTCTTCTCCGCCTTGGGCGCCATCGCGCACGGATCGAAGACGAAGACGACGGGAGGTTGAAGGAAACTCACGAGGAGGCTGGAAGAGTCAAGTCGGTCGGTGTGGTTGCGTACTGATGGAATGGGGAATCGGGTTGGGATTTATAGAAGGGAAGGGTAGCTCGCGATTGGTCGAGAGGAGGAGGGCGCGGATCGGAGACATGGAGGGATCCAGAGCGTCGGAGAGATCGGCGGTGCAGGTTGAGACACGTGGGGGAGACTCATTGGGCAGAAGTGGTGGGTCACGGATCTCAGAACGGTTAAAGGCAGTCAGCGGAAATTTTGGGCGCCCGAGCAGAAGCGGAGTGGGGCCCCGATTCCTTTCTTCAAGCTCGGCTCTTCTGGTGTGTGGGTCCCGATTGCAGGTTGGAGCATTACAATGAGTCCATGACGTGGAAATTATTAGAGCCTTTTATTTTCACACGTAACTAAAGACTGGTTAAAAAAAAGCAAAAAGCAGAAGTTTGGGGTCAATGCCATTGCCATATCTTGAAAGCATTTTCGTCACCTTACTTTGCAAATGGTATATGATTTCTTTCCCCAATTAAAATGGTATAGAATACTAGGAAAAGGATTTGCTTCAAGGGGCTTGTGCTGTGATGCTTGTCAATTTGACAGCATTAAAAGTATATCAATGCGTCTTGTGCCAACACATTTTTCCATTTCCTGTACGAAATTGCAAAAACTCTCTCAACTTTGAAATATAAAGTATCATACCATTTGAAATTTATCTTTAATATAAGGGATTTTGTAAGATTCTTTTTATTAACTAACATGCCCAACCCGAAGCCGATCAAAGCATGTGCATTGAACTTTAATGAGAGTCACATGCTAGAATTAGCTTGATTGGACCAACTAATCGAATAGTTTCTATCCAGCTAAGGTTTTAGTTAGGAATTAGTTGGCCCCATTGGATCCACCCTATCTAAAATTAGTTGATGGATTCAAATCAGTCCTAAATCTTTTGCTAGGAAGAGAGACAAATTGATTTCAAATTATGTGAAACCTCAATAATAACTTGTGACACCCTTTCGATCCTTAGGGCTCACCACACGCCACCTTCTTTGTCACACCTCCTGTTGTGTAACTCTTCTCACAAGGCATAGTTTGTGGTATGATTGCAATTGAGGTTGACCGGTAGTCGAGGAGCGAATTATGTATGGATGCGAGTATTCCTTTTGCTAAAATCAAGTATGTTGTCGGTATATGCATTTGTATAGTTCTAAAACACATTCTTTGTTTCTTAAGTCATTATCTCGGCACAAACAACACCACATGGTCACTCGCAACCTTCCTAACAAGTCAACCAATACCATTCCCATCAAACCTCCACTTGATCCATTAACAACACACGGCTCCTACCACTAGCTCACTGTGCCTCTTATCGATGTCCCCTCTCCAACCTCGCACAATCAAAATCCCTTTATTTTCTCCTCCAAAATACCAAAATGGAAACTCTAGATCAGCCATATAGAGGTACGATTGTAGGAGATGTCAATGGTGACTAGTGAACCATAAGTGAGAGGAATGCATGCTCACAGCCTGTGGCACTAGCCGCCTACATGCAGCTGCTCATGGTACACCAGCAAATGCACATGGAGGTAAAGGGTAGGCATGGATCAATGAGGATAGCAGTAGGTAGGCACGATAAGGGCCTCAACAAAACAGGCAGGTGCTAGGAGGTGAGAATCCCTAATTCCCCTTCCTGTTCCTTAGTTGTTATTTCCCTTGCACAAATAATATTGTTATTGTGTTTATTTTCATGTAGACCATATTAGACCTGGATTGATTTTTTAAAACTTTTGTGGCTTGGGAATACCTTAACTCAGAAACCTGGCGCTATAATCTTTGTTCTATACGAAATGGATTGTCTCCATTGCCCTTAACTTGTCAGTCGGCAACCAAGTTCCTCTATCTATTGGTGTGATTAGACATATTTCACATTTTTTACTACCATTAAAAAATTGAACAATATAGGGAAATTATTACACGACAAGAATTCCCATTGCGCACATACATTAAAATATTCTTGTGGATGCATGTAATGAATAGATCACACTTGCAGTTTCGGTTCTAAATTCATAGGATAGGACATCCTCCTATGCGTATTGGCTACCTCTGGCTTGTTAACTCATTTTCGTGCCACATTTTACTCTGCAATCAAGGCTAGTGAGACTTCTTGTCGCCTATCTTATGTTGCTAGCTCAATAAATTGATAATTTTCTAACTGAAAATGTTAGGCTGACTAATTTGTTTTTTTAGAGTTAGCATGAAGATCGTGTATCTTTGAACATGTAGAATGAGTTCCAGTTCAAATGCAAGAGGGTTGAGGTTCGAAAGAATAGATAGAGCGAAAAAAGGATTACACGGAAGAGAAGATCGTGCGCTCCCAAGTCCCAAAAAAGAAACGCCGTAGCTTGGCGTCGCCCGGACTCGAACCGGAGACCTTCAGTGTGTTAGACTGACGTGATAACCAACTACACCACGACACCTAATCTGTTAGGTGTTCAATTATATAAGTTTTTTTTGTATTGTCGGCATTTTGCTGGCTGAAATGTTCTGCTAGTAAAACGATTGGAGTCTCCGGCTCTTGGCTACCGTGAGTTCTGTCGTTGTTTCGCGCTAAATCACAGCATTGACTTGCTTGCACGTGGAAGTGTGAAATAATGTATCATGAAAGATTGGCATCCAGAACGATGTGATGGTTTTGTGAAACGACACGAGACTCCTACTAGTTGAGTCCAAGAGGCAAGACGGCAAGAACCCTGCGATTTGTTCCTTTAGGGCAGGTTTGGCCGCGTTTCTTGGGGCTTCAGCTCCACCTGACACCAGTTACTTAGTCTCAAGAAGCCGAAGGAGGCACAATTTGTGGCTCCTCCAGCTCCTTGCCGGTTTGTGAGGGGGAGGATAAGAAGAGAGAGAAGAAGCTCCACGCTATAGTAAATAAACAGTGAATGAACACAGTAAACTATCTTATGGGTACCTAGATTAGGGATACCTTAATCCATCAACAAATCTGGAAAAGGATGAGATTAGGAAGAAGACACCAATTGGGCCGAAAGAAAATTCACTATCATCATTACCCGGCAGATCGGTGGTGCCCCAGAAGGAGGCTCGGGAACCAAGATAAACATGCCGCTAGCCTAGCCCAAGTTACCAAGCGAAGGCCGAGGTGCAATGATGGACCAGGCCTATCACATCCCTAGGGTGTGGCTAGGTCTACCTAATATGCCAACCGCAGCGGCGCTCGCGTGGGCCGAGACGAGAAAACGTGGGCTGGCCAGTCGGGCGCACTGTATTCTGTGCCTAGGAGGGCACGGCAACCGCTTCAAGACAAAGATCCCCAGTCAGGGACGGCGTTGCAATGCTGTACCCGGTCATGCCCGCCCGGTCTCTATCCGCCATCATGGCGACGCCAGGTGATGAGACTGATGGCAGGCGCCACCCTCGGATACGTGTAGGGGCCGGGCTGGGTTCGGTGACTGAGGTGACCGGACAAACGGGCCCCGGACGAAGGTTTCGACGGAAGTCAAGCGAGGAGAAGCCCTGACTGAGGGATGGAGCCTACGGCCACCGGTCAGAGGGAGATGCCCGACTGAATAAAAGGACGCGACCAACAGTGTAACCCCTTTCATGAGCTGTGTATTTAAGGGCATAGAGAGAAAGGGATTCGATCCCCAATAGAACACACTCACATACACACGCACCGTTTGTAACCCCCTACTACAAATTTGAGCTCTCGAGCCTAGGAATAAAGAACTCACATCTCAAACTGGACGTAGGGCAAGTTGTCCAAACTAGTATAAATCTCCAGTGTCTCGTAAGCTAATCCATCCAAGGATTTACGCAGCAAATCTTCACTAGTCGATGCTACTAAACGTCGACACTATCAGATGGAGCTGGAGCCGAGAGGAGCCCGGCCAAACTGGTCTTACTAGTTATTAGGAATCCTTAGGATCAATAATTTTTTTAGCTCGATGGTATCCAAGCACTAGGGATGGCAATTCTACCCGTGGGCACGGGTACCCGCGGGTTTGGACCCGATGGGTGAGGGTATGGGTATGAATTCTTGCCCGCGGGCGAGGGTATGGGCATAAATTCTCACCCGCGAGTAGGACGCGGGTACACAGCCTTACCCACGGGCACCTATCGGATACCCGAAATACAAGTATTGTGACCTCATAAATTCATGTCTTTGTAATGTTTATGTCTCATTTTCATGCGATTGTGTGAAGTATAAGAATTAATGTGAGATTGCATGAACTTTGAAATATGAGAGTGAGATTTTACTTTATAGTGCCATTAATTGTTGCACTTGCTCAAGAGGAAATATGGAAATACTTAACAAATTAAATGCAATTGCTTCCATTCAACTATAAAGTAGATCATGAAGTGAAGACAACGTAATAGAAAACAAAGTGTTTAGTTCTCCTATTTTTACTATTTGCATTAATTGTGTGCATTAATTGTGTGGGTAGTAGAATCAAATTATACTTATTTTTAGACTTAGGATGATACATATTTTGTACTATCACGACTAAACCTGATAGATACCTGAAACCCACCCGTTGGATACTCAATGGGTGGGTACAAGATCTTACCCGACTAAACCTGATAGATACCTGAAACCTGTCGGATACCCAGTGGGTGGGTACAAGATCTTACCCGCTAAGCTTCGAGAGTACCGGTACAACTTGGAGTTTCAGTATTCTCGCAGGCGGGCATTTGCTTTACCCGTAAATCAGTTGCCATCCCGAGCACAGGCTATGTAACAACGCTACTCTTAATTTTGAATTCTCACGAGAATACGCATCTTGATGTGCTAACTGGATGATTTTGCTAACACAGTACTACATCACCGGATGATTTTGCTAAGGTCTCTATATGATCTAATCACACGGATCAGAATTGAGGTGACTACCCAAGAAACACCCAGATAAACTTGCAGACAGTGCATGCTGGATTATTTATCCGAGTTCTTCTTCAGGGACAAAATTAAGCCAACCTGCTGCGCTGCCAATTGGTTTCTGAACTGAGGTTATGTATCATTTCACACGAAGTTTCTAAGGTTAGTGGATAGCACATCCAGAACATAATGTATCAGACATAAAAAAAAAAAGTCAAACTAAGATGCATTAGGCAAGTCACTTCTTTTTTATGATGTTCATCACGAAAATCATGATCAGGTGGCATCATGTTCAAAACATTTTCAACATCCACTCCATGCCACATAATACAATCGAATTTTTAGGATAAGCAACATTCCCGGGCGAAGAGACCAACACCACCATACTAATGACACTGAATGGGAAATATACAGGGGAGAAGCCGAAATGCGGGCATCAGGTGGGCATCGGGTGATTGATAGTGAACAGCACCGATTGCAGCACTCGTTAAACTCCCCAGATGGCCCTCCTTCAGAGCATTTCCTGAGATTTGCGAACAATGCGCCTTACCTTTTTCTTGAACTCATCCCTCTTTTCTCTCCAATCCTTCTGCAAGAGAAAATTCAGATGTAAACAAGAGCAGAGTCCATCTGAAAGGAGCAAACCCTACATTTTACAGTGATTCAACTAATGCCAAATGTTGGTTACACTTGAGTTCACTACCCAAATGACAAAGGCAGAAGTGATGTGTGCCAATCCTTAGCTCAATGAGAAAACGATCTCAAGAATACTCACTCAGCGAATATGCAGATAATTACACAAGGAGTGTATGTAATGAAAGATTATATTAAAATGATGTATCCATCAATCAAAAAAAATTGAATGTTGCAATTGCAAATCAGGTAAGAGGATGCTTTTAAAGCTGCACTGGAATCATCACGATATAGTTTTCCTATGCAAAAAAGAGAATAATGTCGAGTGCACTTACAGCCGCTTCAATGTTCGCTGGAGACTCATCGTTCGGACTAGAGAGCATCGAAATGATGCTCAGAACTATACTTTCAACCTGCACGTGATGAAAGCACAATATATATTAGCAAAGGTAACACAACTATGGATCATTGCCTGAAGAAAGAAAAGAGGTCCAACTTCTAGACCCAAACACACCCACACTAACCAGAACACACACTTCTAGAGTGTCACCAAGATACTCACACACGGACACACAGACACACCACACTAGGCAGGGTTAATCGATTAACAGTTTAACAGTATATAAATGGACCCCACCGAAAAAACTGCCCTGTAGAACAAAGAGCGAGCAAAATATATGCCCTAAATAAGAAGCCTACCGTGTGCACTGGTGTCCACCGTTCGCTTGCAAGTTCATAGCCATTGGGATCTTCACCAGGTGGATGAAGAATTGAAATGCACACACGTCCATCAGGATAAACTGATAATTCAAAATAATAAGCATTGTCAGAGCTTTGGCATGATTCATAGACACAAGAATATCAGTCAGCTAGCGACGAGCTTACCATTAGGATGCCACATCTCAGAAGTAAATCTTACTGATGGTGGACTGTTGGGATAATTCTGGGGGAAGGTCATTATTGCATTGAAGTAGCCTCCATCACTGCAAAAGTAAAAGGTTACTCTTTTAATTTCATGCCCAGGGACATTTTTCTCGAACATGCAAACTCAAAGAATCACACATAAACCATCATATAAGAGAGAACAAACACTTTTTTTAAAACACACACATTTTTTTAACACACGCACGCACACACGCACAGCACGCACAAGTAGCAAGAATTTTGTTTCATAATTGTTGAGTAGAGTGGGAGAAAGTGTTATGTGTGAAAAATTCTATTTGGGCCCAATGGCCTGGCCCCTATGTTTGGAGTTTGGTCAACCAATAATGATTTCAAAACATGAGGGAACTTTCTTTCCTCTACAAATGTAGGTATACTATTCTAGCATACATTCTTTTCCAAAACAACATAGTTCCTAAGCCTTTTCCAAGGCATGTTTGGTTTGGTCCCAGATGTGGCCCCACAAAACCTTGCCAAAATTTGATAACCAACTTGCTCGCCCAAACATTCGCAAGAAAATAAACTTTATTGCAAATGGGTAGAGAATCTTGCCAAAATTTAGTAACCAATGCTTGGAAAATTTAGTCAAAACTATTAGCAAATGGCTGCAAAGCAAACAGCCCCGTACCTCCAAAGATCCAATGCACAATAAAGGCAGGTTGCAAATTTCTAATTTATATCATATGTCCCTCTTTGATATTTCATGAAATTATCTAGAATCTAGATGAGTAATAAAAGATACGCGCAATTGATACTCCTTTAGTATTACTTCAAATGTAAGCATTATTAGTGATCCAAAACTGTATTCCATCACGTCTGCATCTGAACTCTAAACAGATCATTTTTTCACTGCCTGTTGGTAAGCTAACTAAGTCTTTTTTTTTAGGACCGGATTAATCTGCTCCATTCAAGTAAACTACAGCTAAGTGTTTGTCAGGGAAGCATATTTCCACACCTGCCATTGCTCAAAAACAGCCGCAAGTGAAATAAATAGAAAGCTTCCCATCTGAGAAACTTTGTCTCAACTACCTAAAAGGCACACCTCTAAGTGGTATGACAGAACGATACAAACATAAAATGGTTGGCTACAAATCATGCGAACCACACCATCTGAACGTGTGGACAGCAGCTGTATTTATCGGCAAGTGATCTGGATCAGCAATTCAGCATTAAAACACGGATCTGTCCGATTGCCCCACCGTTCATCAATATGAGCTACACGTGAGGCTAGACATCACAATCCACACCTTACGCAATGGGAAACTCAACAATCCGAATAGAAGCAACTACTCACAGGTGATATGGATCCAAATCAAACATGGAATCAGCTCGGTTAAACCGCAATTCTTCAATACAGGCTACGGATCAACATCGCAACACATAATTCCCGTAGCATACACCACGGAAACCAAACAATCGGAACTGGGGTCGACTACGGATCGGCATCAAAACACGGAATCCACTCAGCTACACCACAATTCATCGCACGGTCTGCGGATCGAGCAACACGAATTTCACACAGAGATTAGAGGGCAGACCAAGCAATTGGAACCTGTGGCGACTACGCGCACCCATCAAGCATGCAATCTATATCCGTTAGGGCAATCGTGCAGTGATTAGAGGGCAGAGGCAACATTCGAACTCACTATAGGGTGTCAGGCGGTCCGATGATGGTGACCTGCCACTCGAAGACGTTGCTATCGTCCACCAGCCCGGCGGAGAACCCATCCACGGGATTCTTCGCAAGATCTGCGCCAAACAACAAACAAGGCGCGAGAGATCAGGAGCCGATCGCGGGCGAATCGGGGCGATTAAAAGTGGGGAGAGCAGGAGGCCGCTCGGATCCGTACCCTTGAGCTGCTTCTGGAGCAGGAGGCTCGCCTGGCTCGCGGTTCCCGCCATGGGAAGGAAGCAGCGCTCCTCGATCGGATCGGGGCTAGGGTTTTGGCGATGGGGAGTGGTTCGCCGCCCCCGGGAGGAGCTGCTTTATTTCTGGGGGCGAGAGCAGCTTTGGAATCGGGAGGAAGAGGAGACAAGGCAACAGGCTGGACGATTTATAAGAAGCTTGAGACAGAGTTCCAGGTTGGTTAATAATGAAAACCGAGTTAGTTTCCGCGGCTAATCACCATGTATTTTTGGGTTGTAATTGTCAATGATTCCTCCCTCCGTTTTTATTTATAAGCGTACACGCATATTATTAGGATTCAAACTTTACAATATTTGACTATGATTATTAATTTTTATTTTTATAATGTAAATAAATGATTATAAGTTTATAACAATAAACAATACTCCCTCTGTCCCGCAAAGAGTGTCCTTTCATCCTAAGTCAAACAGTTTTAAGTTTGATCAAGTTTACAATGAAGAGTATCAATATTTATAACACTAAATAGATATGCTATGAAAATGTATTTCGTAACGAATCTAACGAAACTTGCTAGATATAAAAAATATTAATATATTTTTATATAATTTTGATCAAACATATGGTGGTTTGACTTAGAACATAACTAAAGAATACTATTTGTGGGACAGGAAAGTATAATATAAAATAAATGAATAGTCAAAATGTCATTTGGAAGACCATGCCAAATTATTATGCCTTACAAATATAGGGGGAGGATGTAATTGATAACTTCTTTGGTAGTCCTACGGAAAATAATAACTATCCGGTGGAATTCTCCTCGGATTATTTTTCATGCTAATCTTTGGATATTAGCACAAATCTTTTTTTTCAAGTCGTATTCTAATCTGCAAGATTTTTTTTTTGGAAATCAGTTACATTTCTGTATTTTAAGGACGAGAAATTTGCACATCTTAGCACACACCATACTTTACTACTAACTCATTGGTAATATATCTTTGTGGTCCAGTTCGATGTCAATCGAGTGCTAACTAATATAAAGTCACTATGGATCCACGTCAATATAACATCAAGAAAGAAGTAAATTAAATGTAATTCAATTTACATAGTTAATTTTTAAGCATGAGAACTTTACACGTCTTAGTATTCACTCACGTGACAATTATATGTTGTCTATACGCTTTGTGGTTCAATTCGATACCAGTCGAGCACTAGCTGAACTCACTTTAGGTACACTTTTGCCACGACTTTAACATAGAGCACGAGGATTTTGGACGTATTACAACCCACTATACATCACTATCGATCGTTCGTTTACAGCTCTCTACCGTCCAATTTGATGCCAATTGAGTGAAAGTTAAAGTCACTCTGGATCCACCCTGTTGCATCATCAACGTAGGAGGAGGGAGAGGAAGAGTCGAAGAGAGAGAGAGTGTGGACACTATTATAATTATCTTTTGGGCACGAGGAGTTGCACGTTTGAGTATTGATATAAAGGTTCCTCGTAATGGAATTTATATAGTCGGATTTGAGTTATTATCCAGGACCGAAGTCCATTAAACAGCCCAAAGCCTTTTTTTCCACTTTTATCCAGGACCGAAGCCCATTAAAGAGCTCAAAGCGTTTTTCCATTAACCCGCGCCGATGTGCGATCCAATCTCCAGGCCATCGACAAAGCGGAGACGAGCATTCCTTGGGAAAGGCCCCGCACAACGGCACAAGTCAACGACGGCCATTGCCGATTGCTTGGGAATTGAGAGCGATCGACCTCGGCAGGCTGAGCATCCATATATAACCTGGAGATGCTTGGTTGGGCGCTCCGGATGCGGTGGCTACACTACCGGACGGACCGCTGGATTGGCGCCGGTGCTGGTGCTGCTTCCCTTCGTCAGCGAACGAGCTGTGGCTAAGCATAACAGGTGTTGGACATCGGATCGGTTGGCGCGACGAGATTTGCACACCCAGATAGGTGTCCCCTCTGCGATCAATAAGAGGAGCTCAATCCGGCACCTCCTCACATCGTGTCTTCTCCAACCAAGCGTGGGAACCCAGTGCTAAGGAGAGCGGGTTGGCAGGGTCTAGCACCAACGCAAGATACGGCTAGGCTCCAGGAGTGGTGGGGGAGGGCACAGAAGCCGCTGAGAGAAGGGTTGAACTCTCTGATCATCCTCACGGCCTGGACAATCTGAAAGCTTCACGATCGCTGTAACCCATGGTCCAGCTTGTGTTGCAGGAGGTGGCCCAACAGGCAACCTTTGGGTTCTGGCTAGCTAGGAGGGTAGTTCAGATCATTTGCTATCTATTAATATAACCGTGGAATCGGCATGTAATCGAACCGTTTTTTTTCTATCTATTAATATAATGACACGCAACTCTCCTACACGTTCAAGATAAAAACTTGTGTGTTCCTTCTCAAATGAGATTATGCAGTTGCAAAGATATAATAATAATAATGCAATGCTACGCACATAGTTAGCTAGCCTTGCCAAAGTTCACCACAAGATTAGCAAGATATGCATAGATTATAAAAGGGAACGTGCAATTGAATCGAGTAACCCTCCGAAACACTGAATCAACCAGACTACAAAATAAATATGACTAAACACATGTTACACATCTCTACAGGTGCCGATTAAAATTCGGCTCGATCCACGGAGAGTTTATCGGTTTGTCAGCCCGTAGAATCCAGGCTTATACTAACAATAATCCAAATCTAGAAAGCACTAGCTTTGTAGTCTCCGGCTTCACTAGATCCAAAGAACGGCAAATATATTTGGTTGTGGCACCTATACCCTCGAGACAACTTGATAGTTGCATTCCCATTATGTATACATAATATTAAAGCGTGGTTATTTCTTCCAACCGTCATGGTTATTTTGCAAAAAAAATTCTCAACTTTTTTTAATCAACCCACATTTCTGGAAGTTAAACTATGTTGATGATTTGCAAAAAAGTCCCTTAGCTTTTTCGTAATGGCCGCTGAGCGCGAGGGCAGGGACGGAGCAGCAGTCAAGCGCCTGGCGGAGCAGCACGGCCGGCGCGGACATGGCCGGTGCCGGGCCCGAGGGGTGGTCCTGGCGCAACTACGCCACCGCATGTGGGGGATGGGGGTGCCGCGGTTTCCGATGAGGGCAGACTGGCAGCTTTCCCGACGGTGGCGTTGGGACTCCCCGCAGTACCTGAAGCAAATCCTAGCAGGGGAGGTGTCACAGGCATAACATAGTTGTGGGGGAGCTCCCCCATGACGTGCAGCAGATCTCGCATGGCCATAGTGATGTATGCCACCACCCACCAGTGTGGATTCGCTCGCATGCCCAGCAATAGTCCTCAACCAGAGGCAGCGCTAGCTGATGTCGTATTCATTAGCAACACTCACCACCACCTACCAGAAGAGCTGCCGCTTCGGCCTCAACAAGAAGCTTCACTGCCCACTGCTACATCACCAGGAGGGCAATCCACAAGTAGGAACCATATACGTAGGATGACGAGGAAAAATCCACTAGAGCACGTCGTTGCTGATCTGCATGAGTATTTTTTAAGTCACAAGAATTAATGATAAGAGAGGTAAATTAATGATAAGAGGGATCTTCATGCTCCACTTATTTTGTAATATGATTGATGAGCTTATTGAGGGTCACTCGGATAATGCAGTACTTATTGGGGGGGCACACTTCATGATCACTCAGGTGCAGTGCCTTCTCTTCTACAATTTGTGTCCTCTCTCAGATGCCTAACAATAATCAAAGTTTTTTATTATGAAGGATTATAGCCCAACTGATGGATAATCAAATCTTAAATATGATTTGTCCTTATATTTTGAAATTTTCGGCCACAAGATAGTAGGTCGACTGCTATACCTTTACTATTTGAATCTGAAAATTAATTTGTAGGTAGAATATTTGGTCATCATTGACTATATTATGAGGAGCAAATTGCAGAAGGATGCTTGCATTGGTTGATTGCTCATGTTTCTTGGAGCAACTAGGCCATGATGTCAGGCTATCAGGGTGTATACACTCAGGCATGAATTGTTGAGCATATTATAATCAAGGACTGAGCATTTATTTTAGCCTTGCGGTTTTTTTCTTTTTATAGACTAAAAGTTTTGTGGACAATCTCTTATGTTCATAATAACTTGCATATTCATAAAACCTAAGACAACAGTTGCATTAGTACTGAATCTTACCAGAGGTTTCAGTGCATGTTTGAACTAGATGTAGGATTATTACATATGTATAAAAATTAAGATTCCACTGTTCAAATAGGCCATGTAGAATTTAAAGGAGTTGTCTGCTTATAATTATTAGAGATGTATACAAATATTATGAAACATCTTAAACCAGATTTCTAGAAAGTGAAGCAAGCGAACTAGGAGCTAGCGGATGACAACTTGGAAGCAGGTAAGAAACTGTAGCAACGCACTCTAAAAATAAAACCGCACCATCCAATTGCAGCACTTTTTCCCATGACATTTGAGATCGATCAAGCTTAAACATCTCAATTGGGTTGGTATCATATGGTCTAAAAATTGCAATTACATCCCCTTTAAATTCAACAAGGTGGCAAAATCTATCTCCACAAAGATTAAGCGGCTCCGGTTTATCAAGGACTCTCCACGTCATGTCATTTAGGTTGAACACACCAATACTCCCATGAACTCCTAAGCAATAGAATTCATTATCGAAGAACAACGGATTGCTTCGGGTCATCCAAAACAGGGCATCATCACAAGGTAACTCTTCCTTGGTTCAACGGTTATCTCCAGCTCGCCACAACATGATATTAACTGAATCTTCACATGGATACTTACGGATAGCAAACAATTATAGAATCGGGAGATTTTGGAACCGATGAGAATGATATACCATCAAACCATTGACGATCCATCTTCGGAAGCTTACAAACTTCTCTAGTGAACGGATTTGCTGCATAGATACACCTCTTGCCCTTCGTTGCCAGAACCCAACCATACTTTGAGAAAAGAAGGGTTTGCCAATTACCATGTAATAGCATGCTGTCCTTCACACTGTATTCCTTTTTAACCATGGGATCGTAAAATCTGCAGATGCCACCTGATTTAGCAAATGCTCATTAGCATTGGGTGTGTTCTTGCATGCTGGATGGGCTTGTCTATCAAACTCCATTCCTTACACACAGCTCGTGTACGCAAATAGTCAACAAATGACAGCTTAGGAATAAGTAGCTCTATCAACTCAACAGGGAGTCTAGACCACCGAAACGCCATCTGCTCTTTGTTTTCCATCAATACAACACTTGTATTGATCTGCACGAAAAGGCAATTTGAATATCCAGACCCCCCAAAAAAAACACATGACTTTTCGTCTGCATCAAAATTCCAGCAAGTTATAAGAGATTCTCTACAAGCAGGTGTGCTTTTTTGCAGCTCAGGTTTTAGGTATATGCATGTTTTCTATATGTGTTTAAGTATACTATCCCCGTATAAATGTCATCATCCCTTATAATGATTAAGATTAGCATAGGCTTCCTCGCAGAGAGAGAGAGAGAGAGAGAGAGAGAGAGAGAGAGAGAGAGAGAGAGAGAAGATTAGCATAGTCTAATGTATAGGTGCAAACAATTGGAAAGGGATGCCAGGTGCATGCAACAGTGTATTTGTGGTTCAGAAAATGTACTTGCATAAAAGGCCTGTTTGGCAAAGTGCCCCCAACCCACAACAGTTGGAACTTTTTTTTCTTTTTTTTGAGCCGTTGAATGTAACGTTCGGGGTTCCATATTCTTACATACTTTATTAAAACATTGCAATGAAATAGTAACATTATGATTTTTTTCTTGGAGACTTTTCTGAAATGATGGGTTGAATATCATTTTAAGTTGTTACTCGTTACTCACTTGTGTCTAACAACCATAAGCAGCTAACATTTCACACATTTTATTTAGTTTTGTACGCAAAGCATCCATGATACAAGACTTGCGGACTGACCTTGCTCGTGATGGTGCCCGAAGATTTAGTTGGCTCCTGCCTGTAGCTGTGCACAGGAATCCAGCAGTGAAAGAAGGGAACTGTTAATGTATATATGAAGTGAGATTTGGATATGAAATTGGGCGTAGGATCGCAAATGATTACCTTGGAGAAATTACCCAGAATAGATTAGACCATGTATCAGACAAATCCTCAGGATCAGTAGTACATGCAGGTACCAAAGTGAAGCTTATAGTCCGATCATCCATTCGGATGGAATACAATCTAATACCATCGTAGCACCATAGCAGAAGATGGATACAATCAGCCTGGGTTCCTCCAGCTTGAGAAGATACTGCCACACAATTTGCACCAAGGAAAAATGTGGCACCACCAATACTATCAACCCTTCTCCAGACATATCTTAAGGTATCCATTTGATAGACATCAATGTTGGCCACCCCTAGTGCTTGATGGGCATGGAGAAAGACCCGCACCAGGAAGATATCTCCATTTGACTCAACCCAAAATGTAGCATATTTATCATTCACAGGGAATATGTCGGGTTGTACCATACCCATCTTCTCAATGTCATAAGCACCTGAAGTACTAGTGTTGATCACAACACATCGCCGCCTCCTCCGCCAACAAGTTTCAACATACATTTTGCCTTCGGATCCAAAACTAGCACTACCAAAAACCTCATTGCTATTGTCAAGATCAATGCCATGCCTTTTCCACTCTTTATCGCCGGGGCAACAACACAAGACAAACCTCTCATCTGATTCTGAGAAAAGGTGATCAGAGAAAAGGTCATCTGTTAGCAAGATCTAAGAAAAGGAAAAAAGCTAGTCAATCGAGAGCTAGTCTATCAAGTAGTATAGATACTCTAAACTGGGGAGTAAATTGTACTACATTCACAAGCCAATACAATCTCGATCTTTTCGGTAAGCAGATGGCTGAAAGGTGATCAGATTTAATATGGGTGGATCTTCTTTGCGTCTAGTAGGGTATATATTCGATCCAACATGCTAGTACAAGGAGAGGTTTAGTTTTGATCGGAGAGGAAATAACTGCAGACAACAATGGAATCCAGCTCTCGATGGAAGAACCTACCAGCGGCAGGCTCGGAGATGGGAGAACGTACCGGCGGGCGGGAAGCCAAGAAGAGAATCTCTAACTCAAAACTCTTCCGGCAGCTGAATCAGAGATAGCGTCTACCGGCCGTGCGTGCATTGGCAGAGTTGCACATGTACTGTACGTGTTGTAATATCCGATCCGCGAGGGAAGAAATCAAACAAACAAGGAATTGAACCCCTCGGCCAGTAATCCAGAGGCCCTCATGCAAGCAAGCTGTGCGCATGCGACAACACCACACTGCACCGTCGTCCCTCGTGCCACGGCATAGTTCCTTCCCCTATCAAAGTTGGAAATGCGCTTTCTTTCAGCTCTATCATTTCTTCCGTATCAGAGTTGGAAATAAGCTCTCTCTGAACTTCCGGCGAAAAATATTTGATGTCTTAGATAACGAGTTTGTCTTCAAAGCAGAACTCATTTAACAATTAGTTTGAACTGAGTATACTATCAAACGTTCAAATCCAATAAAAAAAAGTGTTCAATCTTTACGTTTACAAAAAATGGTGTTTGTAGCCAAATTACAAACTCAAACTGAAAGCTTCTGCAAAACTATCAAAGTTGTAAAATTTTGACCGGAAGCTCGTGCAAAATATCACATTTTCGTGGCCAGAGGGAGCTAGCCAAATTTTGGTAGATCAGTTTTCATTACCCTAAAGCACCCCACAGTGGCTCTAGCACAGCACCGCGTGGACAACAAAAAAATAATAACCAAATTGGGTCACAACATAAATAGTACGAGTAATAATCCCTCTGTTCAATTCAACGTAATTGCCAAGTCCAGTATTCAAATCCAAAACTCAAACAACTTCCCAAGGAGTTTTACAACTGGATGGCAGTATAACCATATATGGGGCCCCTTGCTTCTTACACAACCAGAAATGCAGGTCAAGTTCAACTGGTGAGTGAACCTGGAACCCCTCCCCTGTCGAATACCAAATCCAAAGATGGCGAACTTTGTTAGTCTACATCAGAAAGCTGCACTCAGGCCAATGCTTCATTTTACGCCATCACTTGTTCACAGTCAGTGACCGCACAATCATGACTCCGGTTCGCATGGTCTCCATACTGTACCAGTAGGCTCGTCCATCAGGGCAATGCCCTTGGTAGAAAGGTCTCTCCTGATTCTGTCCGATACCTCAAACTGCTTGTTCTTCCTTGCGATGTTTCTCTGCTCGATCTGCTCTTGCAAACTTTCTTCAGTCAACCCTGCTCGCTTCAATGCTTTCTCCTTCAGTTGCTTCAGTACCTGATGGGTATGAATTTTTATCATTAACCATGAGTTAAATATGAAGCAATCATAAATGGAACACATATCAAGTGGAGATTTATTTTATTTTTAGACGCATGCAGTGGGCTTAAGTACCTCTGCCAGAGAGGATGGTGGCATCAGACCAAGTATTGACAGTTTGTCTTTGAGTTCTGCTTCCAGTGCGATCAGAGCTTGTATATGATCTGCTGGCTGTTTTTGTGATTGTTGTTGTTTCTGCTGCTGCTTCTTCTGCTGCTGCTGCTTCTTCTTTTGCTGTTCCAATTTTTGCTGCAGTTTCTGATAGTAGAAAAGGTATAGAAGTTAAAGGAATTGATAGTGTAAGATAAAAACATTTAAAACCATGGAACTTTGAATGTCAGGAAACAGTAACATAGTGATGCGACCTTCAAATCAGTCAGATTGCTGTTTATGGCCTTCAGCAGATTCATGAAGCCATCCAGAACATCTGTAGTTTTGAGATCATCTGACATATCATCCAAGAACTCCTTATGGTGATCTTCAATCATTTTTTGCTCCTCAGCCGGCACCGGGGCAGAGATAGCCTCTTCCCGATATTGAGCTAACACTTCCTCGCAGTCATATAGAGTCTACAAATAATTCAAGTGGAGTGAATTAGGACATAGAGATAATAATGTTCAAATCCGGTAAGTCACAAACTAACTAATATTTGAAGTCCAAGTCAAGTACCTGGAAAATATAGTAGACACGATCAGATGCAATCTCAAGTGCTTTATCAGAGTGATTCACATCAGATCTATAATGTGTGCGCATCAAGAAAAATCTTAAAGCAATGGGATGGTATAGAGCAATGATCTGAAAGAAAACAACTGTTAAAGATCTCAAGAGAAACCTTAAAGTTTGAGCTCATCCAGAGAACTAAACTAAAAGGAGCCATGTGTTCACCACTTACATCTCTGATCGTGAAAAAGTTATTATCAGATTTTGCCATCTTCTTATCATCCTTGTTAACGAAGCCATTATGCATCCAGCACTTGACTTCGCTCTCAGGATAAGCCGCTCGGCTTTGAGCAAGCTCATTCTCATGATGAGGAAAAATCAAATCCTTCCCTCCACCATGAATATCAAATACATGTCCCAAATAGTGAGCACTCATTGCACTGCATTCAATATGCCATCCTGGTCTCCCACGGCCCCAAGGGCTATCCCAAAAAGGCTCACCCTCTTTAGCCGCCTAAAACAGTGATTATTGAAGAATAAGAAGAATGCAACAAAACATAACAGTAAGTATAGGAATATTTACTTCAAACTTACCTTCCATAGTGCAAAATCTGCAGGATTACGCTTCCTCGTATCAAAAGCAACCCTTGCACCAGCCTGATTTTGATCCAACTTTCTTCCAGATAAACTGAGATACTCAGGAAAACTATCTACTGAAAAGTAAACATCTCCTTCCATGACATAGGCTTTCCCACCCTCCATTATCTGTCCACAAACAATGACAACGTTACTGAGTAGAGAAATGTGGTATAAGATCTAAAACAGACCACATTTTGTCTGATCAGTATTATATAGTCATACATGATTGTTCAGGAATTCTAAAAAAAAACATGATTGTTCGGCATGCTAGAACTAGATATAATGCGCAAAAGCATGGTTTTAATGTATGGTGGCAAATAATGCAATCATCTGTGTTGCTTTTGTTTACAACAGCTGCACAGTACCATGAAAAATATAAGCAAAAACCAATTTTATCAGTGAGGTTTGCAGCAAAGTACCTTTGTTATCAACTCTATGATATGCTCAATGTGCTCTGTTACGCGTGGCTCGTGAGTAGGAGGCAAGCACTGGAGCTCAGTCATATCGAGAAGAAATTCATTGATAAACCGGCTACTCAAGCTTGTAACTGTTTCACCACGTTCATTTGCACGCCTAATAATCTGTACAAAAAGGTCACAATAATATGTTTATTTGAATTTTGGATGACAGATTTTGGGAAAAAAGAGATAGCATGACACAACAACAAGAAGAATGAAACAACTTTGTAATCCTTGTGTCTGCTCTATATATAAACCATACCAACAAAATAAAAGTGATGTTAGGGTGAGGGAAATGATAGCACTGTCGACACTTTTTCGTTAAGAGGAAAGCAAAAGATAACTAGGTCAAGCCAGAAACAAATTAGCCTACAGGCTCTAAGATTATTCTCTTTCCATTTGCAGACATCAAAAGGTTATCCTTCATCCTCAACTACTAAAGTGTAACTCTAGAATGATGTGGACAGATCTATTACCTTGTCATCAATGTCCGTGAAATTACGGACATATTCAACTTCATACCCCAGGAATTTAAGGTACCTTCATGGAATGTGAGATCAAATTAGAATAAGCATATTATAAAACGTTAGAAGCAAATATAGCAAAAGAGTCTCAATATTATCCTTTAACTCAGAACAAACAAATAGTCCTTTATCAAATGTATTTTAACACTTAATTTGTACAAACATTTGTAGGTTTAATTCAAAACAGCACACATTACAGTAGTATCACCACACTACGGTTAGTTTATCTCAAAGTGCCAACTTACAAAGGATCGCATATTGCATACTGTGAAAAATTCATGCCAACAAAAAATACAGCATGGTGAGATGTCAAGGGTTTCACCGGTCGCAGTAACCTGTGTACATCAAACATGCATCCAGATGTAGATTCAAAGGGAACTACAGTCTAATACAGTTCAAACTTGACCTGGCTCCACGTAACAAGTAGTAAACATCCAAATTCATGCATGACCAACAACCCATAAACCCACGACACTGCAGTAGAACCACTGCTACTAGACTATTTCCCGATTGCAAACACTAATCGAGCAATCCCACACGTGAACTGCGAGCACAACCGAAGGGCACCCAGTTCTAGAACTAAATCCTTATTACTCCGCACATTTTTATAGAGCATAAACAATCAGCAGAATTTCAACCCTAGTAAACGCATCGCGTTGTAACAGCAGATCCCGTCAACCGTGCATCTACGAAGACAAAGGGGCGCCAGATCCGAGGAGGATTCTACGGTTGCTACCTGTAGAGGACGTCGAAGGCGACATAGGCGCGCGCGTGGCCGATGTGACTGAAGTCGTAGGGCGTGACGCCGCAGACGTACATGCCGACCTTCCCCTCCACCCGCGGGTGGAAAGGCTCCTTCTTCTTCGTCATGGAGTTGAACAGCTCGAGTTGTGGCAGCGCCTTGGCCTCCGCCGTGGTGGTGGGGGCCGGCGCCTGGTCCCCCTCCGCCACGGTGGTGGGCGGCGTTACCTGGGCCTCTTCCGCCATGGTGGTGAGGACGCAGGGGAGAGGGCTGCACTCGCTAGCCTCGAACTCGAAGCCCCGGCGGCGGGGCAGACGCGATGGGGAGAAGGGGAATTTGTGGCGGCGGCGGCTGCGTGCTGGATGCGAAAGTGCTCGAGGGCGTGCAGGGGGACTCGGGAATCGGGAGCGGCCAGGGGCAGAGAGTCAGTCAGTCAGGTGGAGGTGGGCTCGATCGATGGGCCAGCCAATTGGCGGCCCGTCGCAAACTTTACACTCGGGCTTCCTGAATCCGACTCCCCGAGTCCGAGACTGTTTTGAGTCCCTACTAGGCTACTAGAAGAGAAGTGCGCTATGTGCTGAGCGCCTTTGCAACTCGAAATTTCCATGGATTCTAAGCCGGCTTGTATACGCGGGATTACGAAGTAGGAATCAAAGGTAAATGATTGCTTGCAGCATTTTGCAAAGTATAAGAAGTTTGCTTCTTGGAAGAGAAGTAATCCAAATTTGAAGGTGACAACTGATTGCTCTGGTGCGCCCTCCTATCCTTTTCCCAATGATTGTTTTGGGATTCGAACACATAACATAGCGAGTACAGCTCCTTCATGCCTTGATCTGTCCAAACAACGTGCTTCTTCACATGCCTTGATCGAATCCGACCACGAACAATGCCAGCCGGCAAGCCGGCCGTGCGGAGCCGAGGTAGTGGCGCGGTGGCAGCCCCAAGAGTCAAATTACGTTTTGCAACGTGTAGGGGCTAGGGTGAACTATCCCAAATTTCCAATTAAAACCAACACCTGTCCCTAAAGAGAAAAAAGGAACAGAAGTGGGCCGTGATGGGCCGAATGACATGGGGTTATAAGGATTATAGGAAGTCCCACATTTTATGGCCCCACGAAACCAAAAAAATCCAACACCGCCCATGCCATCCTCGTGCACAGTGTAGAACCTACCAGAGCCTACCCGCTCAAAAAGCGCGCGTGGGTGGTCCCACCTCCCCCCGACTGCCCGGCTCCACACACACGCGCCACCTCGCCGCGTTGGCCTCCCCCACCAGCCCAGAACCAGCGCTCTCTGGAGCCTTCCAGAACCCCAATCCAACGGCCCAGATCCCCCGCTCCCGAACGTTCTAGACACCGTCACCTCCGCCATAAAACCTCCCTCCCGTCTCCTCCTCCCCTCGTCTCTCGTTCGAGGAAAAAATAGTTTTCCCACGCGAAACGGTTCAATCTCCCGGCAACAAGCAGCGCTCGTGAGAGGGTTTTGGTTGAAGGATCTGTGAGGGGCAGTTCGTGAAGGAGGAGGAAGAGAAGATGGCGAAGGGGGAGGGTCCGGCGATCGGGATCGACCTGGGGACGACCTACTCGTGCGTCGGCGTGTGGCAGCACGACCGCGTCGAGATCATCGCCAATGACCAGGGGAACCGCACCACGCCGTCCTACGTCGCCTTCACCGACACCGAGCGGCTCATCGGCGACGCCGCCAAGAACCAGGTCGCCATGAACCCCACCAACACCGTCTTCGGTACGTGCCTGGCGCCCTTCTCCTCGTTTCACTTCGGACTTAGTAGAACGCTTACTAGCATTGCTTAATTTCTTGCGTGTTCGCGTAGTCGATTTGTCTAGTTATTCGTCGGAGATTTCCATTGAATCCTTGCGCGTAAGATGTTTGTAGACCTATTGGAGTTTGTTTTTACTGTAGCAAGCATTATCTGCTCTGTTACTATGGGCGACACGAGTAGCAGTAACCATTGGGAAGTGATTTGTTCAGTGCGAATAGTAGCTGCTTGTTTATGCACACTATATGAGTAGGATTAACCATTAAGAAGAACATATGTGTGAAATTTGTTGATCAGAATTAGGTGCTGCAGTCTATCCTCTGTTTCTAAAATTTATTAGTACTAGTTGCAATCAGTTTTTTTCGATTGGAGCTGTAATCAGTAATTACCGTCAGTTTTCATTAGCATCTGGTGTAGATGCTACTCTAGATCTGCTTAGATGGATTGCGTGCTATTACATTTTTGAACTAAAATTTTACTGAAATGATGACTTACCTTGGTAAATTTTCCTATTACTGTAGTAAATTTCAGATTGCATTGGTGGAATTCGTTGATCTCTGAAAGCTGAATGATAAGAGTTGATGTTGGTTACTGTAGTTGATGTTTTTCTGCCGTGATTTGACGGTCAAACTGACTGTGTTGTTGCTCGTCCCTTTGGATGCAGACGCGAAGCGGTTGATCGGTAGGAGGTTCTCTGACCCGTCCGTGCAGAGTGACATGAAGCTATGGCCGTTCAAGGTGGTGGCTGGCCCTGCGGACAAGCCGATGATCGTGGTCAACTACAAGGGGGAGGAGAAGCAGTTCTCTGCTGAGGAGATCTCTTCTATGGTGCTGACCAAGATGAAGGAGATTGCCGAGGCCTACCTCGGTTCCACCGTCAAGAACGCGGTGGTCACCGTGCCTGCCTACTTCAACGACTCCCAGAGGCAGGCCACCAAGGACGCCGGCGTCATCTCCGGCCTCAACGTGATGCGCATCATCAACGAGCCCACTGCCGCGGCCATCGCCTACGGGCTCGACAAGAAGGCCACCAGCAGCGGCGAGAAGAACGTGCTCATCTTCGACCTTGGTGGCGGCACCTTTGATGTGTCGCTGCTGACCATCGAGGAGGGCATCTTCGAGGTGAAGGCCACCGCCGGCGACACCCATCTGGGTGGTGAGGACTTCGACAACCGCATGGTGAACCACTTCGTCCAGGAGTTCAAGCGCAAGCACAAGAAGGACATCAGCGGCAACCCGCGCGCGCTGCGGCGCCTGCGGACGGCCTGCGAGCGCGCCAAGCGCACGCTATCGTCCACGGCGCAGACCACCATCGAGATCGACTCGCTGTACGAGGGCATCGACTTCTACACCACCATCACCCGCGCCCGGTTCGAGGAGCTGAACATGGACCTCTTCCGCAAGTGCATGGAGCCCGTGGAGAAGTGCCTCCGCGACGCCAAGATGGACAAGAGCAGCGTGCACGACGTCGTGCTCGTGGGCGGCTCCACCCGCATCCCCAAGGTGCAGCAGCTGCTCCAGGACTTCTTCAACGGCAAGGAGCTGTGCAAGAGCATCAACCCCGACGAGGCCGTGGCGTACGGCGCCGCCGTCCAGGCCGCCATCCTGAGCGGCGAGGGCAACGAGAAGGTGCAGGACCTGCTCCTGCTCGACGTCACCCCGCTGTCCCTCGGCCTGGAGACCGCCGGCGGCGTCATGACCGTGCTGATCCCGAGGAACACCACCATCCCCACAAAGAAGGAGCAGGTCTTCTCCACCTACTCCGACAACCAGCCGGGGGTGTTGATCCAGGTGTACGAGGGCGAGCGCGCCAGGACCAAGGACAACAACCTCCTGGGCAAGTTCGAGCTCTCCGGCATCCCTCCGGCGCCCCGCGGCGTGCCCCAGATCACGGTCTGCTTCGACATCGACGCCAACGGCATCCTGAACGTATCGGCGGAGGACAAGACGACGGGGCAGAAGAACAAGATCACCATCACCAACGACAAGGGGCGGCTGAGCAAGGAGGAGATCGAGAAGATGGTGCAGGAGGCGGAAAAGTACAAGGCGGAGGACGAGGAGCACAAGAAGAAGGTGGACGCCAAGAACGCCCTGGAGAACTACGCCTACAACATGCGCAACACCATCAAGGACGACAAGATCGCCTCCAAGCTGGGCGCCGACGACAAGAAGCGCATCGAGGAGGCCATCGACGGCGCCATCAGCTGGCTGGACAGCAACCAGCTCGCGGAGGCGGACGAGTTCGAGGACAAGATGAAGGAGCTGGAGGGCATCTGCAACCCCATCATCGCCAAGATGTACCAGGGCGCCGGCGCGGACATGGGCGGCGCAGCGGGCATGGACGAGGACATTCCGGCCGGCGGCAGCAGCGGCGCTGGACCCAAGATCGAGGAGGTGGACTAAGCTGTCTGCTTGGTGATTGGTGGATGCCTGGATGGGTTCCGAGCTACGTGATGCTTCCACCTGTGTGTTTCGCCGCTCGCTCGTGTCGTCTTGGTAGTTTCTGTCGTGGTCGTGTCAATGGTGGCGTCGTGGTAGGAGTTTAGTTGTGGAAGCAGGAGACATTTTGCTGTTCAAGTTTAAAAACTCGGTGCTGAGCTCTGCTCAGCCTTTGGTATGAAGTGAAGGGATGCTTCCTTAATTGTTTCTTCTGCTCTGATCGAGTTTTGCGATGTTTTATTACTTCCCCGGTTAGTTTTTACTTTATGTTCCCAGTTTGAAAATATAGAAAATAGTATTTCAAATAAATTTATTAGGAAAGAAATAGTATCGTATCTTGAAATAAAAAAATAAAAAATAGAAAGTAGTATATTCAAATAAATTAAAATAGAAAGTAGTATCTTCAAATAAATTTATTAGAAAAGTATACTTAAAAATTTATTAGAAACGTATACTTAAATTTTAAATAATTTTATTAGGAAAGTATACTCAATGCTCAACCTTATTATACAGTATATTTTTATATAAATTTTGATCAAATTTAAAAAGTTCGACTCCTGTGTATATTTTACTTTGCGAAGTTTCTCGTTTGTCGTATAAAGTTGGATAATGAGAAATAATGCAGCAGAGATCGTCAAACTCGAATCGTCAGTCCAAGTCTGACTTATTTGTGGCAGTAGAATGGTTGTGTGTGTAAACACTAGACACACTGCTCGGCTGCTCGGCTGCTCGGCTTTATATGCAGTTATGATGCTTCCCTTTTCCCCCTTCTCTTTGACGAAAATGATGCTCCCTTATTTGTTCAGTTGTTCTGTTCTGAGGTTCAAAAAATGTTCGTTCAGTTGCGCATTTTATCGATCTGTCCGTGATATTCAGATATTGTCCTTTGCATAAAAAATTCTGCAGATAAAGATGCAAGCTCATCAGTGATCACAGGGGAGATTTCAGAGCCGCATGTTGTCAGGGGAGATTTTCAGAGCCGCATGTTGTCAGTTAATACATAGAGTTGATGATCCAAGGGCTAGCTGAAGCAATTGCTGTCAGGAGAGCAATTGCCTTACACCTCCGGCAAGCTATTGCAGCTTCTGACTGTCAAAGTGTTATCAAGAAGTTAAATTCAAAGCGACCTAATATATCTCATGTTGGAGTAATTCAGGAGGTTAAAAACATGAGCAATGTACATGACGACGTTACCCAATGTCAGTAGACGGTGTAATGTGGCAGCTCAACTTTTAGTTAAGCTATCCGATCAGTTCGATGGTGTAAGTGCAACCAGCATTCACAGCCGGAAATCGAGTCCATGCGCACGGTCCATTCACGATTCTCAACGAGTCTAGACGTTATAATGTCCACGCATAAGTTTATCTTAGAGTTCATATTTTGTCCCCTGCTTTATCAATATATGAGCGGCAGACCTCCTGCCGGCTCCAGTTTCAAAAAAAAAAAAGAGTTCATATTTTGTGAGGTGGCTTACAGCATGATCTCAATATAGTAGAAAAACATATTATATTTTTTCATTATTGTTCATACAGTTTTGTTTCTCTAGGACCAAACCGCATTAAATTTCCCAACATATGAAAATAAGAACGAACGATTCTCAATGCATTTTTGTAACATAAGGCATCATGACAAAATTTGAACTTAAAAATCAATTTGTACACAAAAAGAATCGCATAAGATAGTTTAGTTTGGAGTAAAAATTCCAAGGGACACGATAGATCTCATGCTGGAGTAATTCAAGATGATAATCAATGTAAATCCCGTTGTATCTTTTGTCCATTTCAGTAGACAGTGCAATGAGGCAGCCCATCTTTAGGCTTAGGTACTGTAGCCTGGTTTACTGAGCATCCGTAGATAAAAGGAAATAAAGAACAGTTTCTCCCTCAGCGGCTCAGCCTACGGCACGTTTGGCTACGCAGAACAGGGATGTGAAGAAAAGTAAAGGAGGTGAAACAACATCGACCTCATTGCAGAGGCCGGAGCTTGATTTCAAGGTTTTTGCATCAGAGCCCGCACGCAAGTAGCGATCAAGGAAATCGATCAAACGGGTGTGAGGTCACGAAACGAGGGACGGCATTTCTACTCTGCCCTACTTCTTGCTACCAATGAAATCCGTATGCCATCGCTGGCTCGTTCTTTACTACCCCATCCCCATCTGCCCTGGCAAAGGCGCCTATACAAAGGAAAATGCGGCTCCCTTCGAAACAAGCAAAGCAAACGTACTACAGGAGCTTTATTTTCACTGAGAAGCCCCAACCATGACTGATCGTATCGAAGGACCGAATGCGAAGCGTAGATAAACTTGAAATCGACAATGTGGCACTTCAACCACTGGCACCCAGCGAAACATGCCGAAGTAACGGATGGCAACTCAAACATAGCAGGCATAAGAAATCACAGCACAACTAGGGATAGACAAACCATAGATAGATGCATTCAAAGTTGGATCAAAAACTCATGGGGTGGTTCGGCACATAACTAACAACACAATGCTTAGCTGACAAGCACTTTGACAAGTCTATTAGGTTCTACAGATATGAAAAACAGACACAGGAGAATGTCGCCGCCAGCTTCACAAACTTGAGATGATCTATTTCTTCTTATCAGTGTGAGTACCAGCCGACCTGCAATCCCCAAAGAAAAGTTAAATTAGAGATGTCCACAATATGCACAATGCTTCAGAAACCATACTAACAAGTATACACATGCCAGGACGGAAATCTCTAGTAGTGGTATTATAATAACAAGGCAACAAAATGTTTAATAATACTATGTCACTCAGGAGATGGTAGAAAACTATGACATGAAAAATCAAACTACAAGCTGTTTTTGCACACTACACCCATTAAGGTTACATGTTGAAGGGTCATATATACTAATGAATTAGCATATAGCAAACACTGCTTAGTAGAGCCGATCTTTAAAAAACACATTATGACATAAGCAACTGATGTAACCCACATTAGAAAGCATATAGTCAAATGAAACAGAAGACAAGCCATTATAATGCTGCATAGAAGTTAGCAGAATAAGGTTTCAGGTTTACACACCTCATCTTCCTGAGGACATTCGCCATCTCCTCTCTCTTCTTCTTTGCCCTCTTGTGAGTTCCGAGCTTTCTCTTGGCAACCTTCAGAGCACGCTTGTCCTTACCAACCTTCAGAAGCTCAGTGATACGCTTCTCATAAGGAGCAAACCCAGCAACCTCTCTGATCAGGCCCCTGACCATGGTCACCCTCTTTGTTGCTTTCTGCAAATCATGGTAATAACTTGTAAGGACAGAAAACGTGTCATCCAGTGAAAAGGATAATCCTACCAATAGAACATGACACTGCTTATATACTAGTGTTTTTTGCAAGTGCAGACTGCAGACACAAAGCAAAATCATAGGCTCGTTTAAAGACATAAATGAATCCACAGATCTAAAACGGAGCATTTGCTAGGCGCATCACAGCAAATTCAATCGTCACAAAGTACATGCTTAAAACATTGAATTGCTGACAAAAAAAAATCTAGGGGGCACACCTAGCGTAACAGAAGCTATAATTTATTTGCCACTAGTAGGAAAGGCAATCTGTGGAATAACATATTTCCTAACACTAGTATTAGCAATCAACAGTGCCATATGTTAAACATAAACTTGAGCTTCCAAGCTGGTATTGAAGATCTGTAACTATTTTGAAAAGTTGGGGAAATTAAACAACTAAACACACATGGCCTGAAATGGTAAAAAACGCCCCCCAGGTTCATCAACGGTCAAGCATGACCCAACCATCAAATCACCACACTAGGCAACTGTATGCATGCAAAACTTCTACTCGACTATCGACTAATAAAATCTACCCAGCTTGCTAAACCGAAAAGATCCAACGCCTAATCGCAGAAACACTACCAGCGTCATCAACATCGCATCGCTAAGAAAGGTCAGATCGGCTTACCCCCTTGCGGTGGGACGGGCGCGGCGGCAGCTCGCGCTTGGTGACGACATGGCCCTTGTTGATGCCCACGAAGAGGCCGGACTTCGGCTGCGGCGGCGCCATGAGGACCAACCCTTTCCTGCGCACGCAGAAACAAGCGGAGAGATCAGCTTCAGCGGAAGCAGAGGTGCGAGGGTTTCAGATCGGCCGTGGCGGCGGCGGAAGGGAGGGCTTACCTTACCTGAAGCGAACCGTCTGCTACCGAGGAGAAACCCTAGCGGAGGGGATCGCTTATATAGGCGGCGCGGAGGTGGCCTCGCTGCCGGTGGAAAATGGGCTGGGCTGTGGTGGGGCTTAATTGGAATGGACTCTTTTGTTCTGCTTTTCGGCCTTTTCTGTTGTAGGCCTAGCTTTTTCTTAAACGGACTGTGCGATTGGTAAGTTGGGCTCTTTGTGGGCCGTTCTGAGGCTCGTTTGATGAAATTCCTGGATTTTTTGACTGATGGTCAGACTTCGGCATCGTAAGCTATTGTGTATTTGTGTTGCTTTGGTGTAATACTGTTTACGTCTGCTTGTGTGTACACAAAGGTTAAGGTTTGGTAGGGCAATTTGGCAGTTGGCACGCGTGACTGCGTGAGCACTGAGCTGGCATGATACTAGTTGCGTCAATCTCGGTTAAAAACAGTTAGCACTGAAAGGAAACTACTTTGCTTTTTCAAGAACTTTGACAGGAAACTTTGAGCTCCCTTTCGTTGACAACAACGCTGCATTCTTACCTCGCACTCACAGTAGAAGCGTACAGCGAATATTACCATTCAGAAGCAACAGGAGATAAAAAAAAAGGGTACAGGGGGGCAGTAATGATACAGTACATATATACTGCATGTACGCAACCACCTGCAAGGATACGGATTACGGTTCGGCTACACGTACGCACGTACCCACCGCGGGCTCATTAATGACGGTCTCCACCTCGCACGCGATTCGAATTAAAACTGCGTCAGAACGGTTTAGTTCGTAGTTCGTACGCATCATATCGGAGTTCCCTGCTCGCCTACGTTTTGACCTTCAGCAATTCCCTGCCACGTGACATGATAACGCCCGTACCAACTCATCTCTGTAGCTTTTTCCTATGCATTACTAGTACTAGTAGTACCATGCTACTGTTGTCAACTCGTAGCAGTTTTCCCCTGGCCTGATCTGAGAGCTGCACCGTTACTGGCTTCACTGCAGCATCGTAAATCGTAATGCAGGTCAAGATGATCGAGGAGCAAAAGTCTCTCATCACCGTTACTGGCTTACTGCCGCATCCACACTCCATAGTGGCTACAGTAACAATGCACGCATGCGCGTGAGAACAATCTCAGACGAACAGATGAACAGATCAGTTCCGAGCGGACGAGATCGTTTTCATCTTCTTTCTACAAAAGGAAAAAACAGATGAACAGTCGCAGAGTAACCGTACGTTTTTGTTATGGCGGCGCGAAAGGCAAAACAGATCAACAGCCATGAACCCACGATACAAATCACCAGTGCCCGCCCGGTCCTCTGCCCTTAGCCTGAAGAACAGTTGATCGCCGAGTGCCCGACGCGAACCGGCGCTACGCCGCGCGACCGTCAAAACACGGGTCCAACTCACAGCTCCCCTCCACGAGGCTCCAAACAAATTCCCCTCCGGCGCCGCGGCGGCATGGACCCAGGCCCAGCTCACTCGTTTATTAGTAGGCAATCACGGATGGATGTTGGCTGCAAGCCGAGGCAAAATAATGCAGCAAGAACCGAGACGAGCCGATACTGCTGCACCTTGGAAACGGGCATGGCGTGCCAGGCTTTCACGTTCTGAACCGATAGGCTTGCCGCCTCCTGTTCATCTACAAGCGCCTCTGCACAACTGGATCGAATTGCCACTTGTAGGTAAACACTGCCTGCAGCTGTGCAACACCTTCGTCTCTGATCCCGAGCGAGCATGCTAGCTTCCATGTGTCACTCACTCCCTGATGTTCACTTCACATGGATCAACTCAGCTCAAGTCCTTGCGAGCTTTTCTGTTGTGTGTGGAAGAGGGGGAGGGGCTCTCCGCTCTCGTTGTCGTAGGTGAGGCCCCCCATGTGGCTCCGGGACTCCTGCTGTGGATGACCCCAGCGTGGAGGGTAGGGATCCACCGATCCAGATGCCAATGCGTTAGAGAGGTCCAGCACCAGCACCAGGTCGCGGCGGCCGAAGGAGAGAGTGGTGCCCGTTTCACTTCGCCCTGAACTGATGAATGATCGGGCAACAAGCCAATAATCAACAGTTGCCTCCTCATCCTCGTCATGAAATCACATCCCACCCAATCATGCGGTCCCATGGATCTCTGATGAGCCCGATGGCCGCAAGAGCTTGGCTCAGGAGGAGGAATCAATCAGCTCGCAGGTAACAGTTCCGGCCGGGGACGACACGACACTGCAGCTCGCCAGCTCCAATGGCTTTGGGCACGGAGGACCAGCCATCCGTCCCCGGCCGATCAGGACGCTTTCAATTCACAGTGAGAGAGAGTCCCGGCAAGATGACCGCAAAATTCCAGCGTCCCAGCCGGGTCCCAAGAGGCCAAGACCAAGAGGGCGCGCGGTTCTTCTTCTTCTTCCTCGCCATCCACTACCTATCATCAGAGCTGGCCGCCCAATGATGGGTAGGGCGGCTAATGATGGAGGCGCGCGCGGCAGCAGAAGGACGGGAGGGGTTCTCGCTTTTCACCGCGCCTGGCGCACGGGGAGGACTGGAGGAGCCCTGGACCTGGAGCCGGAATTCCTGCCGGCCGGGGCCGTGACGTGGCGGGGCGACAAGAAGCAGACACGCGGGCGGACGCCAGAGCCAGAGCGTCCGGCGACGCGACGCGAGCGGAAGGCGATCGAATCTATAGCCGGGGGCGCGCTGACGGCCGCGTCCCCACCTCCCGCCCGCCAGCTCACTGCCAGCCACCCACCACCACCTCTCCCCTCACCGCCCGGTGAGCGCGACGCGTCCTCCTACCCCCCCAAGCAAATCCACACGGCGAAATGGAATTGGAGAAGCGGCAAGCAGCAAGTCAGCAACCCCAGCCGCGCCGCCGACGAACTCGGCGGATGACAATGCAATGCAGGTTGCGACATGGGACGAGCTCACGAACACGAGTGCAGAACCAGAGAAATGGAATAGAATGGATTTGATTGGATTTTTACATGGTGGTACTATTATTTTCCCTTTTGATGGCGGATAACCAACTCTTTTTCCTTCCTAAAAGGATGCTGCGTTTTTCTTTTGTTTTTTGCAGCTCAATCATATCTTCTTCAATCTTCACCTCTCTCCCTCTCCCCCCTCCCAGTGTACAGATTCTAGCAAAAACCCAAATGCAAAAAGAAGAAGAAGAGAAAATAAAAGCAAGAGCAAAATTGAGCACAAGAAAGAGGAACGGCAATGGGCTAGCGTCCGGCCGGATCTCATACCAGACGTAGCGGAAGTAGGAGTAGGTACACCAATGCTATACACCACCACCCGGCTACCCGCGACGGCGCCGGAGCGGACGCCTTGTCGTAGTCCTCCTGCCCGCCGCCGCGGAGCGCGGGCGGGGAGGAGAGCTTCGTCGGCGGCGTCCGCGCGCTCTCGGAGGCCTGTGGGGCTGTCGCGGCCGGCGGGGGCGAGGACGCGGCGGCGGTGGCGGCGACGATGGAGGAGTCGCCGCCGTCGGTGCGGGTGAACATCTCCTTGGGGAGGAGGACCTTGGAGACGGCGAAGACGGCGACGGGGTTCTGGTCGAAGACGGTCCGCGTGATGGTCGCCTGCACGACGCCGGTGTCGATGGCGACGGAGCCATTGGAACGGGTGATGTTGAGGGTGAAGCGGCCGGCGTTGCTGAACTCGGTGGCGAGCGTGGGCTGGACGGGGTTCACGATCGACTCCAGGGACCCCAGCGGGTAGTAGGAGTGGAGCACGTGAAAGCGGAGCACCACGGCCTTGCGGTCGGCGGGGAGGGACTGGAGGCGGTCGCCGGCGGGGAGTCCCGCGAAGGCGTCGTCGGTGGGGGCGAACACCGTGATCCCCGCGCCGCGCTCGTCGGCCTCGAACTCGTCCGCCACGCCGGACGCCTCGAGCATGGACGCGGCGACGTTGAAGGCGCGCGCGTCGGCGAGGACGCGGGTGATGTTGACGGCGGCGGGCGGGCGGGACTCGGACGCCGCGAGGTCGAACCCGGAGGGCACGATGAGGCCGGTCACCGCGAGCACGCTCAGGTTGTAGGGCACCGCGGTGATGGCGCCGAGCACGGTGGCGTTCGACCCCGCGAACGGCGCCGGCGACCGGACGACGGCGAGCGAGGCGCCCGCGGTGGTGACGTTGACGGCGCCGAGGTCGGCCGGGGCGCGGCCGGTGGTCTGGAACAGCGTGGTGACGAGCTTCCCGGAGGCCGGCAGGCGGCGGAGATCGGCGGGGGCGAGGTACTCGAGGAGGACGTGGTAGCGGAGCACGTCGGCGAGGTCGGCGCCCGACGCGGCCGCGAACGCCGACGGCGACTGCGGGAGGTTGCCGTTCGGGACGGCTAGCAGCGTCAGCGACGACCGCCCCGCGAGCTCCGCCAGGACGGGGCTCGACGCCAGCAGCCGCGTGAAGTCGGCGAGGTCCGGGAACGCCGACAGCACGCCCGTCACGTTGACCGCGACGGCCCCCGGCTTCGACGCCGCCGCCGCCACGGCGGTGGCGAGCAGCGCGACAGCCGCCGCGAGGTGTACGAGGCGGGAGACTGGAAGGATCTGTCTCCGCATCTCGCCGCCAGTGGAGCTGAGCGAGCCGCTCGAAGGGTGGGAGTGAGTGAGGTGGTGGTGAAGCTCGAGATGCGGGATGGTGAGCGGAAGGAATGAATATTTTATTTCCTTTTTGTCTGTTCAGCGCCCTTTTTTTGCAAGGAAAAATCGCGGAGCGTTTTGGCTATTTTATCCGGGATATTTGGGGCTCGTTGGCAAAGTTTCTGTGCTGCGCCCGTGTGCCGCCACCCGCCAGCGCGCTGTGTGATTTGCGTTGCGAGGAAATTAATGGCGGTGGAGGCCGGGTGGGTGGCTTGGTCTGTAGCGGCAGCGAGCAAGGCTGGCCAGCTCTAGCGCAACAATGCACGACCCCGCGGTTCCTGATATGATAACTTTGCTATTCTCTGTTTATGCTCCAACAGTTCTTCGAATAATTTTGATCACGATGTAGATGCACAACCAAGCTCATCAGACCTAATGCTTGCCACTTGCCAGTGGTTTTTTTTGGCTACTTTCGTGTTGCACCCACTTGTTGAGACAACAGAACCGAGCCAACAGTTGCTTGCGTTGCGTATGCCATGTTCTATGTTTCACAGTGGAGCGAAGCTCATCAAAGTCCAGAGTGCTTACGAGACAACGACGACAAGGGTGACAAATGAGGTGGTGAGATGCTGTAGCAATGAGGCTGCCACAGAGAGCTACCCTAGCCCATCGCCGCAAGAAAGTGGCACTTGTGAACGATAGGTTGGTGATCATTGGAGCCTTGGAGGTAAGAGTGGAAAGTGGAGGAAGAAGACAGCAGAGACGAGAGCCAATGTTTGCGTGTGACTATGTAAGCTAGAAGAAGAGACAAAGAAGGGGAAAGAACAAAGGAGATTTTAGGAAGTGAATCGAGGGGAAGAAATCACATTGGAGCCGCAAGCCTTTGAGAGGGGGAAAAAAAAGGGCTGACAGAGCGCCGTGCCATGCGGATGTTATGTAGGGGGGCAATTATCAAATCAAATGATAGGTAAGGGTTATACAGTGACATGGCATATGAGATTTCTCTTATTGCTCTCGCAAAAATTTCAGTGACAGGCAAGCCCGGGTCATGTGGGTCTCGCTGACAGGCAGGCGTTAGTTAGGTCACTCCATTCCTGCACGAGAATGGTAAGCATACTGATAGGTTAACTAAAACAGGAGTTCAGGACAGTTTACTCCGATAAAGAAAAAAGACAGTACTTGATCCCAACAGCGCCTGCCTCAATGCCTTCGTATGACGTAAAAGACATGGCCATTATCTCTTGGATTTGTTTTACCTTTTTTGCCAATATACCTACTGTGTGTGTGTGTGTTGGGGGGGGGGGGGATCACTGACACAACATATACAAGTAATATCAATGTTTGGAAAAGAGGGGCTTTGCATAAACTGCTTCGTTCTCGTTGGATGCGGTGACGACAGCAAACAAAGTGGACTAATGATCGTTCCTTCCTAATCAGCTAGGAATCAAGTATACTCAAAATCATTATGTATATGCTCTCTCAAATGGTCACAATTTTAAAGTATCCTCAAGTATAAATTTCCAAGCTTGTTAAGTCAAATGCCCCATATTGCACATCAACCAACTTTGGTAAAATTAGCTACATATAAATATATAATGCTATAATTATGCAATACATCGTAAAATAACATCCAATGTGATGATTCCAAATGAGGCCTGAGGCCACATGGTCAATGACACAATCAATGCTATTTCCCAACTCACATGATGTATGTAACTACTAAGGAACTTGCCCCCCATCATGTTTAGGTCCACAGCAACATAAAAGCAGCAAGCTCTCACCCAAATATATAGGTTCAGTAATGCATGACAGTAAAACTGCAATATGCTAAGTCATAAACCTGCTCTCACCTAATGTAAAACTTGATTTCAATTGCCATTTTCCTTCATAAATTTGTTTGAGCTGATGGGTTCCTTCAAGATGTGGGTTTCAAGTAAAACTGCCAAATTTCGAAACAGAGATTTTTTCTTACCTGTCATGAACACATTAGCTTCCTTCCACTGAATGAAACAGTGTTGCCTCCATCCAAGATTCCCACCCAACCATTGATGTTGCATGTGGGCTACTTCGATGATCAAAGCTTTCTGTGCTGATGCTGATGCAGTTAATGTTGTGCCTAAAACAGAATGAAATCAGAAATAATAGCAGTGAAGCAAAGGATTGATGTACCTTACCTGAAGCTCACTCTCAGACGCCTGATCATCATAATGACAATTACAAAAATCACCAATAAGCAGCTTTCGAAGACATGCTGCAAATAAGCAAATAACTTGCCTCTATAATGACAAAGCAAGAACCAAGTGCCATTTGGCAGTTTTTATTGTTATAGTTGTGAATAGAAGTGTCAGAACAGTTACAACAGCGAAGACCTAGCTGACAGAATACAGGGAAACTGTTGCAGCAATCCCATTTTTTGAGCAACATGAGAAACAAAGAAATTTACAATGTCTGTCTTCCATTCAAAATTTGTACATGATGACAGACTGCTAATGAACCATGTACAAGAGCAACACTACCCTAAACCGTATGATACTTCATTGACAATGGATAGTAGCCTACTGGTGTTAGATCTGCTGTTGAGGTTTATAGTCAGTCGATGTATTGTTAGCATCATGGTTGATCTACTACTCCACAGAATCTTGGGGTATCCACGTTGGCACATGCTATATAAGGAAAAACGACCACCGGGAGAACAAACTTCTGTCCAATGCTGTGGCAAGAATGCCTTGCAGATGAAATAATGAAGGGCCGCACAGCACATGAAGAATGGTAAAATTAGACTGAATGCCGGAAATAATAGGGTCAGCCTATGGAATTGCGATTATGAGGTACTAACTATCTACTGTGTTTGGGTTTTGAGTGTTCTGTTCTGTTCAGGCGGCACATGCAGTCAGGACATGGGAAGGTATATATAGATTCATTTGGTCTTTTCATTTCAATCCCTTTAGTATCACTGTGTGCTCTCATGTTAAGCAAGTGCCGTTTCAATGACTTCCACCTGCAGATAAATGGAAATTGCGATTTTAGCAACCTAGAATGCAAGTTTCAGTGCTTAGAACCCAAACTAAAGCAAAACAACACTATGTGCATAGAGTATCATCATACCCAATTCGTTGGTTATCAAAGAGTACGGCAAGCCTTCTTTTGTCTGGTTTAATTGTTTTTGAATGTCCACCATTCAAGTATCTCCTGTGACCCACAAGGAAATGTGGAAAATTTCCACCTTGTGTGGTCACAAAAACTTCACTTTGGGCACAAACACTATAGTCAATAGCAGCCATCCTTGAGGAGAAATTCTGGTAATAACGCGTCATTTCAGAACAATGAATGTACAGGAATACAGAAACAAGAAAATATCTAATCCTATAATTCCTACCTTGAATGGAGCAAGTTCCTCTTCTGATGCCAGAGTCTCTTTTGTCTGTAGGAGAGGAAACATTTCAAGAAGAGGAGCCATGTTCTTCTCTGCTTTGTAAATCTTTCCAGATGCCAAAAAGATTGCAGTCTTATTGCTGAAACCCATTCCACGAAGCATTAACCCAACCTATACATCATAACATAAGCATCTAAATCCTCAAGACAAATTCTGCTGTGATCTTAAATGAATCTGTTTTAAACTGAGTAGAAGACATGATTAGAGCATAGACCAGCAAATGTGCTTGAGGACAAATTTCTGAAATGTCACTAACAGCAGTTCAGCTTCTGATATTAGATACAGACATACCTCCAAAGGTGTTAGAGGACATTTTCCATTCATTCTGATCACTCCAGGCCTTATTACCCGTCCTCTCTTAGTAAACTTCCCCCTCCAACCTATTTCTCTGGCTGCATCCATTTCCTTCTTCTCCTCATCACCACCATCATAAACACAACATGAGAAAGCAACCATATCCTGCAAAATAACAATTAGAGATGCCGCAATTAGAGATGTTCTCTTTTTGGTTGTTAGTCGTGTTTTTATTGTTTAGTCATCTTGTTTTATCTTTGCGCCACTAGGGGTTGTACGAGTTATCTAGACTCCTTTTCTTCTTAATATAATGATATGCAGCTCTCCTGTATGTTCGAGAAAGAAAAAGGTGGTACAATTATTTCAGAACACTAGCAGCATATTAATACATTATGCATCAAGAATAAAATACACGATGGTGGGTCCCTGGTTCCCAAACATTATAAGCATCAAGGTTCATGAAAGAGATCCAACCTCCTCAAAACGAAGATGCACTGAAATATATTTTCCATCGCTTTCAACACTTCTCTCTCTCATTCTAGAAACTAAGGTTTCAGACAAAGACACAATTGGCTTAGAGAATTTTAAGGCTTCAAAATTTGCCAAGCATCTCAGCCGTTGAACAGCAGGAGGTGCATCAAATGAGAGTCGATTGGCAAAAGGAGAAATCCTGATGAATCTGCACTATAGAGCATAGCATCAGAAAGAATCATGTTATAATTGAATTGAGCACCTCATGATACTTAACAATATAGAAACGAAATTTCCAAAAATGGATGCAATCAGCTCGACTCCAGTAGTGTCCCTGTAAACAGACAAATGGTTCCACCAATGTCTGCATCTATTCACATTATTAAAAATATTTGTAAATATAAAAGGGAGTGTCAACAATTCAATTCCTTGAAACGTGGCATCGCACAAGCCACAGACCACAGAAACTTTTGATGGCAAAGAAATGAAAGAATTGGTCAAGTCTAGAACAAATTCAACAGGATACGGTTGATGAGAAACGCCGACCAACATCAATGATTTCTAATGTAGGATGTCCTACATAAATTAATCAATATCATAGTGAGTGTAATAGAAAGGTTACATGTACAGATTCCCATGTCAAGTCTAAAATATTCATATCCAGCGAACTAGCTGTGCATCTCTGAATTCTTCAGTAAATAATACTCCCTCCGTCCCTTTCTCCTCGGTCCACAGAGAAAAAATGTAGGACTGGTGCCGACAGTTCATCACGGAAGAAAGAACTCACAAAACCGGGATTCCAGGCTAACAATCTGAAGCGCATGGATAAATCTTAAAATTATGACGTTTAAACTAGCTAGCTTGTCCTACACCTCATATATTTGAGAACGGAGATAGTAGTAATCAGATACAGAGGTTCTGCTAGCAATTATTTTTTAGGCCGAGGTTGTGTTACCAATTAAAGTTATAAAATTTGGATTATTAAACTAGTTAAATCAAATGGAAGGTAAGCAATTGATGCAGGATATAAATGAATTCATAAATAATCATAAAGCACTTTATAACCACGTTCAACATAAGCAACTGTAAATTAAAGAAACAATAACTGAACTGTATTTAAACTCACCTTTCTTCAATTAATTTAGGAAGAACAACATCTTTGTAATACTGAATACGTGCCCAAGCCTTTATCTTGAAATTGAAAACATTGCTGAGATTGTGACCAAACCGCTCCATTATAAAGTCAGGAATCTTGTCAACTACTCGAACATCATTTTGTAGACGTTGTACAAAGTGGTCTTTATCATAGATATCACTGAATTTGCTGTATCAAAAAATGAAATGTCAGTTGTTAATGCAATTTACAAGCAGAAAAGTTAATACTGGTAGGTGGTCTTTTCATCAGCTAACAAGAAGCTAAATCTCATAGTCCCCAGAAATGATCAATTATATTTACACAACCAACAGAGTTGTCAAAGAACCTGAACAAAGTGGAACAGCTCAATAAAAGGCAGAGTCATCCAACCAAGTGCAAAAGCATATGGCACCCAACAATAGGTACAGCAATTCAACCATTGAAAATATTGTATGCAGTTTATCCTCCTAGAATCTATAATTATTTTCGAAATTTCTTAGCGATAATAACTGCAATTCAGTTAATGAAGCCAAGTTTTCCCATTATGACATGCAAACATGGACAACTAATACCAGTTTTTGGTCCTTTATGATGTGATATTTGTGCTGGCAACAAATACTCCCTCCATACCAAATTATAGGTCGTTTTGACTTTTCTAGATTCATAGATTTTGTTATGCACCTATATATACGTTATGTCTAGATTCATAGAAAAATCAATGAACCTAAAAAAGCTAAAATGACCTATAATTTAGGATGGAGGCAGTAGCAACAGAGTGCACAAGCAACTTAAGATCTACATGATTTTATGCATTGTGCAGAGAGATGGAATGATGTTTCTGGTTCCTTCTAGAACTAACTCAGCCTTACTTGGCATTAAACTATAATAAAAAATGTTTAAAATGAAAATAAAGAGATGATAATGAAGCAAAGAAAAAAAAGAGTGACTTTAAGATTCTAGAAACTTTAAAACTCAAACATTACAGTGTTCTGCAAAGGTAACTTCACAAAAAATGAAAGATGGTTCCTTGCATTAACATCAAACAAGATCAACATGCATACTAGAAGAAAATGCTATGTTATGGTTTTACACAATGAACCGAGGGATACTAGAAGAAAATGGTATGTTATGGTTTTACACCATGAACCAAGGGAAACCTATTTAGTTTACAGGAGTTCATGGTATAGGAGATGGGCATGTGTTGTTTTGTGTTGTGTGTGTGTGTTGGGGGGGATGGGGGGGGGGGGGGGGGGTGCAGACCTAGGATCCCTCCAGATGCTATGGAAATGGAAATTTGGGATGACAAGAGTAGCATTCAGAAAACCAGCAATCGCGACTGCGTTGCATATCTGAAAAATAGAAAAACAAAAGAAAGAGAAGCATGAGTTAGTACCTCAAGATACCAGTTAATAAATGATTCTAAAATATAAGAAGTTATAAGGAACCACTGAGTAAGGTGACTACCGATGTCCTTTGTTGATTTAAACCACCATTTGCCTCAACATATATGTAACCATTTGATTCAGGTAAACCTAACAGAAGTTTCGGAATATATTATGAGTGAGAGAGATAAAGAGAGTAATACAAGGAGAAGATGCAAGTTTTCTAAACACAAGTCCTTCCAGTCACAAATAAAGAAAGTGATGTTTGCGCCTTTACATAGTCATATAATGGCACTTTCATTAACTACTAAATTGTAGTATGTCCTGAAAAGGTTTTCAAAATGTGATACTATTAGGGTAAATTTTATGAGATATTTACTCATATTGTTTCCATTTATCCAAATAACCTGTCCTGTGCCAAATTAATATGGCTTAAATACTCTATACACCTTGACTTTAATAAAAGAAACACTGGAGGGAGAAAAATATTCTTATATTAGGAAGATGATCAGTTAGCCATCAATAAACACTTGTCAATTGTATGTAAAAATCATACGCAATACTTAGAGCTTGTAAGTTTTATTATAAACTCATTAGTGGAGCATAATAAGCAATAGCAGATCTCATGTTTGCAGTTTACTAGTAAGAATGTGCACGGCAACTGGACATTTGCTAAAAGCAAAACATAAGACCATGTAAAATAACTTCTGTAATGATTCAATACAAGAAAGTCTTCCATTCACAAATCTGAATATGTTAAGGGCTTCACAAAATTACAATATACACATCAGAAAAGAAACAAAATAACCTAAATTGTATCAAAGACACATTATTAGTACCCCAGAAGAAGACATATTAGAAGGAGCAATAGAAACTACAAATGCACAAAATCTGCACAACTGATGTATCATATTTGCAGGAGTCAAGACAAATGGAGGAGCAGCAGGAAAATGCCATACTATTTGTCCCATTGTTTATGCAGGGCTGCCATGTGCCACCTTTGTAAGTGTGCCTCCATACAGTTGCTAGCTAGAAAAATATGACAATGTGAGAACAAGAAGCATGCATGCAACATTAATACAAATTAAGAAGCTGGAAATTAGGCCGATGCACAACCCCCCCCCCCCCCAAAAACACACACACACACACACACACACACACACACACACACACACACACACACACACACACACACACACACACCGACATGGCGACATCCATAAAGGACCATGAAAAACATGCAACAGACGATTAACTGCATAAGTGCATGACCTTTTTCTATATCATTCCTGGACATTACCTTGCCATGCAGTTAGGATCCTTTGCAGGATCAGGATATTGCAATGAAATGTGTAAATAGACGCACATATATACTCGATGTGCTTGTTCCAATGTTCCTATTCTTATTCTACTTGACATGAGAAAACGGAGGGCCTGTGATGAATTTGATGTTTTTGAAATTCATTTCTTTTCACCCATACTTACATCTGATCAATTAAATTTCATTTGTTTGTACGTGAATCCACAATTTACATTGTTTCATTGAGGACATAATACATGGATGTTATAGGTACTTGCAAGTGATACATGAATAAGTAATGGTGAAGATGACAGCAAAAGAGATGCGGAACACTTCAAACACCAGAAATGCAGGTGAAGTTTGCTTGTTGTGCTGTTACTGGAGCATCTTGATCATGAGACTATCATGTTTGGTTTCAGGTGTCGCATGATTTTCTTTTCATAATATCCAATTGTGCACGTGAATGCTATTTCTTTATTAGGAGCAATAACATTCTCCATGATGAGGACTTGAGGAGGACAAGCAAAATCATTGCAACGAAATGTACTGGTGGTTCGCGGAGCATCTGGCTTAACAGCACTTTATAAGAGCTAGTTTGATGAACACAGAAACTACACCATCTCTATTTCAGAGCATAGGGCAGGATAGCACATACCCCTGTACTGCACTAATTTTATTAAACCAACCCATAACCAATAATATTTTAAGACACCTGCTACCCTGGACCAAGTTTCAGAACATGAGACAAAATGGTTGTTCCTGTCATCCCATGAAGCCATAGGAATCGCACAAACAAGTAGATAAGTAAATAATAACCATACTAACCCCACGTTTCTACTGCCATTCCCTGCTATTGGACGAAGACCAGGTGCCAATTCTAATTGATCAGCACAATAAAATAATCTAAACTGTTATCAGTCAACTAAGCGCACAGTACACCATCTCAGCTCGACCAACACATAAGCAAAAGCATTGCGCACCAAGCCCAATCGCTACGCAGTTAATGGTCAATACGGCCAAGCATTTGTGACCAAACTGCGAGCCCCACAAACAAAATTGAAACGCGGCAGCGAACGTGCAAACAGGAGGGAAGGACTGACCGCGTCGGTGGAGTTGTCGGCGTCCATGTCGGCGCGGAGACGCGCGTACAGCTGCGGGCTGCGGTACACCGACCCGGGCGGCTGGCGCGCGATGATCCGCGGCACGGCGTCGAGCGGGAGAGAGCCCATGTACAGCAGCATCGCGGCGACGTAGAGCAGCGGCGCGAAGAGGAACACCGCCTGCCTCCGCAGAAGCGCCGCGAGCACCGCCCTGGCCGCCCTCCGCGCCGCGCCCCCGCCCCGCCCGACCCCCGCCCGCGCCGCAGCCGTCGCCGAAGCCGCGGTCCCCGGCGCGCCCCTCGCCGGGCCTCCCCCCTTCGCGGGCGCCCGGCTGCCCCCTCCGGCGCCGCTCCCGGCCTGCGATGGGGACGACGGAGGCGGAGGCGGGGACGGCGCGCCCGCCGCGCCAGGCGCGCCGCCGAAGCTCCCCAGGCGGATGTACGCCTGCCCCTGCATTGTGTCGGGGCCCCCTCCGGAGATAGGTTTAGAAGGGCTCGCTCCCCCCGAGCGTGATCGCTGCCGGCCGCGCCGCGCAATGGGGGCGAGACGCGAGGAGGGGGCGGAGGAGGAGGTGGTGGCGCGTGTACAGGCGAGCGAGCGGGAGAGAGTGCGCGGCGCGTGACCCAGCGCGGGGTGGCGTCTCGGTCGCGGTCGCGCCCGGGCACGGGTACTGTAATACCAGTACGAGCTCGAGTCGCGGGACTCGGGGTCGGCGGGTCGTTTCGCTTGGGCTTTCAAAAAATCGCTTGGGCTTTTGCCGTTGACGCGGGCGCTTGCTGATGCGGTGATGCTGATGGGGAAGATGCGATGATCACGTGACGTGTTGCGCCAATGGAGTCAACCGGACGTACGCCGTGTTTCAGGGGCCTTGATAGGAGAAGCCGTGGACAATTAAGCAGCAGTATGCTAAGCCTAAGCATCAGTCTACACTACTATAACCGTTGTAGCAAGCGAAAATAACGAAGGTTCATGTCAACATCATGGGGCTTTGTGTTGTAGTATGTGCACCATGTGCCTTGGCTACTTTAGAAGTTTAGTATCTAGATCTGTAGATGCAATTCTATTCTTAAAATGGCGTCACGTCAAAGGATCGACTAGGCACTAGACTGAAGAAAAGGATTGATGTTTTTCTTCATGCCTCAAGTTGCCTCCTTGCATAAACGGCAAAGGTGCGTTACTGTTTTTACAAGCGGTGCTGCCGCGCGTGCTATTTCTCCGTCTTCTCGATGGTGGTATCAAGATCGCAGGGCATGTTAATGGCTTGAAATGAAACTATATAACGGGACACAACAAGGTCTAAACACAAGATTTATAATTGTTCATAAATTGTATAGTACCTACTTACACCACTAACAATCAGGAGCCCGTCTAGCTCAGTCGGTAGAGCGCAAGGCTCTTAACCTTGTGGTCGTGGGTTCGAGCCCCACGGTGGGCGATTAATTTTTTTTTTGCCTTAGTACTAAAATGAGAACATTTGCTAGATAGATAATAGGATCGTGTAAATTGTTCAGCTCGTGAAAGTGAAACTTCACAATACTTCATTACCCATACAAAATTAAAGGTAAAGCACAAGATATTCCCAAACTTCATGGTGCAGCCTGGGAAGTTCCGCAAAGAGAACATTTCAGAAACGCTTTCTCATAGTTCTGCAACAAAGAGCAAGAGGTATTCCCAAACTTCATGGTGCAGCCTACGAAAAGTTCAGCAAAGAGAACATTTCAGAAACGTCAAGGAGGAGCAACTCGTTGCTCCATGCAAAGTAGCAGCACAACTCCTATAATTAGTTGTTCAAGTTCAGCTACAATTCTACAAAGACCACTGAAAGGCCAAAGGTGGCGATCTAGTTGAAAGAAGCAGCTGGACGTTGCCTGTAAGTCATCAACACAAGATTGAACTAACTTCACCGGCATGCGGCATCACAACAAATTACAGTACAACATCCATTTTGGTGATCTTTTTTTTTCCTGCGGGAAATACGCCACAAGGGGCATGTTACTCCATTACTCTGGAACACATCAATTTTGGTGATCATTTGAAGATTCCAGAGGCCGTCTTCCTCAGGATGTCTTGGACCTACAAGAGCACAATGACGAAAACCAAAGGCGTTACAGGTTCTATGTAACTGGACAAAAGAATATGCTATAAGAGGCCAGAGATGCACGCCTTAAGAGACTGGGCACAAAAGTTACCTGTTTTGATGAGAGGCCGATATTTTCCAAATCCACAAGCTGGACAATCAAATTGTGTTAGAAGGTCATTTTAAACATCTTGGTTCTTTTTCCTTTTTTTCTTTTGAAAAGAATAACATCTATATTATTTCGTAGTCTACAAAATCTTACAGTTTTGAATGGTCTTGGTGACTCCTCCCGTAATTCCAGAATATATTCTGCTCTCCTCGCACCAATTCCCTAACAAACAAGCAGGGAAGTTATTCAGAAGAAAAGGCTGAAATAACAGTGATCAAAATACTCTAAGATGAAAGGATCATACTTTCAACTGTTGTAACTCTTCCCTGCATTCATAGGTAAAGGAAGAGAACGTTAGAATGAAACTGGAAAAAAGGCTGAATATTTTTGAGACATGAATCAGTCTAAGAACAGAAAGTTCATGTACCCTACTAGATTAACAAGCCCAATAGTCAGAGTTTGTTTGACGAGAAAACCATAGAGAATGGCAGGATTCCAGCTGAAGTGTCATAACGAGAAGAAATGTAGCTTGGCCTCTCATTCAAACCAACACCTAGGGGAGCAAATAACTGGAACTAAAAACTAGGAAATCACATAAGCATCCCAAATGCCAGGCCACGTTTGCAAAGGACCCTTAGTTAATTTGTGGTGTTCGCACCCCCACAACTGACATGTCCATGTTGATTTGTAAAGGTTGAAGCTAGAACCAAAGCTAGACAGCCATGTAATGCATGACAGTTTTTCAACAATAAGTACTGCATCAGCCACGTCATGCATGTATAAAGCCAAGAACCTGCAAGAATCAGGAACACTGGAGCGCCAAACAAAAGGTTGAAGAATTGCACTTACTTGTTTCCCTCGTTTAAGAAGTCAAGGTACTGCTGAACAAGAGCTTCCTGAAAAGACATAACATCAACTGCTAAATCTTGCGTGCTCGAGAATTTTTTTTGCTAAATCTTAAACTGTAGCAAATCGCTGGTCTATGGAATGAGAAGGGGGACCACAAACCTTTAGGTTAGACCCTAGTGCATTGAATTTATCTAGTGGTGTTGCACCAGGAATCTTCTCGACTTTTGGTGTTTCTATTGGAGTTTGGGGCTCCATGTTTGAAGAAATCGGCGAAAGAGCTTTCCTGAGAGAAGCTTCATGCTTTTCTTTGCATGGAGTTACTGAAGGAAGCACTGCTGCATAAGACTTTGCACATCAGACTCATACATGATAAACAAAGTACACATGAAAAAAAATCTCACAGTTTGCTGTGAGTAAATTGCAAGCAGCTTTCATATTTTTATTGATTATAGATAGTCTTGGTTTCTTGATTTATTTAACTTTGTACATATGTAACCACTATTTTGAACAAATACAATACTCTCCTGTTTTTTTTCTAAAGTACTCCCTCTGTCCCAAATTATAGGTCATTTTGTTTTTTTTAGATTCATAGAGTTTGCTATGCACTTAGATATACCCCATGTCTAGATGCATAATAATATCTATGCATCTAGAAAAGTCAAAACGACTTATAATTTGGAATGAAGTACCTTTCTTTGGTGTATTTACTTCGTTCTGCATGTGCTCCCATGGTATGTTTTCAATGGGTACATGGACTTCTGGTTCTGGATCAAAAAGTATCCTGTGCAGCAGAAGACATAGAAATTAGAAGTTAAGAACTATGTATGGTTCCATGTAGTATTTAAAGAGGAAATGATCAGAAATACTAACTTCTTAATTTTACCACTATCTTGATCCATTGCCTTGGCTCTACACGAGATTCTGGAAGACGCTGGTTGCTTCATATGGCTCACAGAAAATGAAGTTTTGCTGGCGGTTGGGGAGAAAAGACCATCCATTCTTTGGATGCTCTTTGTTTTCCCCTTTGATTCCAACCATGCTCGCAATTTTGCTTCCATATCAACCTTGACCTTAGGAGTTTCTTGCTTGCTTGCTGAGCATGTGAAATTCCCAACATGCCGTGATCGTGCAGCCAAACTTACTGTGTTGACTGACTCCTGATATTCTGCCGGATTCTGCAACAACAAGAAACAATTAGCAAAGTTCTACAATATGAGACATGCGTTAAAATAATAAAATAAGGTGTGGAAAAGTCACCAGGCATGCTATCATCACAGAACGGCTGCTGCCTCCTAGAGAATCTTGTAGTATGCGGGTCAATTTGCTCTCTCTATAGGGTATTCGGAGCTCATTCTTGTTTAGAGCTGAAATTACATTGGACAGTGCAAACAATGACTGGTTGATCTTAGCACTTTCTTGAAGGCGAATCCCCTCATTGAAAGTCCTTCTATTGTCCTCGCTACCTAGAGACGACAATCAAGCATGGCATGAGGTAAACTAGAAGGATAAAGCTTAAGCATGTGTGGCTCCATCCAGAGAGACGTACCAGCCAAATCGATGAGGTTAAACTTTCCTTTGACAACATCAGCGCTGACCCTGAGAGAGAGTACAGCGTGGCTCCGACTGGAAACGTCGTTCAGTCCAGTATGGGCAACTTTTCTCCTCTGGACACCTATGGAATAGAGCTCCTGGAATTCCTCCATAGATCGCACGGGGACCTTGAACCATCAACGGACAACAGTAAGCAACAGGCTGAATTCCAACAAACACATTCAACAATCACCAAGCAGCATCACATTACCCAGCTTAAGCCCTTCAGCTGCATGTTGCCGTCTTTGTCATCCAATGCCATGACCTCCTTCGCTTTGGGCTCCAGCAGGTCATAGCACCGCTCCATGTACACCTCATAGTACGAAATCTCCACGGAGCACCATGTCCCAGTGCAGAGCGCCAGGACCGTCGAAGCTGCCAAAGGGATGAGCCCCGGAGAATCCTCCGTGCCCTGCGTGGCAGCCAATCAGCCAGGTTTCAGTGACAGGTTGTTTTGCCAACAGCGGCATTTCGTCAAACACATTGCAGTCAAGAGAATAGCAGGCACCTGCATCGTGTAGGTCTTGCCGCTGCCAGTTGCCCCATAGGCGAAAACTGTCGCGTTGATCCCCTCGAAGATGCCTGGGATCACTGCCCTGACCTCCCTATCGAATATCTGGTTGATGTCATCCTCTTGACCGAAGAAAGCATCCAGCCTGTAGTGCTCGCTCCGACTGCATAAATGGACCAGTACACCAAATCAACTAAGGAAGGACCATGAAACAAGTTAGAAGGCCCTCCACTCAATTAGCAAACAATTAGTAGCGGAACAACAAATTGCAGTTTGTTCTCGAGCAAACTATGTTAGAATGAATTTTCCGTAAGTACTTCACTGATTTCAGCCAATTCGCCGCTTCAGAAAAAACAAATTTCAGGCAATTTTGCTTAAATGGGTGCCAAAGTGTGACGATCTGAGATCAGCGCAGGCAGGACTCCGAGGGCCCCAATTCTTACGCTGATGATGGGCGCGCTGAGGAGGCGTACCTGGTGTGCTGGTCCTTGAGCTGGACGGTGACCTCGCCGCCGGGGTGGCTCCCGAGGAGGGAGATGCAGGGCGCCGTCGCAGATGTGGCCTCCGACGGGAGGAACGGGCGCACGCGCAGCACGACGCGCACCGGCTGCGAGGAGGGCGCGGCGGATCGAGCGGGTGCGGCGGCGGCCGCCATCGGAGAGGGAGGGTCACGCGGGGGTTGCGCGAGGCGGCTGGAGTCGGAGTCGGGCGTGTGGGTGTCGTGCGGTGCGACGACGAGACGAGGAGTGGGGAAGACGGCGACCGTTGGGGACGGGGGCCGTGGTGGCAGTTCGAATTTGAACACGGGTGGCGCCGTGGCGGTGGCGGTGCGTGGTGGATCAGGGGGAACTGATGACGGGCAGGCGTCCGCGTCACCTCGGATTCCGTTGCATACTTGCAATTGCAACGCTACCGGGCTACCGGCTGGCTGGCTGTCTGGGGCCTGGGGGGAGTCCAGCATCAGCATCCACCTCGGCACACTGGTTTGTGCCCAAAAAAAAGGTCTGACGAAAATTTGGCACGTCAAAAATATGGCCGGTGTTCGGTTGCCAACTTGCCATCCTGATTTTTGGAGTTGATTGGGTTCCAAAATTTATCCAACCAAAATCAAAGCATGTCTAAAAGTTTTGGCTACCGATTAGTCCATTACTAAGAAATTGGCACACCAATATTTTAAACCAAAGCAATAGCAAATCACTAGAAAGTTATTAAAACTCACAAAGGGGAAAAGTGTTGATTGTCATATTTTGGTGCTAAACCAAGTGAATACCAAAATTTTATATCCAGCTTTGGCATATCCTTATTTTTTGGTTGGGCAAAAATTGGAATCCAACCATGCAGAAATTTAGCGCCCCTAGGATATAGTCGACGATAGAGCCAAGGCCAAACGTGGGGGGGAGCAAATTGATTTGGCTAGCCGGCCAAAGAGCTCATGTGGCTGTGCCGTTTGGGCTATGAGTTTCTAACATTATGACCCGCAAATATACACTTTGCTGACGAGCATGCTCTTACAAGGCTACAAACGCTAGATGTGGATGTCATCCATTTTAATGTTTTTTAATCACGTATCGCGTGAAAGGAAATTGTATAAAATCATTGTTTTTGAGATTTAGTAATACAAAAAGAGGCTAAGAGACAAAAAAGGGCAAAACAATTATACAATGAGATCTAGCCACTGGGTCATGCAAATGTTGTGCTTGTTTGCTCATGGAACAACATGAGCAAACTCTTTCCTAAAAAAACTTTACCTATTAGAACTGTCAGCTGGACGCCTCTGAAGATTAAGACCCTATTTGTTTCCCACCTTCTAAAATTTTAGCTCCTAAAAAATTTTAGTCAGTTTTTAGTCCATGGTCTAAAGCATGTTTGGTTCCACCTCCTAAAACTGACTAAAAGCAATAAATGTCATGGCAAAATAACCATATTGCCCTCCTCATGCTCCTGCTCCTTCTTTGCCCGCATCCCCTCCTCCCGCTTCCCTGCACACACGCACCCTCCTCCCGCCGGCACCCCTCCCTCTCGCTGCCCCCGCCGACGGCGGTCGACGCCCTCCTTCCACCAGCGCCCCTCCCTTCTCTCCTTCCCCCGGCCGTCGCCCCCTACCCGGCCGCCGCGCCCCTCCCCTCCCCTTCTTCCCCGGCCACCACCCCCTCCCCTCCTCCCGCTGGCGCCGCCCCCTCCCCTCGAATCCTGGCCGCCGTGGCCCTCTCCTCCCCTTCTTCCCCGGTCCCCTCCCAGTCCTCCCTCGCCCGAATCTGGCGGGGGAGCGCCCGGACGGCCCGTGCGGCGATGCAAGGGAGCGGGGGCGGCGGGGGTGAGGTTGCCGTGGGGGTTGCCGTGCGGCGGCAGGAAGGACGCCGCCGGCGGGGGTCGGGCGGGGAGGGACGTCGGCGGCGGGCGGAATGGCGGTGAGGGGCTAGGCGGGAGGGAGGGTGGGAGAGAGAGGGGGGCAATAAACGAGGGGCAGTGGGGGTCCAGGATGAGCTTTATGAGGTTTTAGGAGGGGTGGATCTCCTAAAGAAATTGAAGCCTCCTAAAAGTTTTTAGTCACTTTTAGTCATAGTGTTTAGCTCCTTAGTCCCTTTTTAGTCACTTTTTAGGAGCTAAAATTTTAGGAGGGTGAAAACAAACAGGGCCTAAATCATTTCTCGCCATCTAGCTCATTTTTCACTGCAACTCTACTTACTTATGAAACAAAACTGAGAGGCCATTAGAGCAGGCCCAACACTCCATGCTGTCTGGGAGCTCTAGCCTCCACATCAGCACTAGCAGTAGCCTCGCAGACTATTAGAGAGTCTTGCAGGGGTAGCCGCTGCCTCATCTGACAAAAAGCAGAAGCACTTGACAAGCGCGCCTTGGGAACGGAGTGGAAGCCAATCATACGCCTGCGATGTGAGGTAAGTAGCCTTGGCAGTACCATGGGCGTTGGTCTGCGATGTGAGGTAAGTAGCCTCTAAGTCTTCAACATCTAGTTTTTTTTTTGAGGAGAATACAACCTGCTTGATTAGTTCACAGGTGTATAGGTGTTACAAACGCCCTCAGGCAGAGAAAGAAACCACACACGCCTACCATGCTCCATGCACGTCATAAACCGAGCCCCTAGCTAGCTTGTGAGCATCGTCGTTGGCCGCACGTCCTTCATGTACCACTTCGGCTGCTTGGAAGCCCTGCATCGACGTCCTGATCTCCCTGATGATGCGACCATGCTGGCCCATACCAGCCTCTCCAATGGCTCTGACAACATTGAGACAATCACTTGCTACCCTGATCTTTCCCAAGCAAAGGTCGTTAGGTAAAGCTAATCCCTCGCGGCACGCCATAGCTTCCAAGATCTCCGGGTCTACATAACCTTCCCAGGTTATTACCGCCCATGAAAGTTCCATTAGCATCCCTTGCTACTGCAGCCGTAGATGCCTTGCTTGAACTCTTGGCCACAACAGCATCTACGTTTATCTTCGCAAAGCCCTCAGGCGGTGCAATCCACCAAGGTATCTCGACCTTAGGTGTCGTGAGAGGCTTAACTCGATCCTGAGCCAGTTTGAGGTCTGAACAGAACCTATTGATGAAACAATGTGCGGACAATGGGCTCTAAAAACTTTCTTCATGGATTGCTTTCCTCCGCGAGTACCAGATTGCCCACAAGGTCACTGCTACTCGTGCCATTGCTTCATCTGAAAGAGTATGCTCATCACCTCCGCTAACCAACCCCTAGCTTCCTGCTCGGGTATCATGGACAAATGCTCAGCAATCTCCTCCTCTTCTAGCGCCCATACACACTAGGACGGGAGGCGCGCCTTGCCGCGCCCGCGCTTGCTACGCGCAGAAGAGCTAGGACGTGCATGGATCGGTTGGGATACTGGATACATGTAGAGAATCCTATAGAAGGGAGATATGGCACCAAATTTTTAGCATTTTTCACTGCAGAATTGAGATAATAATGAAAAAGTGGAACCCACCAAATAGGTGGGAAAATTGAAATAGATGGAACAAACCAAATTAAGTGTTCCCAATATTTCTTTTTTGTCAAATGAACAATGTTGTAGTAGACCAAAATTTTGGTTATCAAGGATAAATTGAGAATAAGGCCCGTATGGATACTCGCTGCTAAAGTTTAGCACCTGTCACATCGGATGTTTGGATGCTAATTAGAAGTATTAAACATAGGCTAATTACAAAACTAATTGCACGGATGGAGTCTAATTCGCGAGATGAATCTATTAAGCCTAATTAGTCCATGATTTGATAATGTGGTGCTATAGTAACCATTTGCTAATGATGGATCAATTAGGCTTAATAGATTCGTCTCGCGAATTAGCACATGGTTTTGCAATTAGTTTTATAATTAGCTCATGTTTAGTCCTCCTAATTAGCATTCGAACATCCGATGTGACACTGCTAAAGTTTTAGCACCTAGTATCCAAACACCCAAAAATAAGAATAAGAAGAGCAAGTATGACCGAATTTTAGATACAAATGATATATATTAGATGATTTTGTTTTTTATCCAATATGGTTGTTCGAGTAACGAGGCCATTAAGCTAACATGAAAATATCAATGTGGAACTAAGGAGCGTCAGAACCATAAAAAGAACTTAGCATGAAACCAGACTATCTACCTTGCTGCACAGTTGGGGTCTCTTTTGGGTGTGATTGGTTGCTCGCACATACCCGGAACCGGGCTCCCCACGTGCGACTAAGGCCTGATTGGTTACCTGGGCCTTTCGCTGGGCCTGGTTCGCCGGGTGCAAAAATACCCTCAGAGCCTGGCTCCCGTGGTGTGGCCGATTCGACCTTCTCCCCAGAGCGGGTGCGGCGCGTGCAAGGCGAGCGCGCGGCGGGCGAAAAAGCTTTCGCGCGTGCACGCGGGAAGCTTTGGCGCCTTCGCTAGGGTTATCGGGCGATTTCGCGCCATTCCGCGGCCATAAATGGCGACCCCGACCCTTCCCCTTCCCTCTCGCGCAGATTTGTTCCTCCACCGACGGCTCGCAGGTTAGGGTTGGACCCTTGTCCCCTTTCGTTGTTGTTTTTGATCTTCGGAGGCCTGATCTACCACCCCCATGGGTTTTCTTTGGTTCGCAGGTTGGAGTTGTTGACGGATCTGTTGGGCAAGGCAAGTTTTTTTGCATCCTTTGTTCGGATTTCGTCAAAACCGTAACCCTAGGGTTCGATAATCCCACTGACCGGTGCTTTTCTTATGTGACACATGCAGGCCCCCACTGGATCTGAGTTCTTCGGTTGTTCCTAGGTACGATTCTTGAGTTTAAGGACCCGATCTGATTTCTTTACTGGTTCGTATGTACGATTTTTTAGTTTACGCACCCGATCTGAGATATTAGGTTCGGTTCTGAGTGATTACTTATTTTTTTGGTTGCTAGGTTTGCCGATCAGACTCCCCCTCCTCCGGACGCCACCGATCTGTTCGTGGTTCGGTTGCGGATCTGAGTTCCCCGTCCTCTCACACACTGTTCTCCTTGTTGCTTGCCCCTCTGTGCATGCGCATGTTATCCTAAAACCATGCTGTCGATGGTTACTATGTGGTTGAAATGATGGCTACCAGTGTTGTTTGATATGTGAGCATACTCTGAGCACACTTGTTCATGATGTTGATGCGTGTATATGGATCTGAGCATATTTTTCCATGTGAATGGTATGTTTTTAGATTGGTCTGAGCCTTGTTGTTCATGTCAATGATGTCTTCATGTTGATCTTATTATTGTTGTCCATGTGAATGATGTTTTACAATACTGATCTGAGTCATGTTGTCCATGTCAGTGATGTTTTCATATATTGATCTGAGCCTTGTTGTCCATGTCAATGATGTGTTTAGATATTGATCTCAGTCTTGTTGTCCATGCTAGTGATGTGTTTATATATTTATCTGAGCTTCTGTTGTCCATGCCAGTGATGTGTTTATATATTTATCTGAGCTTCTGTTGTCCATGCCAACGATGTGTTTATATATTGATCTGAGGTTCTGTTGCCCATGTCAGTGACCCTTATTTTGCATGTTATTCATATAGATGGCTCTTGAAGACAAGAGACGCATGCTTATTATTCATGCAGCTGCTCTAGTGGCTGCCATGTATGCATTCTTCCTGAATAGGCTTAGGATGGCTAAACCCTCACGTCCTCAGATTAGTTATGCCCCAATGAGTGCTATGGATGAGAAAAGGCAAAAAAAACTTGAATAGAATTTATAACTGTAATGATGTAGAGTATGTAAACATGTTTCGCATGAGAAGAGCCCCTTTCTTCAGGCTATGTAATTTGTTTAGGGGCAGGGACTTGCTTAGAGATACCATACATAGCAGTGTAGAAGAGCAACTTGCTATGTTTCTCCATGTTGTTGGGCATAACCAAAGGTTTAGAGTTATCCATGAAAGTTGGAGGAGATCTGTAGAGACAATAAGTAGACATTTCAAAGAGGTGTTGTATGCAATTGGTGAACTTAGGCATGAGATGATTAAGGCTCCATCAACTGAGACACCTCTTAAGATTACAAACAGCTCAAGATGGTACCCATATTTCAAGGTAACACAATAGTATCCATATGACACAAATAATGCATAATTGAGTAAAAATTTTGTAATTAAGTGTTGTTGGGTTTATGTAGGATTGTGTTGGGGCTATAGATGGCACTCACATCTATGCTAGAGTCCCAGCTAAGATGCAATCAGCATTTAGGGGGAGGAAACACTATACAACTCAAAATGTGGTAGCCGCAGTGGACTTTGACTTGAAGTTCACTTATGTGTTGGCTGGCTGGGAGGGTTCTGCACATGATGCCACCATTCTAGAAGATGCACTAGAGAGAGAGGATGGGTTAAGGGTTCCACAAGGTAATGAATTAAATTAGTTCCATAAACCTAGTTACAAACTAGTTGACTCTAGGACTAATACTTGTTTGTAATCTTTCTAGGGAAATTCTATCTGGTAGATGCTGGATATGCATGCCGTCCTGGATTCCTATCTCCTTACAGGGGTACTAGATATCATCTTAATGAGTTTGGTGGTAGAAATTACCCAACCAATCCAAGGGAGCTGTTCAATTTGAGGCATTCTAGTCTGCGTGTTACGGTTGAAAGAGCTTTTGGGGCTTTAAAAAATAGATTTCGCATTATTGACTACAAACCTTTTCATCCATTCAAGACACAAGTGAAGTTGGTCATTGCTTGTTGCATTTTACATAATTGGATTCTGGGGCATGGACCTGATGAGGTTATTCCTCTTGAGTCCACATGGGAGCCTAATTCTGTTAATGGTCATGGGATCCCTGTTGATGACAATGCAGCTTGGGCTTCTGTTAGAGATGAATGGGCTAATCAAATGTGGGCTAGTAGGTGTAATTCACATTTGTAGACATTGGATAACTTTGCTATGGTGTTGTAATGTTTCTGTTCCTTTTGTACCTTCAAACATTGGACAACTATGCTATGATGTTATGTTATTCCTGTTCTTGTATTTATTTTTCTTTCTCACTTTGAGGCATTAGACAACCAATTGAACTACAATTAATGGACAAGTGTGCATTGATGATATGTGCATTCTGTTAATTTTCATAAGGCTTTGGGCTATATGCAATGATGATATGTGCATTCTGTTAATTTTCATGAGGCTTTGGGCTATATGCAATGATGATATGTGCATTCTATTTCTATATGCATTGGTGTATAGTTATTGCACATACATGAGGCATTAGGTTGTATGCAATGATGTTTTACTATTTCCTGAGGCAATGGGCAACATGTAATGATGTTTACTAGGACATGGCACAAGTGAATGGTCAGTTTGACCTGATGGAGGAACTTGAGGCTGCTGAGGTTGTTGCCCAAGCTGCCATCCATGCTGGTGGCCGGGCTGCACCTCAAGCTGCTGGCCAGGCTGCCGCAGCTGCTGGAGGCGTGGCTGCAGGTGTTGGTGGTGCTGGGTAGTAACCCAGGGCTGCTATGAGGTGGACTAATGTGATGTCTGCATTTGTGCTTCACCGCTTATGTCAACTAATCTCTACTGGTGTGAGAACTGACAAGGGGTTCAAGGAAGTGCACTTGAACCAAGTTGCCAAGAGTGTCAATGAGTTCTCAGGGCTTGAGGTTACAGGGACTCAGGTCTACAACCATTTGAGGAAGTGGAGACAGAGGTGGGTCAGGGTGATCAAGCTGAGAGAACTAAGTGGTGCACTGTGGGATGATGACAACTTCATGATCACTTTGGAGGATAAGCACTACAAGGGCTATGTGCAGGTAATCTTATGTTTACTACCTCATCTGTTTTGTAAGATACCCAATTTTGCATATACTGATGATGTGTTACTTGTTTGGATTTCAGGCACACCCAAAGGATGTTGAACTGTTGAACAAGCCCATTGAGAACTACCAGTAGATGGAGGTGATCTTTGGGAATGGGTTGGCAACAGGGAAATTTGCTATGGGATCCAGTGAACCTTTGGGGTCCCCTTCTAACTTTGCAGATTCAAAGAATAACCATATCAAGCTGGATGATATGGCAGGGAAGTGTCAACCTGCTGGTCCTCTTGGTTCAGAAGCAGGGAACAAGAGGAAGAGATCCATGCTTAGTGAGGGGGATATTTTGGTGATGACTGGGATGACTGATGCTGTCAACAATGTTGCCAATGCCATTATTCAGACCAAGGTAGAGGATGTGCACCCTGATCTCTATGATGCTATCATGTTCATGCCTGGTTTCACTGATGAAGAACTGATGGCTGCCTATGAACACCTTCTTGGCAACAAGGCTCATGGTGCTGCTTTTGTCAAGATGAATGGTTCTCACAGGGTGTTGTGGTTGAGGACCTACTTGGCAAAGCACTTCTACATGCAGTGAGGCTCTTGTGCAAAGACCTACTTTTGTGCAATGACTATTTTTTTGTGCAGTGACTGCTGATCAGATGGTGGCTTTTTTTTTTGCATGAGCCTCCTGGTCAACTCCTTCATTCTTTTGTGCAGTCAGCCTGACCCTCTTCTGTTGGTAGCCTCCTGGTAGCTGATTAGTGACTGAACATTGATTCATCAGATGTGATGACTGACTGACCCATTGCCAATGATGCTGCTGTGTTGATGAATGAGCATATGCCCATTGCCAATGATGTCGCTGTTGCTTTATTGTTATTTTCATTCTAAGCATATGCCCATTGCAATGATGCTGCTATTGCTTGTTGCTTTCATGTCATTGCCAGTCTAAGCATTTGGCTCCTGATTTCTGCAGTTACTTGTTGTGTTGTTCTAATGTTACTGTGACCATATGCCCAATGCCAATGATAAGTTCATGTTACATTCTGTTCTAATTTCTGTCATTTTGCTACCTACTTACATATAATTCAGAATATGAGCTTATGCCCTTTAAAAATGATCAGTACATTCCTAATTCAGTCATTTATCTCAATTATGTCCTAATTTCTGTCATTTTGCAACATGATTTCATCTAATTCATAATCTGTGCTAAATTCTGTCATTTTGCTATATGCTTTCATCTGTTCCTGAATCTGAGCATTAGCCATTTGCCAATGATATGTGCATTTCTGTTTTCTGAATCTGAGCAGTTCTTGTCAGGTTATTTGTAAGGCCAATGATACTTTGTTCTATGCTAATTTCTGTCATTTTGCTATATGCTTTCATCTGTTCCTGAATCTGAGCGTTAGCCTTTTGCCAATGATATGTCATTTCTATTTTCTGAATCTGAGCAGTTCTTGTCAGGTTATTTGTAAGGCCAATGATACTTTGTTTTGTCCATTTTTGTAGAAGACATGGCTTGGTACGTTGTCAGTGTTGGTCGTCAAACTGGAGTGTACTCCAGCTGGGAGGCTTGCCATGATCAGGTGAATGGATTCAAGGGAGCATGCTACAAGAAGTACAAGACCAAAGACGAAGCCATGCAAGCTTTTCATGGTGCAAAATTTGAAGCTGCAGAGCTACCGGCGCAACCTCGACCTATTATAAAGAATGCCCAATGGGACTGTAAATATATCTTAATGTTGTTAGAGGCTTTAATTATCCTAGTTCAAGCTGTAATAATTGTGGTTTTAGTTTCAAAGTCTAAGTAATTTTAGTTTAGTTACAAACTCTAGTTTCCTCAAAAATTATGTTTGACCACTGACAGGTAACTTCACCTGATCAATGCAATTGGTGATTGGAACCGCCTCTATGCGATCAACCAAACAGCGTCTGATTTTTGAATTCCAGGTTCGTACGTGCAACCAATCACCGTATCTTCGCAGCCTGGTTCAACTCAAACGACAACCAAACATGACCTCTTTGCATCCCCAGATCCTAGTTCCGGTCGACCTGGTTCCCTGGTGCGAGCCAGGCTCATCAGGGAAGAGAACCAATCACACCCTTTAGCAGCTGGCAGCCAACACTGCTATCTGCCGCTCTGCATATCAATATTAACCACCATATCATGAACTATAGGGCAGCGACTGATGATAGTAGGCCATGAAATTTTAGAAAATGGGTGCATAACTCACATCGGTTGATATCCTAGACACCAAAGCAAAAAAACGTGAGTTACAGCCTCACAGGGTCCAAAGGTTGCAGATGGCTCAATAAAGCTATGGTATTTCCCAGTAAAGTATCATTGAGAGTTTGAGACCATATCCTAAACGGATGTGGTCAGGTTTTAAGACAAATCTTGGTTTGATTTTTTTTTCTCGACCACACAAGAGCTCCCTAAATTATTACATCAAGAAGAAGGAAGTATGACACTCTCGTTTCATGAGGATAGAAAATCCACAAAAATGGACGCATCAATAGAGCAATAGCAATGTGTATTTCCTCTAGCAGGTGTTGGCCCCCTCTGAATTTGTTGTCAAGCTCCACCACTACATAGAACGCATGAACTCGACAACTTGGAAAGCCTGAAACATGGAGAACAGTGAGATACATTTATGTATGCTATTCATAGAGAAGTAACACACAAAGATCTGGTACTGAACAAAATGAAGATTTGGTAGGGAACCCTAGCCGCGGACCAGACCCTTGGCAAAATGTAAGTAAAGAAATAAATAAAAGAGCCCATAAATTTCCTGTACTCTGTAAATCAAGTAAAGAAAGGGCAGGAAGAGTAATTAATGATAATTACTTTAAGAAGCATCGTTCAGAGATGCAAACTGCAGCATACAGAAAAAGATGCAAGCTGCAAATGGATTCTGAACTTTTCTATACTGGAGAGCAAAGAAAACTCACTAAGCATAATTAGTAAATGCCATACTTGTGACTGGACTTGATTTTCACATGTAATTGTTTGGTTTTTGATGAAATCATCACTTCAATCCATTAATGAGGCAAGAGGCATCAAAACAAATATGATCCAGAGCACTGCACCCTAGCTCCCCATTAAATCATTCATTGAAGTTCTCCTAGCCTATAATTCTTTAAAGTATAACAACACATCTTTAATATTTCAGAGTTGTCCTTAGGCTACACACTTCAAATATTTGCTATGCACAAGATGAAATGGAGCAAGAAGAAAGAGAGGTCAGAACAGTTATTCAGCTTATGTAATTAGCTTGGGTTTTTCATGGATGCAAAAATCATGATAGGCTGCATCTGTACTGGTTGAATCAACTATATGTGCATATATCGGCTTCTCAATTTCGGAAGGCTTCAGGCTTTATCTGGTAGCCCAGGTAAGGAATATCTTGCACAGAGCACATTTTTTCAAATCTGCAGGCCACACAACAACCTTTGGGTCAGGCATAAGCACTAATATATTTAACTAATCAGGAGGGTAGGGCTTGAACCTGGAACTAAGAAGCTAAATCATAAAAATGGAGAGAGCTCTGACCCATTACATACCTTTGTGAGGAATGCACCTGCAAAAGAAGGCACACTGAAATTATTTAGCAGGAAAAAAACTGTGCAGACATCATAATTTGGAGAAGAAATTATTTAGCAAGCTGAAATGGAAACCAACTGTGTCCTGATTCCTAAAGCAGGCAATCAATCAATCTGGGGATGGAAAAAAGAATGGCAACAACGGGAGAGAGGAGCACCACGACGTGAGTTAGCGGCTGTGTTGATGGAAACATGTGCGGCATGGAGATGGAGCCGCGAAGGACCTTGGTCACCGTGAAGAAGAGCAGAGATGGAGGCCGAATCGATGGGGGCAGCCTGCCTGTTTCTGCGGTGGCGACCTCTGTTGCTGGGCGTGAATGGGACGCCGACGCGGTGACGGGAGTCACCGGGGGTGGGTATCACCAGGTGGCAGAGGACGGCAGCAAGATTGAGTATGAGTGTGGGCTTCTAGGAGTGCAGCGGCAGTGTAGAATCCAAGCTGGAATGGGAGACGACCTCCATTGCGGGTTGGCATGACAGTGATTGGATCGACCGAATTCGTCCCAACCAGATGGTGGCCGAGGTGCTGGGGTCACCGACGAAGAAGACGATGCGGGAGGAACTGGTGCTTCCCGTTGGTAGTGGAGTGGCCGCCTCAAGGGAGGCCAGCTCCGGAGGGTTGACGACGGCGGATCTGTTGGGCAACGGTGCGAGTGACGACGGAGGTGGGGTGGGGCGAGGTGCACGAACGGAAGCTTTCCTCTTCACCATGTTGTCACCTCGACCGCGGCGGCACCGGCCGCGCCGCTCGGTGGCAGGCGCCCAAGGGCCCACGGGCGGCGTGGGCGCGGTGGCGCGGCGGCCGGAGCAGCACGGGCCCACGCGGCAGCGCACGGGGCTCGCGGCGGCCGACGCCGCGCTCAGGAGTACGGGGCCGGCGTGGCTAGACGTAGCGCATGGCCCCCGCGGCGCACGGGTCCCGCGGTGGCCGGCGCAGCGTACGGGAGCGCGGGGGCTGACGCGGCCGGGCACAACGCACGAGCCCCCGCGGCGGCACACAGGCCTCGCGGCGGTCGGCGCGACGCCCGGCCTCGCGGCGGCCGCGAGGCCGGGGTGGCGCACGGGGGCGTGGGGCTGGCGTGGCCGGGCGCGGCGCACGGGCTCCGCGGCTCGCGGGGACGCGGTGGCGCAGGGGTCGGCGCGGCGCACAGGCTCCCATGGCGGTCGGGTCGGCGCACGGAGGTGCGGCCGGCGGAGGAGGACGGCGGTGGCGGCGGCAGGAGCGACAGCCGAACCGCGCTGTGTGGGCCAGCCCACTTGCTCGATTTCTTCAAGAGGCCACGACGAAGCGTACGGCCGGCGGCAGCTGCTCCCCATCGCCTGAAGGCTGAAGCGGACGCAGAGGTGGCGGGCCTCCGTGGACACGTGGCGCGAGGCGACAGGCGAGGCGACGCTGAGGCTCTCCGACGCCTCCAAATCTTTCAGCGATATATCTACGCATACTAGCTGGCCCCGCATCTGGTAGCCTGCGTTGGGCTTGCTCTTATCCAACCTGGCCCACGACTCAATGAAAATCACACGAAAACTCTGCCAACTTTCCCCGAAGGAAAAAACTAGGCCCGGCCTTCTGAGCCCAATATGGCGTGCCTTTGTTTTATAACTAGGCTAGTGTGGTGTGCCGCTTCATCTGAATTAGCCAGGCGCTTTATCTGCTTTGTTTTTTTTTTCAGGGGCAGGCGCTAGGAGTAGGACCAATCAGCTTTGCTCCAGAAATCCTATAAGAATCCTTTTTTGTAAATGAAAACCGAAAACTGAAAGGAAGGACGGAAAGAGCAAGTCAAAAGCGTTTGATAAAGCCTTTTGAGTGGACAGAGGATGGTGCCAGAGCTAACGTGATATATCAGATATCCATCCACTGTCAGACTCCTCCCGCCGCTCGTAGATTCCCATTCCCCCTTTAATTAACGATTAATAACAAGTTTAATAAAGCCAAATATTGTTGCCAAAGTTTGTGTCGACCAAAAGAAATCCTCAGTCCTCAACCGCCTGTGCGATGCCAGCTTGCGCGCCACTCAAACCATCGCGCTCTGGCTGATCAGCCGATGACACGGGCCGGCGCACTCGAGATTTCCCTGATCCCCCGCAGACCGCAGGCGGTGGCCGGTGCTCACGTCAACCCAACCGCCCCCTTGCGTGCACCTGGTGAGTGATGACGACCAGCCGCGGAACCGGAGCACTTTCATGCCATCAGACCAAGTCACCAGCAACGGTACCAGAACTCGTTGCGTACCCCCCGAAACAGCACGCGAACAAGGAGGCCGGCTCAAACAGTCCTCCGCGACATGAGCGCCCGCAACGGGCCGAGGACCAGCACCAGAACATGCGCGCGCCAGTGCCAACTGCCATGGGGGATCAGGGATGGGAAGGCTCGCGCTCGCCATTTCGCCAACGCCAAGCCAGGGTAGGCAGGGGTTTGCCCATGCACCGCCACATGAGCGCATAAATACGTCCCGATCTGCTTTCCGTGCCCGCTCGCCCCCGGCGGATGATTGGAGCTCTCCCATCGGCATCGCCCGTCGCCACGGCTGTTTAAAGGCGAAGGCGATCGAGCGCACGCGGCCGGGGGGCCTCGGTCAGGTTGGTTAGGTGCCCCGTACGTGTTCCACATCTCATTTGATTCGGCAGGGAACCCGGCGCGCCAGAAATTAGCTGGGCGTGCTGTGCTGCCGGGGATGGCTCGGCAACGATGCCAACCAACCCTCTCGCGTGACGTTCCCAGGACCCGTCGGCCAGCTACCGCTCCGGCTACAATTATACACGAGCCGCCAAACTTGTGATCTGAATTCTGAGATGCGTGTCTAGTTGCGTCGCTGGTCTGCTGGAACATTAGGATCCCCCCCTACAATGATCTTGATCCAGCAGATGCGGTTCCTTACAAACAACGATCAGATAATCAGGCGACAGGAAGCTACTATGGTCTCCATCTCTTCGTAGCCACACCAGCTTCCCTACCGGTGCGGCAGTGCTCGTCAGAGAAGGCTACTTGTGCAGTTCGATCTCAGCTGAGTACTTGCCTACTTCATAATAAACCGTTGTGGAATCCTATCGTCCGGCACTACTTTCAGCTTGAATGAGCTTAATAAAAGTCCGTGGTACACAATATCTTTCAGAAAGAAAAGTTAAGTTATGGTACATCTCGGAGGGTTTTGTTAACACCAAAGGACATCTAAGGACTAAAAGGGTGGATGATGATCTGGGAAGCAGAGGTTGCAGTAGGCCAGGGAGGGACTGCACCGTCCTTTGGCGCCGGGCGACCCGGAGGCGGCTTTTGTTCCTCATGATTTAAGGGCGTGGTGGGTGGCCCATGCCGCTCAACCACTCATCATGCACGTCACTGAATCGAGTGTCCTGCCCAACTAACTTTTACCTCCCCCCATGATATGATCATGGCGACAGCGCCCGCATCTGCCCTGCCGCTGCCGGGCGTATTTCTTTCTATCGGAAGAGGGCTCTCGGTCAAAATTTTCTGCTGCAGGGGAGGCTGGGAGCATGGAGCAAATGCTCGGAAAGATTGGTGTCACCCCCTCAAACAGGTCAAAAGATAGCATATATACATCTTTTTCTATCCGTGACATGATGGCTACTTCCACATAAAAAGATAAGACCTGCTTACAAAAGAGAAAAATGGATGATACCATCCGCCACTTTCTCTGGGATCCTGTAGCATTCGCTTTCCTCCCTCGAGTCCTGACTGACAGCTCCATTTTTCTTCGAAGTGAATACCGACAGCTCCATTTGGCAATCCTAACAAGCAACAGCGTCCCGGAGAGGAACAGCTGTGCAATATGCAATTGGGTGCGATTCTGGTACAAAAAGAGGTGCTCGCAATTCTGTGAAACAATGAGTGTAGCGAGGAAAAGGGACTGTAGGTCAGTAGGTAGGAGCGGAGAAATTCCAAAGACTGTACTGTACCGTAGCTACAGCAGCAAGCGCGGTCCAGTATGGCCAGAAAGTGCCATACAACAGAATGGCTTCACTGATGGATTATTTCAGGGGACAAGGCTACCAGAGTATACCAAACGTAAGATCCATGGAAGGAAAATTGCCTTCGGAAAAACCTATGCTTGATTTGCTGAAACACTTTTTGCTCAACAGATCTATACAGCTGCTCCCAGCAGAGGAGGTGAACACTTGTACCGACACTGAACAAACGAATCCAACCGAGAAAGAATGAGGCCCCTCTGAAGATTACAAGCCCAGCATATACCTGTTCTGCGGTGCTGAACCGATCGAGATTCTTGTGGCTCCATCAGAGACCGATTCGCTGCGGTCTCAGTGCGCCACCGCGGTCCGGGACTGCAGAGTGATGCTCTTCTGGCTCGGGATGGCGAGCATGGCGGTGTGGTCCAGGAAGTCCTTGAGGTCCACCACCGACTGCAGGATCCGCCTGAGGTCGTCGGCGCGCATGAACCCGGCCGCGCCAAGCCGGCGCACGGCGTAGACGTAGATGGTGAGGCAGCCCTTCCGGAACTTGAACCGCGCCATCTCGCTGCCGGAGAGCCCGCGGATGAGCTTCTTGTTCACGTCCCCGAGCGGGATCATGGCCGGCCACAGCTGGTCCACGGCCGCCTTCATGCTCTCGGACTCGAACACGAAGAGCACCACCTTGGACTTCTTGGTGCCCAGGCCCAGCGTCAGCGTGTGCCACGCCTGGTGCGCCAAGATGGTGAAGCTGGTGGGCATGTAGGTGGTGGTGGACGGGAACGGCAGGCTCTGGCACTCGCTCAGGTACGACGGCGGGATGTCCAGCAGCCGCAGCAGCTCCAGCGGCGACGCCCGCCGCACCGTGAACGACTTGACGATGAACTGCCCCCCGAACCGGATGCCCTTCACGTCGGCGCACGGCTTGAAGTGCGCCGCCTGCTCCGACTGCTTCTCCTTGTCATTGTCCTTCTCCTTGTGCTTGTGCTTGTGCTTGTGCTTCTTCTTCTCCTCTGCCATGGCGTGCTTTCGGCTGGAGTGAGCTGTGCTGCTGGGATGGTGTCCGGGGAAAAGGCTGTAATGACGAGTCCCACGGCTCCCCTCCCCCCTCGCTGTGCTGTGCCTGCTGGTACCATATCACAAAGGTGCTGTCAGAGTGAAGGGCCAGCCGCTTGGGCATTAAGGAAGAGCTTAGCTTTACCATTCTTTTAACGTATATAATCGGTCGGGTAGGTTGGTCAGGCAACGCGGAGGCGTTGTTGGCAACGCTCCCCGTCTTTGCCATATATATATATATAAACGCGCTAACACTAGTTTATTTCAGAATCTTTGTACACGCACGCATGCGTGTCTACTTCTGTGTTGATGTCTATAGTTTCACCTGTTCCTTTTCGTGTAGTGTAGCCCTACAAAGTAACCCAACTACGATGATGCTTCTCAGTGCCTGCACAAAAAGGCAGCACATGATTCCAGGTTTTGCTAAGGAATAATGAGGCCCCATTGGTGCACACCTGTAAACCTGATTCCAAATTTATTTTTCAGATGTTCTTGTACTAAGTTCGAGATGACTGATATTTTTTTTTTCAAAAAATGATTGATAAATTTCTTGGAGCAATATCACGGAACTACGAAGAGACAAAGAATATTGATCTAGAGATGCCAACGAGAGAACCCAAAATAAAAGCTATGCAAGATAGGTCTTGAAACATAACTGTTCACGCAATTGGTTTTGTGAGAAACAAAAACAACCAACGTTCCTGACGGCGGCTTACAGAAGCAGCAGCAAGTCTCGGCAGATCAGGTGAGCCATTGCTTTAGCTTCCGTTGTCCTCTCCACTTCTCTGGTCACAGCAGCTATGAAAGTGAGTGGTCTCGCCGATCTGTCGGAGGCTCTCCAGGTAGAATATCTTGACATATAAGATTATCACCAGTTCACCACAGATAGCTGTTCCCACACTTGGAAGAATGCTATGCTTAAAAGAGAATCCATTGAGGAATTACTACAACAACGACAGCACAACAACTTATGTCTAGCCAAACGATCATACTGAATGTTGACACTGTACAGCAAGCTCCCAAATCTGCAACCAATCCATTTTTATTGAATGTCTCCTCTTGATACATTATATATCTGCAAGTCTTCTTTTCAAAAGGGGATTGAGATATATTGCTTGTCGGCACATGTGGAAAGATTCAGATTTATCGGCCTGGTAAAAGGTTTGCATGTCTCAAGTCAATCCTCATAAGACAACAAAAGCCCAGGAATGTCACTATGTCAGTCAGGATTACAGACAGCAAAAGCATTAATTTACTGCCAACTCTATTTTGAAGCTAGCTGTTTCAGATGTTATCCCTATTGCTTTTTGTCGGCGGATTACAGAGGGGAAAGCACAAGAGTGAGCAAACAGAAGTACCTAGCGGCCATCACAATGGTACAGCTGGATAATGATTTCTCCAGTGCAACAACCAACCAACCTCAACATATAAATGTGCTCTAGTCTGAAGCTCAAAATCAATCTGCATTGATGACTAACTCAATGAATCAATGTAACAGAAAGCTCACGATTAGAAAGCACACGAGCTATTCTCAGCTATGGATACCAGAGTAGATGTCATGTCAAAATCAGAATTCAGATCTACGTGTCTACTAGTACTCTAGTTGAATGGAAGAAAGTTGTGAATTAAGCCTGAGAGAGTTGGCTCACCAACTGAAGAGTCAAGTCTTCACATACTTGGCCTTGAATTGCCTAACAGGGAAAATATAATCAGCAGCATGTACATAAAAACATCAAGTGTAAAAGTAAACATCTACCAATCCAGTTGTTCATATGTGCCTTGTAAGCTAAGAATACAAAAAAAGTCACCAGCAAGTACACGAATACATCAAATCGAGATACAAAACTTCTCTAAAGGAAGTTCATTTTGTTTCCTGCACGAAACTGCTCGTGCTTAAATTGTTTTGGATTGAAATGCACTATCGTAAATGATATATGGAGACCACTTAAAACACCTAGGTGAGCGCAGCGCATAATGTACACAAAACCAAATCAAAAGGAGGCGCAAGAATGTTACTCAATGCAGATCACTGGCACCAATGAGAAGCAGTAAATTTGTTCAAAATCTCGAGCTAGCAGGTGATCAGCTCACACGACATGCTATGATTACTGTACAACCGGTTTTTTCCAACTATCAGCATATTGTAAGGAAAAGAAAACACGATGGAATTGCGCTTTACTTTGTTCCAGCAAATATAATAACAAAACGAATTCTGGCTTTTGTTTTGACTTTTGAACGGAACGAATTTGGGTTTGCAAGGCTGGTAAACCGATGTTCCAAATGAAAAACATGAATTCATCTGGACAAAATACAAGGCAAAAAGCCCGTTACATTCACAGCTGGAATACTGTCTTCCGAAAGGAAAAAAACATCTGGAATACTGCTCCACTAAAAGGGGCAGTGGACACAGCACAACAACCATTGCCCAGTCCCAGAATTGGTTCTGGAACCCAAGGGGCAGCAGCAACCATAGTGAAACGACACGGTTCCACTTGCACTACACAAGCAACCAGATACAAAGTCAACCGATGAGCATGATGAGGAATCAACTGCAGGCAAGCGAGAGAATTCGATCCTACAGCTGCTGTATCAGATTTGGAAGGGGCGCAAGTCACCTGCAAACGGAAGGCAGAGCGGAGCGGCAGGCCTCTTCGCATCTCAGGGGAATACCATCGAACACCTAGGCAGTCCAACACGGGCTCCTGAAATTACTACAGCAGGGGAATCCCTTGGGAGCAAATGCCAGGTTGCTCCAAGGAAACAGGGAAGGAGATCGAGGCCCCGTGGAGAAGAGGAGAGGGGAAGCTGTCATCCTGACACGAGTCTGCGTCTGGTTGGCTGACGCAGCCCGGCGTGGGGTGAGCCGACGCCGCTTGCGCTGCGCAACGGGTCAAACCCGGAAGAAGCCAGAAAGGCAGGGGGAGACCGGAGATCTCCGCGGCGGCAATTCCCGCGGGCTCTGGCCGTGGCCGGAGTGGCCGCCGGCCGCGCGCGAACGCCGCGAAGGATGTCGCCTTCGTGACTCGAGTCGAGCCCCCCGCACGGTCGCACCGCACCACCCCACTCGGCGGCCGTCGAGCCGCAAGCGTGACTTCCCCTTTCCGTGCGGCCGGCCGATGATGGGCCACGGGGTTCGACCGCAGTCCGCGTATTGGGCCCGATGATGGGCCATACGATCCGATTCCAATTCAGTCAGAACAAGAACAACAATGGTGTGCTGTCTTTTGAATGAAAGTGGAGTCGACCGGCCGCTTAGTTAGAGCTCCACGTCTCATGATTCCCGTTCAAAGCTGAAGTGATTTTACAGTGGAAGTGATTCTTTGTTATTAATTTTATGGAGCAGCTCCTAACCTCTTAATTTATTTTAGAAAATTACTTCGTAGAATTATCAAAAAATATTTCTGTTTAGAAAATTATTTGGCAGAGGTCCTCTTGAATTCAGTCTATAAATTATTTTAAAAATTGTTTGGTAGAGCTTCGTCTATAAGTTATTTTGGGAGCTCACCACGATACAAATTGAATGCACGTAGCAGATGGATGAGGTCGTTCTCGTTCCCCGCACGTGTCAACTGTCAAGCAACACAAGAAATGCATGCAGATCATTTTAGAAAAAAAGAAATAAATGCATGTAGAAATTTGTTAAATAGGTGATGCATGCTCGATTTATTTTGGCAGACTCATAGGCATACGGGGCCGAATGCCGATGATGGCAGGATCATTCCAACATCTAACGTGAACGAGCTCATTAGATCCATTCGTGTTAGGATAGTACGCATTCCGCAAAGATCAAAAAGCTTAGTAAGTAGGCGTTACTTAAGAAAAAAATTCAAATTAATCTCTTTAAGTATAATGAAAGTTCAAATAACCTCTAAACTATATTTTGATTTAATTTATCCTCTAAACTATGCTATTTAGTTCAACTTACCCTATTTAGTTCAACTTACCTTAGTTCGTTATTTTTCCCTATAGAAGTTGAATTTTAATTTGAGACTTTGCACGATGTCAGCGGACATCATAATCTATATTAAAAAAATATTTTATGAATTTTCATCATTAGTTTTTATATAATTTTGTATCTCAATGATATTTTTTATTAAATATCCTACCCTATCAAAATGTTTACGTCTTATGTTGTCTACTGTCATCTTGCTAATTTTGAACTTAAAACTCCACTTGTGCGAGAAAAAAAAGATAAATTGTATTGGTAAATTAAACCAAATGGCATAGTTTAGAAGAGATTAAGAAATATCTAGGGGGTTATCTAGACTTTGTTACATTAGACTTTGTTATATGGAGAGTAATTTGACTTTTTCTTGCTGGTAGGTTCGTGTGTCCTTTACGATTCGAATAAATTCCGTGACAAACTCGTACCACGTAGTACTCGTACTACTGTACATCTCGCCGTTTTGTCAAACCAACGTCTGTAACAAACAAACAAGAACCTCGAGACGCTGGACGTCAGCATCCGGCGGCACGTAAAAAACAGACAAATAAACCAACTTTGGCGGTGGGCAACCGAAACGGATCGCAGCCGCGCAGCCGTTGACCGACCTTGGCAGGCCCGACGGCCGCGCGTCGACCGCGAGAAGACGCAGGCGCCCATCCGACGGCGCGAAGAGGATCAGACGGGCCATCCGCTCCCGCCCCGCCGGCCTCGGTCGCGCCCCAGGAACAGGAGCCGTTAGGGGTTGGTTCAAACTCTCGTGCGTGCCCGGCCGCAACGGCAACTGCCGGATCGAGGCGTGCGTCGACGCGTCGTCATGAGCCGCCGCTAGCTTTTGCGCCGAGGCCACCCCAACGGCACCGCCGCCGCGCCGTGAAATTCCTTCCACTCGTCGCTTTCCTGGCTTGTTTGGTGGTTTGCCTTTGCTGCCTTCCGGCCGCTCACGGATCACGTCTTCTCTTCGTCATCTGCTGCATTTCACTTAACCCCTCGAAAGACCGATGAATTTCAGTACGGTCCTCCTGTTACGGAACTGCGTTTCCCCAATTGGAAACAGCTAAGAACTAACCACGGGGCAGCTTAGTTGCTCTGGATTTCCTTCGCTTATCTAACTTGTTCTAGAAAAAGGTTGTTTTGCGCGGAACTTAAATATATGCTCGGGAACTAAAATAGAATTTGTGATCCATGTTGTGGAACTTTGTTTTTTTGAATCGTAAGTACACATATTTGCGTAGTACACAGTATGCTACACTTTTGAGCAGTGAAATAGGAAAAAAAAATCATCCGAGAAAGTTTTCGGGGCATCTAAAAGCTTTAGCTGCTCGAATTATTTTGAGATGACTGGTGACACGTGATTTTCTCATTTTCATTACTTAGCCTCAGGTTATCTATTTTTATTTCTTTCTTTCTGAATCCAAATAGAGATTTCCAGAATCTTGAGAATGCGTTGTACAATAAATTCTATGACAGAATGTGTAGCTCAAAAATTTATTGCAAACCATAATGAATTAATCGGTAAAATGTGATAGACTTCCATATATATCTCTGACTTGGTAGACAGCTTTTGACCTTAACATTTGCCATAAAAACAGGCGAGTGATCCATCACCATGCCTTGTGGTTTGACGAAAATGGCAGTTGCTAGGTTCCATTCAGTTATAGTACAGATCTCGGCAATATAACGAAGGGTTCAGGGTGTTAAGTGCAAACAATAGAAGTAAATTATTCCTCGTCACTTTTGCTCAACGGGCGAGGTTTTTTGAAAGGCGCCTCCTTCCTATCTTCCCCTTCCCCGGCTCTTCCTCTACCCCCCCAACGCACAACCGAAGCCGCCCGCGACGCGGAACCCGGCAAAACCCTCGCGCTTTTGCCTCGCCTAGGGTTTCGGGCCGCCCCGCCTCTCCTCGCGCCCCCTTCGCGCCATCACCCGCAGTCCCGGTTCGATCCTCCCCGATTCCCCGTTCCGGGTATTATCCGGTTCGTAGAGCGTCGGCGCCCCACTTTGATTCTGTCTTTCCAGCCGTTTCTGTGGGGAATTTTCACTGAAAGCTTGTTTTTTCCTCCATTTCCTGTGTTGTTTCAGGTGTCTACGGGCGTTGATGAGGTAGTTGCGGCGGTAGATGGGCGCGATGGCGGCGGTGAAGGTGGAGGAGCCCGAGGGGAGCACGGGGAACTGGTGGAATCTGGCGGCGTCGAGCCCGTCGCCGTCGGTATCGGAGGCCGGAAGCTATGGAGGCGGTGCGCTGATGTCGCCGGTGGAGTCCAACCCCGCGGACTCAGTCTCTGGTCGCAGGTAGTGATCTCCGCCGCCGTGAACTGTCCGAGACACTGGTGCTCGGTACTACTGGTTGTTTACTTTATTCGGGCGCTTGCTTGCTTAGTTGATCGGGCCGTGGAACTGATGGGATTGTTGTTCGCCTTGGAAAAATGGTGTTTTTAATGGTTTGTTAGGTTAGCTGATGAGGTTGTCCTGTTCGTTTTAATCTCGAGAAAGAATATGTTGCCTTTTGGAAGTTTTAGATGCCATTTCTGAAGGAAACCTAACTCTGGTGCTGTGAGTTGACTGTTGGGCAGCAAAGGTGTAGAGTTTTGAAGGTAGCATAGCATTATTGGAGTTTAATAGCTGTATCTTGCATCCATTTGTGAAGGCTGAGTTTTTAAAGTTTTAGTGTCTAAAAAATGCTAGGTTTGAAGAAGTGTATTTGTTGCATTTGCAAGACTATTACGTGATATATCGGTTCTTTTAGGAATTATGATTCACAGTGGGTTTATTTGGTTTGGATGTTACCAGGTGCTGGGTCATAGTTGTTTGGAAAGGATACATGCAAATTCTTTTGATTAATGCCATTTCTAGTATCCACAAAGTGGATATGTGATGCTTGCCTTCTGCCATCTTTTTCCTGGTTCATCGAAAACTTTTGTTGATTTGTCCTAGGAAATGCAATTATTTTTTGCCTGAGGCACGTTGAAGGTACTTTGCAACGATTCCTAACATTGGAGAGAATTGTGGTTTCTGTTGGTTTTCAAAGGTGGTGTGGTGAATGGGTGACACATCAGCTTTAAGCCAATTTTTTTGTCCGATTCTTTTGTTGGATAACTTTTGCAAAGGCTATCATGTTCAGTATGTGGTTAAAATGTACTTCTTTTACATTATGATGATCTATGATGAGAGCACTCTTTTAATATTCTTGATGATGTTTAATGGATCAATTTTGCATAAGTTTGTGTTTCTGTAAGTTTTCTATACTTCTATAGCTGAAAATTGCACATTGGTCATGTATGAATGTTTTTTTATCTTTTGGTTTCCCTTGCACTAAATGTGAAGGGACCATCGAGATGACTATATAGGAACAATGGTTCAAGCATGAACCTAGTTAGGTCAAATTTATGAATTTAAGAAAAAGGGGTTTCATAGGAAGATACTCTGACAGAATACTGTAGTTAATTTGCATCCACTTAGGCCCACAATTAGCTCATCATGCGGACTCCACATATTTCCAGAAACCATTTTTTCCCCCAAAGAAAATATATCAAGGAACCATTTTTGAAAAGAGAACTTGTTTATCTTACTAATAACTAACTCCCCACAAACAAATGTTCACCATGTCAACAAATATTAAGTTTTAAATATCTTCTCATGTTTCAAATCTTGATAAACCATTCCATGCTTGTAAGCGATTTGATGAAAGAAAAGCATCAGTTGCGGCTGAGACTTGAGTAATGACCGGGAAATCCACGTCATGAGAATCAATTTCTTGACCGTGCTGCCTTGGATGTTGCTTTCTTAAATTGGCAGTTTGTACATTGTAATTTGTATTTTTATATAATATGTATTGTGCTGAATTCTAGTTAGTTTCTCATTAGATTACTCTTTATATCTTACTTCAGTGTTGTTGATCAAATCTTACATTATATCAGGCGAACAAGTGGCCCTGTGAGGAGAGCTAAGGGTGGCTGGACTCTAGACGAGGTACATGATATTCTCTTGACTCGTTCTACTTCATTTTCAGTTTTTTTAGTGTACCTTAAATAAAATCCTATCTAATGTCCCTATATTTCCAGTTAAATGGACTGTCCTTTTTCTTTATAGAAAATTATATATTTAGGAGACAAACAATTATAATTAAATATCAATGATCATTACAATATAAAAATGGATATATGATCATTAGTTGTGCACCAATGCTGGGATTTTGTCTTTTCTCTTTGATATTTTTAATCTTCGCTCCCACACGAATGCTCAGCTGTTGCTTATCTAGCATTTTTTTTTAAATGTGGCTGCAGGATGAAAAATTGCGGAAGGCAGTGGGTGCTTGTAATGGAAAAAATTGGAAGAAGATAGGTATGCTTTATGCTCTGCAACCCTTAGTGTGCATTCAACAGGCAATTCTGAGAAAACCAGTAACCATGAATTTCTTTTCTTATGCACACTATTCTCGTATCTCAAAGTTTATCTACTTATTTGCTGTAGAAATATTTGGCATATTGTGTTTTCGTGGAAGAGAGTCCTCAGATCGTTGTTTTGTCTCTCAAGCTAGTTGTCTATTTGCTCTTATTTGTACATAAATAGACTGAGTTGATTACGCAGCAATAATCGAGGTAGCTTCAGATTTTTATTTGAAGGGAACAGAAGCAGATTAAACATGAAGATAATGTCAGTAAGTTCTGTCTTGGACATTATATTAGAAACAGGGTTGGTGACTACGGTTCCAGTGAAGTCTTTTACTCTTATAACTTTGTTAGAATTTGTTGTATCTTATATTATAGTGAGTTTACAAGGCATGCTTGAATCATTTTCCTTTTATTTTCTATTTCTCCCCATATCTTATTTTCAACATAAAGGTGGAACTCGTTGTCCCCCCCTATGCTAAGAGGATTTGAAGACCCTCCTTACAAAGTGTAGTTTATAACAATGATTGAGCTACTTAGACTGTTGAGTAGCAAGTAAGGTTTCATTTCATTTTAAGCTAACTTCTGATTTTTTATCTGTATGCAGCTGAATCTTTCCCTGATAGAACATCAGTACAATGCCTGCATAGGTGGCAAAAAGTTCTTAATCCTGAACTTATAAAAGGTCCTTGGACCCAAGAGGTTTGTCCAATTCATAATTTTTGTCCCACAAAATGAATTCTTGCAACATATTGTAATTTTTCTAGTGGGTTCTTTTACAGGAAGATGATATCATTATCAATATGGTAAAGAAGTATGGCCCCAAAAAGTGGTCCCTGATAGCAAGGTCACTAGATGGTCGCATTGGTAAACAATGCCGAGAGAGGTATTCATATGATGACATACTAAGGGTGTTGATATAGGAAAATTATCAGTACAATGCTTCATTCATATTTCATAGATCTCCTTATCTGAGGTAAACTGTAGAAATTGCTCAAAGAATGTTTCAGCACACTCCTGGGTAATTGGATATTTTTAATTATAGGCAGGATGATGTAATTACAAAGGAAACAGAATTTAGGGGAAAACTAAATTTCTAGGTGGGTTTTGAAATACATGTAAACTGGTCAAATATATCTTTTGATAATCATACTCAGTATGGAAACTCACACCTGCCACAATAGTTTGGCTGAAGACTTGGGATGTGCGTGGCCATTGATTCGAGTTCTAACAACTGACAGATTTTGCATTTTTATCCTGTTTTCAAATTTGAATTCAGAAAATGAGCTCTTTTTTTCTGAGATGTTGCAAAGTTGTTCGAAGTTTCTTGGTAGTACTGTCCTTTTTTTTTAACTTTCACCAGATCTTATCCCTGGTAACTGCATAGCATCCAAGTCACTTGGCAGTCTGTTAGATTTTCACCAGCATCACAAAAGCTGGTAGCAGAATATTGAATGCCATCCACGATGTCTAGACATGACCCATAGAAACATACAGCCCAGCTCCTATATCCCTATCACAATAAATATCCTAGATAAAAATCCTCCTGCCTTTTGGTCCTCAAACTCCAATGCTGCAGCACTCCTGTGCAGTCTCATCCCTGGAACAATTTATGTTTAGTTTATCATGGGGGACAGAGAAACCTTGAAGGGATCTGTTGGAGTCATGATTTTCTGGTGTTGTGTGGAGGTTATAAAGTATGCCGTGGTTTGCCCACAGTTGCAAAATCATGTGTACTTGATGTGCTAGCGGCACATGTCTTATATGCAGTTTTTTTTCTGGGTGGGAAAATATACAGAAAATAGCATGATTTTTCGTGGTTAATCATTTTAATTAGAATATCATTTCTTACCTCTATGAGCATTGTAAGGTTCCATGCATTTGCCATTTTTTTTGCCAGAATAAAGGACTTAAAGACACTTCACTTTTCATGCTACTCATATAATTTAGGTGGCATAATCATTTGGATCCTCAAATAATTAAAGAGGCCTGGTCTGTTGAGGAGGAGCGTGTGGTTGCTGATGCTCATCGTTTGCATGGGAACAAATGGGCAGAAATTGCAAAACTTCTTCCTGGAAGGTACTACCTCATAGTATTATCCCTCCCTGAAAACATTTGTTTGTTTACTTATAACTTTAGCCTAATATTGGTTTCACTGTTATTTGAAGTATTTGCATGTTGTAACTAAGAGGCAAGTTATTCATTATAGAAATGCAGGAATTTTATTAGTCATGAAGACTTAATGTACTAGCTCCATGGAAATATGGATCAACCACTGCAATGAAATAATAGGACCTTTTTTGTGCACATGACTGCTTGGTACTTGCCCACTGTTTATGCGCATGTTATGTGTGGGAATATAGTGAGGTTAAGTTTTAGGTGGATAATTGTGTACTTTTGATGTTTAGTTATGTTCCATTTTAGTATTATGAATCCGAGTCCATGTTAAGTCATCTTAACCTTTTGTAACTTTTGTTTCTGCTATGTGGTTACTCTGCTTATTCGTGGCAGAAACATGATATTAATAAGTTGAATTGGTAGGAAAATAGCTTTTCTTTGTCACAAGTCCACCTAACATGGTAACAAACCACCGCCAAAAGATATTGGAGATTTTGCTGCTGGATTTGAAATTCTTGACAAAATAATGACATCTTTGCATTTCTTCACTACCATAAATTATCTCATTGAATGAAGCAACTGCTCATACTTTTCAACCTGTGCTAATGCAAGTTTGTTCATCTCCAGGACTGACAACTCGATAAAGAACCATTGGAATAGTTCATTGAGAAAAAGGCTAGGTGACTACAATGCCAGCAGGGCTCTGCCAGTTTCTGTGCATATGGTTCACAATAGTTTTAAACATGAAAAGGCAAAGCTAAGTGGTGGGAACCATATTGACTTGAACAAGGAGCCCAATATCAATTTGGAACGCCCCCCAGAAATAGTTGACCATTCTGAACATGCAACTCATCTGCACGCTTGCAGTTTAAAAAATATTAAGAGCTGTTCAGATTTTCTTTCTCTTGCTATGCCAACTGCTCAGCCAAAAAAATTGTGTGAGATGTTTGGAGGTGGTTATTCTGCTGTTGCTTTAGCAGGAATACAAGGGCTAAAAATGGATTTTGTTCATGACAAGGGCACAGAAATAAATGTTGTTTGTAAGGAACGTTTGAAAAATGACTTGCTCAATGTGGAGGTGCGAAAACTTGATCATGCAACGGATACAATAGGGTATTCAGGATCAGCAAAGGTAGAAGGCAAAACAGTCAACAATATGTGCAAATTATTCTTGCCGAATGAGTCTAACTCCTTTGGTTCTCTTTGTTATGAGATACCTAAGCTAGAAGATGTTGTCCCTTGTCACTCCCCTGTTTTTTCTACACCTCATATACAACAATGCTGTGAGGATGGATTCCTACCACCTGTGGGCTATACTACCTCTTCTAGGGATGGAGACATATCAGATCAACTGAGTGTTGAATCAATATTGAAGAGTGCAGCTGAAAACTTCCCAGGTACTCCTTCAATTTTAAGGAGAAGAAAAAGGGAGACACCAGCACATGATGAAGATAGTAATTTGAAGATTGCTATATTACACAGTAATAGTTTTCATACTCCCTTGGGAAAGTGCACTACAGAAAGTCCGCATTCATTCAAGACTGCATCATTTTTGTCCCTGGGCCCTCCAGATAACGAAGGGTTATCTGCTACTTTAGGGAGTTTTGATGTTTCCCCTCCATATCGACTAAGGTCAAAAAGGATGGCTATCTTGAAAACCGTTGAGAAGAAGCATCTAAATTTTTCATCAGATGAAATGGATAATTATGATAGTCCTGATACTATGAAGAAGTATTCTTCCTGGAAGACTGAATGCACCAATACCTACACAGATGTTTCAAGCAAGCAAGAAATGAAAATGACGGAGCATATGGTTGACTTGGAAACTTTAGCCAAGGACTTTACACACACAACCAAGTTAGATCTGATTTAATTCTACAGCATCCAGGTATTATTTCACTTCCTTTCATCAATTGGATGTGATCTGAACTCGCTGCATATCCTATGAGAAAGATGTCATCTGTGCGGTTAAGCTATCAAATATACTTGCATTTTACTCCACATTGTATATGCACATAGGCCCTTGAAACGCTTTGATCATGAGACTTGTTACTGAGCTGGACAACTGGCAGTCTAATTTTCTGTCTATCATGCAGGAACAACTGACAGCATACTGAAGTCGGCAAGAAAATCTAACGCGTCTAAAATGAATAAATGTTCCTATACAAATAGAAAGCATTACCGGAGAAACAGCATAGTTTCTGGTTGGATTGATCTACCCAGCCTTCTTTCCTTGGTGTGGGGTGTACAAAGCCTTCTCTTATCCTAGAAATATATCTTTTTTCTTTATATACATAATATAGGATGCATTTGGCTAGTTACATCATGTGGGTTCACAGATTGTACTCCAATATTAGATGATTGAAGGTGCACAACTGTGTACCAAGAAAAAGCATAGCTAAGCTTACAAATGAAAACCAAAAAATTTCTCTATAGTCCCCGGACAGGGTTCTTTCTCCAACTTGAGATGAAGCTGCCGTGCCTGAAGAACTTCTGTAAACAATGTACGCCTGGGGGGTACGCGTAATTGGTTGACTATCGTGGGTTGTATTTCTGTCCGCCCGATTTCGATCCTGTGCTGTGTGATGCCAGACCCGGGCTACGTCTAGCAAGACTGAATTATTACAACCAGCTGCCGTTGCCAGGTAGAGCTGGATTACCGGTTCCGTAAACTCCAGCTATGGACGGTACTTTCTGGGAGAAGTTTCCTTTTATGTTGAACCAACTGATGCAAGCAGTGCAACTGTCAATATATGGCATCAGTGTCATAGTCGTAGATCTGAATTCGGATCTCAGCCGGCGTAATTTGATAAAACTTAATTGTTCCATGCCCGCTTGAGGGAGCCTTTGCAGCTGAATTTCAGCTACCAAGGAACAGTGCCACAACGATCGACGACGCTGACGGATCAGTCGGTCTCTAGTCTCTACTCTACCCTGGAGGAGAAGAAGATTGGTAAGGTTAATTCGCCATCGATCAGTTATTCGGTTGCCGATGGCGTGCGAACTACAGTTTCATTATTCTCTATCCGCATCTCATACGCGGACGTTCACTCGCCACGCCACGGGTGGCGAGAGGTCGCCTAGCCTGATCGAGCCGTCAATTTTCACGTACGCACACGTACCCAACTGTCCAACCATGCATCCATCTACCGCTACCCAGCTTGGGAGATCGAGCAAGCAAAGCGAGCGCGCGTGGCCAAGAAGCAACGGCGAAGAGTGGAGGTCCACCGATCGAGCCATAGGCCGAACTGTCAAGTGTCGCCGTCGACGGCAAAAGGAGGCTGATCTTTCCTTACGCGGCAATTGCTGTGCCGCACCGAACAGGTAGCTCTACACGCAGCGTGCAGCAGGTGTGACGGGTATAGTTGGGCACCTGTACGTGCGCCAGGTCGTCGTGAAGTCGCGACACCGACACGCCCTCTCTCTTCCGCAGAGCTGGTGTTCGCAAGGTACTGGGAGGTATTTTCTCGGAAAATATGCACATGTAAATATGGCTAGTTCATAGACCAAGGGTGTGTTTGGTTGCATGCACCATATGATGCATGCATGCATGGATGATCCTGAATGGTGGGGTTCAACCAATTTGCTTGTACCATATGGTTCATTTTTATTAGTAGAATAATGTATTAGGTGGGATGGCTTCATCCTGGATGAGTTGGTACAATATAATTTATCCAACCAAACAAAAGAATCATTATTTTTTTTGAACCATTTCATACGTGAATCAAATGATACAACCAACCAAACACACCCAGCTTTTATTTTCCTCCGAAACACTCGGCTGTGATCTGCTCCAAATACTAGCATATATGTTTAAAGTTGGCAAGCTTTGAGCTACAAGGAAACAACATTTTAGGAGTTAAATATTAAGACCTTGTTTGGAATGGAGGTTTTTTTTTAGAATTTTATAGGAATCTCGTTCCTCCGATCTATTTCCCTGACGTCACCGCATGTTTGGAACAAGGAACCGGTGAGAAACAAGGAGAAGGATAAGAGAGCATAAGGACAATGTCATGTGGTGGACAGAGGACTATAGGGGTGGGTTAGGTCCATGGACCGTGGGTCCCACTTGCAGGAAGGTTACGAGGTGCTTTGTATTGCCAACTAATTCATCATTATTAGGAATTAATATTTTAATGACTCCATTATTTTATCTTAAAATAATAGGGTATTGGATAAAATATCTCTTACTATTCATTTATAGCTTAATATAAAATTTCTATTCCAGTGTTCCAAAAATCGTTCCTTTGGAATTCCTGTGTTTTTCCATTCCTCTATTTTCTCCTCACCTTACTTTCCTATTCTTGTGTTTTCTCCCTTAGAGCAACTCCAAGAGTATCTTAAAACATTCTTTCCCAAAACTATGTATTGGGGGTTCTCCTAAAAAAATTTCCTCCAAAAACATATCAATCCATAGTAGATCGCTAATAAATTGCCTCCAATATTTTAAAACAGGTCATGTCATCGTATTGGGCCCATCAGAAGGGACGCGCGGGCGTGCGGGAATCAGGATTGGGGGAGGAACGCCAACGCTAAAATATACGCGGTGGCAGGCGCGTCACTAAAAAATTGGGGAAGGTTTGGGTGGACTATTGGAGTTCGTTTTTTCTCTTTTTCTCCCTAAAAAGGATATTGGGGTAAGATTAGCAACTCCAAGAGTATCCAAAAAATTCTTCCCCAAAACTATGTATTGGGGGTTCTCCCAAAAAAAATTTCCCCCAAAAACATATCAGTCCACAGCAGATCGCTAATAAATAGCCCCCAATATTTCAAACATAGGCCACGTCATCGTATTGGGCCCATCGGAAGGGACGCGCGGGCGTGCGGGAATCAGGATTGGGGGAGGAACGCCAACGCTAAAATATACGCGGTGGCAGGCTGTTTTTTAACGTCGCTAAAAAATTGGGGAAGGTTTAGGTGGATTGTTGGAGTTCATTTTTTCTCTCTTTTTTCCTAAAAAAGTATTGGAGGTAAGATTAGCAGCCTCTTAGAATTGCTCTTAGCAACCTTTTGAAGTTGCTCTACATGTGTTTTACAATCCTCCGTTCCAAAAGGCCCTAAAGTTGCATTCAGATTGGCCTAGATATAAGGCCATAATCTAACTCTCTAAACAGTACTGACTTATACACATATATAACTTATCTAAATAAATGCGGAGTATTAACCAAGCATCACCGGTTCAAAAATCTGATCGATGTACATCCCTTGTTATATCCATTGGTATATTGAGTCATATACGGTTGCTACCATGCATACGGAAATACTCCATTTGCTTATCACTACACACCAAAGTGTGATACGATCGTTGTCCTATAAGCATTTTGCAAGTATGCACTGATGACACACTGCTGAAGGAGATCACCTGTTGGCAAAGTATGTTTGAAAAGTTGGCTTACATTGTGTGAAATTTGAAACAGGAGACACAAGCCAATGCAAACTGTGTACACCGTACCGAAATCATTCGCATCTGCGCTCTTTATTAATTACTGCGGCAAGCAAGTACAAGGTTACAATGCATCAATACACACAAGACACAAAAGCTGCAGGCAAGCTTTGAGCTACAAGAAAGGTAACAAGAAGGCATGCATGCACTCATAAGAGCGAAGCTCTGCGAAGAAAAGAAGCAAACCTCTCACAGTAATGCCGCTGAAAACAAAAAGGAAACACTTATCTGACATGGTCAGTCGCCTGAGGAATAGTCAATTAGTTAAAAAAAACACACCAATAAGGAAATAATGATGAGATACGACGACGAAGACGATCGATCGTATAATAGCAAAATGGCAACTAATCGAGCAAACGAAGCAGTGATTTTGGTGGGAAATGGTGCAATCATATCCATTGGTCTTGGTCGCGTTCATTTCGTGCCTAGCATTGCGGCAGGTCCGACGGTGGAGGCGGAAGCTTCTGGTTCGGCAGGCTCCCGTCCTGCACCAGCCACGCCATTTTCAGTCCCCAGCTCATGTGCACCTCCAGGTGACAATGCATGAACCACACGCCTGCACACACAAGTTGCATGCATAGCTGAACAGTTTAGCAAAAGAACACGAACGTGTATATGCACATAGGTGCTCATTGCATTGTTCCTAGAAATTTAGCTGCACACAGACCTGGGTTGTCGGCACGGAAGCGGATGGCGACCCAGCCGCCGGCGGGCACGCCGACGGTGTTGCGCTCGACGGGATCGACGAGGTTGAACTTGGCCGGATCGTTGACGGGGTCAAAGTTGCCGAACCCCTGGCCGACGACGTAGAAGTTGAAGCCGTGCAGGTGCAGCGGGTGGCTCTCGGCGCCGAGGATGCTCGTGTCCTGCAGCACCAGCTCGACGGTGGTTCCGAACGGCAGCGCCACCACCCTGGTCCCGTTCATCACGTTGGTGTTGTTCGGAGGCGGGCCGGTGTAGTTGAACGGCATCAGCGGGACGGCGGGGAAGTCGGTGGTGTACACACCGTTGGACCTGCCGGCGAAGTGCGCCTGCAGCAGCGCCGTTGTGGGGAGCACGAACGAGACGTTGTTGACGGCCGCCGCGAACCGGGATCCGTTGGGGCCCTGGCAGGTCCCGTTGACGGCGCACGGGTGGGTGCCGAGCCCCACGGTGAAGAAGAAGCGGCGGTCGATGCTCTGGGGCACGGCGGCCGGGTACGCGGCGGTCGCGAGGCTCCGGAGCCTCGCGGTGTAGTTGGCTACGAAGTTGGTGTCGTTGATCTGCGGCAGGGTCGGCGCGAAGATGGGGAGGTTGGCGGCGGCGGTGGTGGCGGAGGAGGAGGAGGGGTCCTCGTACTCGAGGATGCCGGCGACGGTGGTGTTGTCGAAGGTGCCCTGCGTGTTGGTGTAGGGGCGGGCCTCCATGTAGTAGCGCGCGCCCGGGAACGCCGGCTTGGCGGCGAGGAGCACGTTGCTGGTCTGCCCCGGCGCGATGACGAGGGTGTCGACGGCGAAGGGCTTCACGTAGAGCGCGTCGACGTCGACGACGGTGAGCGTGTGGTTGGCGACGGAGAAGAAGAGCTCGTCGTTGAGTGCGGCGTTGATGAGCCGGAGCATGTACGTCTTGCCGGGCTTCACCTTCAGCCTGAAGGTGTCCTGCGCCGAGCAGTTGTAGAGGGGCCCCGGGAGCCCGTTGATGGTGTAGGCGTCAGAGATGTTGGGTCCTCCCCCGGTCTGCAGCGCCTGCGCGATGACCGCCTCGGTGTCGTTCCTCCACCACTCGCCGAACATGAGGGGCACCTCCTCGTCGGGCTTGGGGAACGGGTAGGGCACGCCGGCGGGGGGCAGGATGACGATGGGCCCGTAGAGCGTGGACCGGAGCCAGGAGATGTGGGCGTGCCACCACAGCGTCCCCCGCTGCCCGACGATCTGGTAGCGGTAGACGTAGCTCCCGCCCGGCTGGATGGGGCACTGCGTGATGTAGGCCGGCCCGTCGGCCCACCCGCTGAGCAGCTGCCGCACGCCGTGCCAGTGCAGGCTGACGTTGTAGGGGGAGCGGTTCACCACGGTGACCTCCATGTGGTCGCCCTCCCGCGCGAACAGCGTCGGACCCGGGTACTGCCCGTTCACCGTCACGATGCTCTTCGTGCCGCACAGCCGCGTCACGCTCGCCATTTGCACCTGCATGCCGTTGGTTGCATTGGTTACAGTCACACGCGTCGTCAGCATGGCCAGTGTTCACCGCTGTTGCCACTTAGCTTTGCTGTAGTGAAGGCTGATGGGGTCGAGACGCGTGAGCGAGCTAAACAGACTTACATTGAACTGGTACTTCCTCGTCTCGGCCTCGGCTCCCACGGCGGCGAGCAGCAGCACCGCCGCGGCGACGGCGACGGCACTGGAAGGGACAGCAGAGGAGGACGCCATTGCTCTGCGCTTGTCCTTGTGATCTCTCTGCTATCTCCCTGCACTAGAACTCCTCTAGCTCGATCCTTCGCCAGATGAAGCAAGCCAAGCTCTGCTTCTTCTGTGCTGCGATGCTAGGGAGGCACGGCGGGTGGTCTATATATACACTGGAGCTGAGATCGAGGCACTCGTCGACAAGCATGGTGGGGGCCAGCGCATGCAGACGATGGGTCTCAGCCTCTCAGGCCCTCAGCGATCCAATGCATGGCTCCGGCTTGGCGATTCTGCTGCGTGCGCACCATTGCTTCACGATTCCACCTGGGCCTTTTGCTCCGTTCAGTAGCTTTCGGTTGCTGTTCGGCCGCTTGATCGGTCGATGGGCGAACAAACTCGCGTCTCTCGGCGTCGCATCAACGTCGGTGGCAGGCTAACTCGATCAGCGTGCTGGTGATAAACCGAGAGGCTGGCGTTGGACCATGCAATGCAAGCACTCTTTTGTAGCTTTGGAGTGCGGCCAAAGTCAACCTGCGTGTGTCTACTGTGTTTATGTTGAGTTGTTCTTCATGTGTTTTTATGACTCTTATTTGACACGATGATTGTCTTTTCTTCCTATGCTGTTTGGATAACCACACAGATCACATAGCTTTCTTATTTTCAACAGAAGAAAACTTATTTTCAGCAGAACATGAAATTATTCAAATGGACTTTTCCTTCAAGAAAAAGATGATACGTTCACAAAAATAAACATAGACAACGTATATGCATGAAGAATGCGAAGTAACAAACACATTAACCAAAGGAACATAACCCCACAGATCGCGGTAAAAACCTTAGGACCTAAACTAAACCCATCCAAGTCTTCTCCACTGCATGTTTATAGACTGCAAAAAAAGTTCTTCTCTAAATAACACTAGCGGCTCATATAAATTTTGATTTCCCAAATTTGGACAACAGCAAGATTATTGAGTGTTGCTTGTGTAGGAATCGGGAAGACCTCATCAGTAATTGTGGTGGAACAGTAGAGAGGAGCCAAGGTGTGGGTGAGCGGGTCTTTCATAACCTTGATAACAAGATCCCCTTGCTTGCTGGCAAGATCCCCTGTCTAATAATCTCCTCCTCCCGGTTGAAGGCTTTACTCACTTCCTTGGTCTGTCTGTCCAACTGCTCTAGCTAGGAGCTCACACACCTTGAGGGGTGTTCATTAATTTGGAGGGAGTGACATCAATTTGGTTGGATAGCTCTTGATGTGATGATTCAAGTGTAACAACATAATTAAGTTAAGCACATTCTGTTTCAGATTCTTCTATGCCGTCATAAACTGCCGAACCTTGCAACGGTACTGGTTTATTATTGACTTACTGATAGAAAGCAATACTCTGTTAACCAGTTGACAGGGAGGTTTTATCTGAATTCTTTAGGCCTCCTGGACTCCACCAAACACCAAAACAAAGTGCCAATGCAAGCACACTCTGTAACTTTGGAGTGCGGCCAAAGTCAACCTGCGTGCCTGATGTTTGTGTTCAGCTGTTTGAAATCCTGCATGCGTCCATGCCTTAGTTGACACGCACAATTGCCAATTGCCTCTTCTGTTTCTTGATACAAATTTTATTGTAAATATAAATTGAAGTATGTCTTTAGTTTATATTGGGGAGTTTCCACCTAGAACTATCTTGGAAATGGTGACCAAATTCTTGGTTAAAGAGCTCATGAAATGATGTAGATATATTTCTGTGATTGACAGAAGCTCACATTCATCCAGTTTCCTATCATGACCTAATTCCTGACAAAATTTGACTTCCTAAAAGAACATTTAATACAATTGTCAACCAGTTGACGCTCGGTCCATTGACAGACGTTTTATCCGTTTTTTAGGCCTCCAGGGCTCCATCAACCCTTAAAAGTTTCGTTAAATCAGCATTGGTTGAGTTCTTCGCTTTGAGTGACAACTGACAAGCGACCGTGCGAGCAGATATCCAATCCAAGCCTGAGCCTTTTTAGCTGATTCAGGCCTCCTAACCCTTATCCTTACATGCCAAGGGACTGCATGCGCACAAGCAAATAAAAAGGACTTTGAAGACGGAGACATGACCTGGAGGAGGCTTGGCCGCCCAGCTGATGATCCCCCGTAGCCTTGCACTGGTCCAGAAAGGCTACATACAATCTATCATGCCACGATTCGTGTGCGAGAGAGTTAGCAGTTGCTCATTTCGTGTGAAGTCTCCGGCAATCTTTTCTCCTTCCAGGTCTCCTGGGAATGCAGAGAGGGACGCCTTAACCACCTTGGCCGCTTGGATGAGATGCCTGCTCTCCTCTGCACTTTTATTTCAGTTTGTACATGGATTCAGCAGCCTTCAGAGTTTACATCGGAACAGATAGACTGACCAAGCCACTACAGTACATTGCATACCTTTTCTTTCTTGCTCCCTTTCCATCGTCCTTTTTTTTTCTGTTTGGTAGTAATGCAAACTGACACACTTCAATCTTCTAGAGAACATGTCGTAGGAGTCTGGTGAGTGATTACAACACTCTGTCAAACAAAGCAGACCGCACAGGTTCTCTGATCGAAAGGCTATAGACTTTTCAGCAGTTTTCCCATAGGTTCTGCTGTACGTAGCCCCCGGACGCATCATTCATGAAGGACGCCAGTTTACTTCCAACCAAAGATAGATAGTAAGCCTACTGCATACAAGTAAACGGCTCATTTGGCTCAAGGTAGCATGTCAGTTGGGATAAGCTCTCTTTTGCGGTATGTCATCCATGGACAGGAATCTTCAAGACGATAAGAGCACATGAGTCCGCAATGGAACGTCAGAACGTTCGCGATGCCTTGAATGGTGGTGCCCCCAGGGATTCTTTCTCAAGGAGCAATACTCCGACCTCCAATATGAGCTACTTGCTCCTCGTGCAGCTTTATCAGTTTAGCTATTTTCTTATAGGCCTTGCCAACTCGTCCCCTGACTAGCTGGCCTCACCATCGATGATGCATGGTGCCATATTGATGTACGCCTGTAAGGTTTGGTCATTTCAAAGCCATCATCCCTCTGAAACCATATACAACAACCTTAGCAACTGATCCAAAGCTATTCCACTTGGCCCAAGTAACCCTAGCTATCAAAGGTCGTTCTGAGCACCAGTCTAGATTTTTTCCAATCAGAACCTGAAACAAACCATGATTACAGCTTCTTTGTCAATATGCTCATAAAGAACTTCCAGTAGACGGAGATGCGCGAAACATATGGATAAAACAAAATGAGGCATTAGCTTAACACAGGAAAAAAATGGAGCAAGGCAACCAAATTTGACTAAATCGTAATGATGCCTGTCCATCAAGCATCTAACACATTTAAGTACCTTTACAAAAAAAAAAGATTTGTTGCCAAAATATGAAAACCGACAACATTGCTCATCATATTTATGAGATAATCATGTGTAAGTGGCGAAATATTAGATTAGTATAAACTACAAATAAAGTCCTTGCAAAATGCACCAAGTTAAAATAACCGCTGATCCAGTAATCAAATCATTTATATTAACTTGAATTTGTCAGAGTAAAATGCAGAAATTTGGGAGACATCCATGGATCCTGCCTATTTGACACTAAGCACCAGATAAATGAAGACATTTTTTTTGCAAACCTCCTCTGTAGATCGGCCACCCACTAGCAATTGAAGTATGAAAATATAGAAGTAAGGTAGGAGGAAAAGCAGGGAGGCATAGGGAAACAATATTAAAAGATCAACAGGAAGCAACCTTCCTACCTTCTTTCATGCTCATCCCTCTCCCTTTGAAGTACGCATGGCCCGTGATTGTTATTGATGTGTGATGTCTGTTAGTGTGCAGGAGGAGAAGAGGAAGAATGAAGGAAGCCCAGGAAAGCTCCATCTCACCTCTCTACCAAACGCTTCTTGGTAGGAGAATTGGCACAAAAGCTTCCCCCTTGCCTTACACCTTTAACTACCACTGTGGCGATTACCTAGCTCATGAGAATGTGAGATCAGACGGGGGGAGGCTTGGGAGGAGGCACAGGTGCTGCCAAGGGGCTTGTGGTTGTGGTGATCATGAAGATGAGGTCGGTCTTGGCCATCGCCATTCTTGCCACCACCACTGCAGCAGTGCTCTTCCTTGGGTCTGAGGCGCAGGAGGTGAAGAAGGACCACCATACATATAGGATCTCAGGTGCGGGGTGCAGGCTTTCCTTTCATTGTGCTATTTCCTTCACGCTTTTCATCTCGACTACTAAATGCTGTGATGTGCCTCCTGTTTACTTCTGTAAACAGTAAAATCTCTGCTGCTTAAACATGACATTAGTAAGGGAAAATGTTTACATTACCTTGTTCAGTATTCAGTACGCATAAACTGAAAGGCAAAAATTAAATACTGTTTTTTCTTAGGAAATGTAGGTATTGGTTATTGCGATAAAGAAGACCTGAAGGCAATAGGCTACAAATTAACAAAGGCATTTGAGATCTTCAAGTTTCTGAGATGTGAAAATTCCAATTTACCTAAAATACATCCTTCCTATATGAGACATATGAGGAGCAATGCATCGTATTTGGCTCTGAAAGTTCTACTGATGGTCCCTCTATAATTTAGTTATGACCTATACCTAGAGAGTTAATATTGGCTGATGTTGCACGACTTAAGGCAGGCAATCAGGCCACCTGTTGATAATTCATGTCATATCCAATAGCTGCGATGTCCATAAGCACGTCCCTTTCCCATGAATGGTCTTCCAGCAAGGTGGTGTTACATAAAAAAGAAGAGAAGCTGGTACAAAAAGAGAAAACGAAACATGAACAAAAATTATAAGATGGAATCATTCATTTGCGCATAAAAGGTCATTTGTGTATAAAAATAAACATGACACCCGAATTCATGCCTGGATTAGATTTTAGCACAAGCCCGCTTAACTTTTTTTTTTAGGGCAGCCCGCTTAACTAGTAGGTGGAAGCAAGGTTTACATTATCGAAAAATAAAAAATATCAGAGGTTGGTGATAAATGGGAATATCGGATATATCGGAATTCTATCGGTGATAGAGAAATTTTTTCGGACAAAATTTGTTAAAATAAATTTTCAATTTATGCAGAAATAAATGTAGATTCTCTCCAAACTATATAATTTCAAAAAGACACATAATAATGTTGAAAAATGAGGGTTGGGGGATCATCAAGTAGACCAAAAGTGTACGCGAGCGCTCTTAAAATAGGAAATAGTGAGGCTAAATTCAAACCACCGATATTTTTAGGTGATAAACTAATTCTATCGGACCCTACAGGCAAAACAGATATATCGGAGTTATCGGAAATCTGTCAGTGATAATGTGAACCCTGGGTGGAAGTGGGGACAGGGCCATATGGCTCTAGAATGCCATCATCCTTAGAATTAGAGCATTTAAAAATAACAAAGTTGATTAGTTGTGAGTTTGCAAGCTCTATTGACATCAAGTACTCTAAATTACCAAGGAATTTTGAATTTAGCAATTAACCTCCACTTAACAGTGCAATCAAGTCAAAATTCCAAGTAGAAGAGCGGAGGAAAACGCTAAAAACCATACCATCAGTGGTTCTCCAGATTCGGTTTTATACTAGATCTCAGGATGTCATGAGAACTTGAACTAAAGCAGGAACCTCTGAAAGTCTGAATGCGCCGAACCCTGTATCCATGGCAACTCCATTTCATAGCCCCATGGTGCCGGCGCCCATGCCCCGCTCTTCGGCGCAACCACTGACGGCGGAGGAGTCGTGGGCTCGTGGCAGGAGAGCCGCGAGGAGGGATGCGGTGGAGGCGGCGGGTGCGCGGAGGTCGCGGACCGGCGGCTGCGACTGAAGGGAGGAGGCGGCGCGGGCCGCGGGGAAGGGGGAAGCGGCGGATGGCCTGTGGGGCTGCTCCTCTCCAAAAATTAGATCGGTTGTTCACCTTCACTTTACTGAGTGAAACGAACTCGGGGTGTGTGTGTTCATTCGATCAATGTGCCAGTTGGTACCAAGTACCAACCATGGTTGTTTTGCTTGGATTTTGAATTCCTAAAGAAACTGTATAAACCCTGCAAATATCCTACAAATTTCACACGTATCAAACGTCGATGCCTCAATGAAATGCAGCATACAGTGCCAGTGATCATTCTGAAATCTGAATCCGATGAAAATGCAGGCAGCGCCGGAGATGTTCTGGAGGACGACCCCGTCGGCCGGCTCAAGGTCTACGTCTACGACCTCCCGGCCAAGTACAACACGAAGCTGGTGGAGGACGACCCGCGTTGCCTGACGCACATGTTCGCCACGGAGGTGTTCGTGCACCGGTCCCTCCTCTCCAGCGCCGTGCGCACCCTGGACCCCGAGGAAGCCGACTGGTTCTACGCACCCGTGTACACCACCTGCGACCTCACCGCCTCGGGCCACCCGATGCCCTTCGACTCCCCGCGCATGATGCGCGCCGCCATCCGCCTCATCTCCTGGCGCTGGCCGTACTGGAACCGCACCGAGGGCGCCGACCACTTCTTCGTCACGCCCCACGACTTCGGCGCCTGCTTCCACTTCAAGGAGGCCAAGGCCGTGGCGCGCGGGATCCTCCCGGTGCTCCGGCGCGCCACGCTGGTCCAGACGTTCGGGCAGAGCGGCCACGCGTGCATGAAGGAGGAGGGCGGCGGCTCCATCACCGTCCCGCCGTACGCGCCGCCGGGGAGGATGGAGGCGCGGCTGCTTCCCCCCGGCACGCCGCGCTCCGTGTTCGCCTACTTCCGGGGCCTCTTCTACGACGCCGGCAACGACCCCGGGGGTGGGTACTACGCGCGGGGCGCCCGCGCGGCGGTGTGGGAGAACTTCCGGAGCAGCCCGCTGTTCGACATCTCGGCGGAGCGACCCGCGACGTACTACGAGGACATGCAGCGGGCGGTGTTCTGCCTGTGCCCGCTGGGGTGGGCGCCGTGGAGCCCGCGGCTGGTGGAGGCCGTGGTGTTCGGGTGCATCCCCGTGGTCATCGCCGACGGCATCGTGCTGCCCTTCGCCGACGCCATCCCGTGGGCGGAGATCGGGGTGTTCGTCGCCGAGGAGGACGTCCCGAGGCTCGACACCATCCTCACGTCCATCCCGCCGGAGGAGGTGCTCAGGAAGCAGCGGTTCCTGGCGAGCCCCGCCGTGAAGCGGGCGGTGCAGTTCCCGCAGCCGTCGCAGCCAGGGGACGCGTTCCACCAGATACTCAACGGGCTCGCGCGCAAGCTCCCGCACGGGGAGGGTGTCTTCTTGAGCCCCGGGCAGACGGTCCTCAACTGGACGGATGGCCCGCCGGGGGACCTCAAGCCGTGGTAGGTAGCTGGTAGCCGTCGAATTGCCAAATGCGCAGTTTTGGGTGCATCTTCTTCCACCATAGACGATAGCTGCGAACTGTGACACGTATGTACGTATATCTACAGGTGTTTTGTACAGCGTATGTGAATATCATTTACAAGATTTTATTCCTGATGAATGCCTGGTGTGATTTAAATTATCCTCGTAGTATACCTGCGGCTGCAACAACCTAGTCAAATACTTTTGTGCTTGACCACGATTAGAACATTTGCCCAACAAAGTAGAGCACACCGGTTTCCTAACAAAAATTCAAATGCCTATAACTTTCTATTAGTTTCCACGCAGATTCTATTACAGGCATCATCGAAGTAGACTTTCATCGTAGAAACAAGTCATTGTCATTTGCAGCAAAAAAAAAAAAAAAAACCAGCAATCCTTCAGGCGGGACACACTCTCTTTTCGCGCCAACTCCTCAGTCGACAGAATCTTTCAGAACAATACAAGGTAATACAAGATTCTGAACGTTTGCTGATGCCATGATGAGCTCAAGGCATTCTATCAACCGGACTGCCACCCTTGACCCTTGTGGAAATCCAAATGCACTTCCACACTGGCATGATCAGACGAGAGCGCTAATTTATACAGTTTTCTTATGCTGCAACAAGAAGCAAGAATCTATCGGATGAGCGTGCAATGTACAGCTCTAACTTTTGAGGAAAAACTACGTGGGTACAACCTCGCCAAGCGAGGGAGATGCATCATCATCAGGCAACTCGGCGTTCTTTGCTGGCGCTTGGCTCTTATCATCATCATCCTGGAACCCCTGCTTAAAGAGGTCATAGTTGGTTGGCTCCGTTGCCTTGAAAGGCCGTTCTCCTAGCACCCTGGTCAGATCATCCTGGTGGAGGACTTCCTTCTCGAGCAGCAATTCTGCAATTTGGGCTACTTGCTCCTTGTGCTCCGTTATAAGTTCAACTGTTTTCTTATAGGCCTTGCCAACCCATTCCCTGACCTCATCGTCGATTATGGATGCTGTTTGGTTGCTGTAAGGTTTGGTCATTTCGAAGCCATCATCCCTCTGAGGGAAGGATAGAAGCCCAACCTTTTCACTAAAACCATACACGGCAACCTGTGCATATGTCATTTTGGTAACCTTCTCCAGGTCATTCTGAGCACCAGTTGAGATTTTGCCAATCAAAACCTGAAACAAAGCTCAATTAGAACCTTTTCAAATAATATGCTTCTGAAGAATTCCCAGTCGTAATATTGGTAAAGACCCAACATACCACAATGGAACACTGGTTGATTATTTTTTGCATGTTCTAAGATGTTTTGCAGTAACAACTTAAGATTATATACAACATTTAGAAGGCAACCAATTTTATAAATGATCTCATCACGGATATCGCATATGCAGGGGATATGTTAGAATGGTCTTCTGGTTCGCTTAAAACACAGTCAAGAGTCTTTATATGGTGTGGTATATTGATTTGCCAAATGAATAGGATTTTTCTACTAACATGTGACAACAAGGACCATATTCATATCAACCAAACAGACTATATAATTAATGTCATTGTCGAATGAAGGAAGTTAAAAATAACAATTGATTCATTCTACTCAAGCCCTACAAGAGTTTGCATTGGTTAAGAGCCTAGAATATAACAATTTGGGAAAATATCCATGAATCCTGACTATTCAATTATTTAACATGAAACATCAGCAAAAATATGACATGAAAAAAAACTGTGTACCTGTTCTGCAGCACGGCCACCTAATGTCATGCATGTCATATCAAAAAGCTGTTCTTTTGTCATTAAAAGATTTTCATTCGGGACATACTGTGCAAAGCCTAAAGCAGCTGTTCCACGAGGAACAATCGTAACTTTTAGAAGAGGCTCTGCATGCTCCAAGAACCATCCAGCAACAGCATGTCCAGATTCATGGTAAGCAACAGTGCGCCGCTCCAGTTTGCTAATGACCTGAAAAAGGATTAACATTCTCAGAGGCTACAGGCCAGAATAAGATATAAAAATATGTGTACCAAAAAAATACATTACATATAAAAAAGGCTGCCAAGTTAAATGGGATCCAAATTGTAAGAGATTGAAACAAATCTCAGAAATCAGCTTCATAGGTTCAGTCAGAAGATAGTCAAATTACCTTATTTTTCTTCTCCAAACCACCAATAATCCTATCAATTGCAGACTCAAAATGCTGCATTGTGATCTGAGTTTGCTCGTTTCTTGCAGCAATTAAAGCAGCTTCATTACAAACATTGGCAATGTCAGCTCCAGCAAACCCAGGTGTCAAAGCAGCTAGCCTTTGGGAATAAAATGATGGTTCATTGTCCAGCTTAAGCTTTTTAAGATAGATGCGGAATATTTGATCACGGCCCTTTATATCTGGCTTGTCAATTGTTATCTGGCGATCAAACCTTCCTGGCCTTAATAATGCCTTATCCAGGATATCAGGTCTATTTGTACCAGCGAGAACAACAACACCAGAAGTTGTTCCAAATCCATCCATCTCTACAAGCAGCTGGTTCAAAGTACTCTCACGTTCATCATTTGACCCCGAAAAACCTCCACGTCCTCTTGCGCGACCAATAGCATCGATTTCATCAATAAATACAATACTAGGTGCACACTGTCGAGCTTCTTGGAACAAGTTCCGTACTCTGGATGGTCCAACACCAACAAACATTTCCATGAAATCTGAACCAGAAATAGACAAAAAGGGCACACCAGATTCTCCTGCAGTAGCTTTGGCAAGCAGAGTCTTCCCTGTACCAGGAGGGCCTACAAGCAGAGCACCTTTGGGTATTTTAGCTCCCAGCTCTTCATACTTCTTGGGGCTTTTAAGGAAATGCACAAACTCCATTATTTCTTGTTTAGCTTCATCACAACCGGCTACATCCTTAAAAAACACCTGGACCAACAAATAAGCAAGTGTTATTGAAAAGACACATCCAATAATTTCATGAAGCTTGCATTGTTTCTCATGAAAATGGTAAATAAAGTTACTGCATAACTAAGCAATTGGAGTTACAGAGGTCAAGATTTAGCCTGCATATGAAAAAGCATTTGGGCCAGAATTTTTTTATTGTCACATTCAAAAAATAGAGCCAAGCAAAACAGTAAAAAAGAGTGACAAGGGGAAAAAATAGCAAACCTTATTTTTGGAATTTTTGTCCATCTTTGTCACAGTAGCTTTTCCAATGTTGAAAATACCACCTCTTCCCTTCCCAGGACCACCTCCAATATTGAAACCACTCTGCATCCTTTTCCCCATCAAATATATCAGTCCAACAAGAAACGCTGTTGGGGCAAACCTCATAACTTCCTGGAACCAATTTACTTCAGCAACATAAGTTACTGGGACAAAATCATGTGGATCTATTCCCATCGCTTCCTGGGCTTCCTCTAACTTCTCTTCAAAGGAATCAACACTACCAATATTGAAGTAATACTTGCATCTACTGGGAGCAGGTTTGCCTGGAACATCAATGGTAGAAATATGGGTATCACTATTTTGACCTTGGCTCTTTGGCTGTGGTGAAATCCTGACATAAACCTTTGCCACTGATTTATTTGAAACGACAATGCGATCAACTAAACCAGGTTCTAGTAACTTGTTCTTGAACTCTTGGAAGCTTATCTGCAGATATTTGATACAAAAGATATGGTTAAACTATAGTATGTGTGCGATCCATACACTTAAGGGAACAGATATGATTATTGTGAAATGAAATTGTTTAACAAAACTATCAATTACACATAATAAAAGTTCTCAACATTGCATCCACATTCAAAGGCTAGCAACGAAAACTTCAGGTACAAAGCGTGTGATAGCAAACTAATATTCTCCCGCACAGGACATTAAGACAGATATGTCAGCAGAAGTGGATCAGAGGAAGAACATAACCAATAAGTTACACAAAAGGCAATTCTGCAATAGTGTATTGTCTATAAAGACTTCATCTCTCCGTCATTTATATAAATATTCTATCAGTGGTCTAGTGTAGTCATAATGTGAACCCATAAGTGCAGTGGAAGGATGGTACTCCAGCTACTATTTCTCAGTTCCACGATAAAAATTCATAGTTAGAAGTAAAGTGCTAGCCCATAGCACTCCTTGTATGTATTATGTAATGCTAGCTAACTAATACTGGGAATTTGACTGGAGCTGGCAGGGGCACAGGTCATATAGTTCATTACAGCGCTTAGCCTTTTAAAGTCATTCTGGTGGCGATATAGTCTTTGTCCTCCATTTCCTCTGAAGTTTTTGGGGCAAACTAATTATGAAAGTGTGAAAAACAACAAACAGACATAAGGTTACCAGTTCGTGTGGAACTAAATATAGCCCAAGAAACATAGTTTACCAGAAAACGAGCAAATGAAACTAATGATTTGCGGAATTATTTCAACCAGTGTTTACAAAGTAGGAACCAAACTCACCTCCTTCTGGTCCGCTGTGCCAGATGACATGGATGAGAGCATCAGGCCAAGAATCAATAGAGGTGCAAGGAAATTCTGCAGCTGTTTCATAGCAGTCTCCTGGAAATTCCATCCTCCCTCGTCTGTTGATTCCTCTGCACAGCACAAGATCGCAATCTCATCAAATGTGAAATAGTTAGCACTGAGCCACTGACATCATAAAACTATGAATAGAAAGCACAGCATGCATAAACCATTATCCATTTTCACTACCACAATCATTTCTAATAACTGCAATAACAATTCACCAAAGCAGTTGCAGCGAACGGAAATCCATAATCACATGCCAGATGGACGTCTTGTTGGTCAAATATATTCACTAATTCCATTTGCTACAAGTTTATCAAAAGCTATGATATTTCTGAAGTATCCCCATACATCCATAACATGGCTACCATCCTCTACACGAACAAGATAAGCATGGGGAAACTTACGCTTCGATTCGGACTTGTTACTCCCGTCACCTTTGGGCACCTCCTTCTTACCCTTCGGGTAGTAGTTCTCGTAATCTAACATCAGAAGAAAAAGCAAACCTTTTAGAACCAGAGCCACCAAACCCAACGAAAACCGCATCAAAAAGGATGAGGGACGTACTCTTCTTGGACTCATCAGAGAAGAGCCGCCGGAACTGCGGGCTGGCGAGGAGGTATCTCCAATCCACAGCCTTGCCCCCGGCGGGCCTCCCAAGACCCGCCGCCGACGCCGCGGTCAGGTACCCCCGGACCAATCCTAACCCGCCGCCCTCCCCGCCATGTACCGGCGGCGGCAGCGGCGGCGACCGGACCCCGCCGAGGCCCCCGAGCTGGAAACCCTAGAAAGGAACAGCGAAAGGTTCGTCAGAGCTCCGCCCCCACACCGGGACGCCGGGAGAGGATAGGGGCCGGGGAGAGAGAGGGAGGGGGCAGAGGGGGAGACTCGCCTGACGCGGCCGGGAGGAGCGCGCGGACCGTCCGAGGGCGCGGGCGAGCGAGGCGAGCGTCATGTCGGCCGCGGCGGCGCCGTGCGCATGGAAGGGAGGGGCTGGGCGTCCGGATCCGCGCGACGGAGGGGTCGCGTCGAGTACAGGGAGATGCGTCCTGTTCCGAGATTTTTTGTGCGGGTGCGTCGTCTCGTCTGTTGTGAGGGGGTCGCCGCGGCGGCGAGTGGGCGTTTGGGGTGGGGTGGGGGTGGGCGGGGGCGCGGGAATAGCCGGGACGGCGCGTAGCGACCGTGGTTTCGGGCGCGGGGCGGCGGCGCTCACGGGATCGGGTGGTGAGTTTTGGGATGCCGTTGCGCGGTTTCCACCGCGTCTACGAGCAGGGGAGGTGGAAAGCTGGCTCGGAAAGGATCAGTTCGCGTTGACGGGCTGGGCTACCAATTGGGGTTGCTATCATCTTATCCTTCGGGTTTAGAACTTTGGATGGGCTGAATTATTTTGGTTTAAAATTGAATACGGTCTGAATTTGATTTGAATTATTTTGGTATAAACTGTGCAAGGAAGAATATAAATTATGTGTAGAGAAAATGCTGTTTCTTGGAGTACGGGATGTTGGCTTGGCCAATGGCCGGGCTTGTACCACGAGGACAGCAAAGTCGTGATCTGAAAACGCCTGTTGGTTGGCTCATCTCAGTCCACAACTCTTTTGCTCCCTGCGTCGCAGCGATCTTGTTTCCCAAGAAAGGAAGGAGCGCTGCTGGATTTCTTAAAGCAGAAAAGGGCAACTCGGACAACGTCCGAGATGCTCACGAAGATGACTCGCTACTTGCGAGGAAGTGGGAAACGAGGAGAGCGAAGCAGTGACGTCAACAGATACACATGTGGCCTGTGGGCTTGGAATGTTCGATGGGATCAACCCCGTCAACGTCTGGGGTTGCCTTTGTGCGCATTTTGGACGGGTTCTGAGCAAGTAAATGTGAGAGCTCTAAATTTTACAAGATCGAGCAACGAGTTACATTAAATTTGGGGTTTGAGTGAAAGTTTGAGAATACATGCTAAATTTTCACGTCCATTTTTACATGCATCCAATATCGATTAAGTTCGAATCATCTACCCTCTGCGGCTCCGGAGCTCCTATCTAACATGTGGAAACTAGTTAGGCCTCATAACTTTAAAGCTAACTAAACACAATTTAGAAATTTAAATTAAAATTACAACATATCGTATTCAACATTCTTTTTCAAAATTAGATCAACATTTAGAAATAATAGATTCAACATTTTCTAAACTCTCAGTCAACATTTTATCGAATAATACTACATTCAACATTTTCCATGACCTAATTCAACATCTAAAAAGAATAAATTCAACATTTTTTAAAATAAAAATCAACATTGGCAAAATTTTAGTTTGAGATTTTTTGGTTGCTTATCCTCCTCCTCTGCAACCTTGTGCAGCAACGATGGCTGGCGACCTTTGGCAGCGGCGGTGGCATCGGGGGTGACGCACGGCCCGCGGCGGCGGAGCATAAGGACAACGGAGCCACGCAGGGATGACGGGCAACGGTAGAGCATGTCGGCGCACGCGGGGAGAGCGTGCTGGGGGGCAACACCGAAGCACGCGGCCCGCGGTGGATGACACAGGCGGTGGTGGAGCACGCTCGAGCCACAACGGACCATACTAGGGTCGGCGCGTTGTCGCGGGGGATGGTGGCGCTCAAGACGCGGCGGCGCGCGCGGAAAGGATGGAGGCGTCGGACGGGAGCCCTAGGCTGAGAAGGATGGACCGTATCCGACGGATGATATTCAGGCGCTGAAACCATTGTGAATTGGAGGTTGCAAACCATCATCATATGGGTGAGCCCGTAATGTGCATACTCTTCATCCAGGTCCATGTACTCACGACCCGGTATAGTCTATGAGTATTGCTGGTTTGTTCCTCTCAGCTACTAAATTACGAGTTAAAACATAATTATTAATGTTATTGTAGTTAAGAGAAAAAGGTCACAATTTCTCGATAATAGAGGAAGACAATATGTCAATATATATTTATTCCGAACTGCAGTCTACTTGGGTGATTATTTGGATGCTGCTAGCTGGTAAATTACAAGAATTAATTATAAACATTATAATTTTGTTTACTTGAGAAGAGGCATGAGAATTAGGGGTGGAACATGATGGAGAGAATTAAGATGGAAATTTGACTTTTACTCTTATATTAATTGTTTTGGTTCGTGGAGGAAAAAAAGAGCGGTAGTTTCCTCTGTTTGATACATGTGTTTTGATGTGGGAAATTGTATTACAGTTCATAATGTCAGTAGAGATGCGATCATCTTCCACTTAAAATATATTTCACACCCCTCCCTTCAGAAGTGATCGGTGGAACTTGGTGATCTAGACTCGCACTCCCCATCCCACCAAAACTCTGCCTCCCACCAAACCAACAAAGAGGATTGTAAGGACAAATCTTTAAATTCACATTCTCTCACATAATTACCCCAACCAAACACGTTGTGAGATTATTGAACTCATTTTAAATCACACAATATTTTTCAGTGAAAAAGGTCTTCGTGCATTTTTAATTATTTGCCACTAACTAGTATACCTAGTTCATGTTCATTACTTATAAGTGCAGCTATTATTATTTCACGGTTCCAAATAATTATTTATTTCAATACCATTTTGGACTTTTAATATGTCCTTCTTGGTTTGACGAGAGAAGAGGAGAATGCCTCTATTGAGTCACAAAACCCGCCACAAGTGCCTAAACCTAGAGGGGGAATTTTCTCGTGTAATTGTGACACGTGAGGTGTCAGGTAAGGATCCAAAATAAAAGTGGCATGTACTTACGTCTGAGGGGGCATACCGTGGTGGAGCTTGAGCCCAATGGCAGATAAATAACAAGTGAGTTTTAAGCAACAATCTTTGCTTTGCATGCTGTATCAAACATTAGCTTCATAACTATCGACATGGAAATGCAAATGCTAGCTGCCCAAGTTCCACCTTGCATATCTTGTGAAAATGATACAAATATTGAAAATAGTAATAATTCATCTAAACACATAGTTTGAAGTTTCAAAAAAAATAAAAACTTGGCACATCCATAATTCATCCATAAATGTACTGTCATAATCATATAGGTTGAAATTCAAAATAGTTCTAGGTTTATTCATACAAAATTGATGCATTGTTTGTCGATGTGCCAAGTTTCAATAGTTTTAGAAACTTCAAAGTATTTTTTATGATTTTTTATTGTTGTCAATATTGTTGCCATTTTCATTAGATATCTCTCATATAGGACCAAGAGGATCTTCTTTTTAGGCGAATCGACAGTGGAGCCCCCTACCTATTTTTTTTATATAAAGGGGGTTTATGTACAGACGATTACATAGGTTTTAAACCCAAAAAAGAAAAGAGGTTCTATAATAATGATCTTATCCCTCATGGCTGGTTTGACTCTTAGAGTGACCAGTTTAACCTCCTTTTCAAAAAGGTGCCTCCAAGCAGCAAAAGAGAGGGATGCTCCATCGAAGATGATATCATTTCTATGACACCAAATAGACCAGCAGGATATGATGATGATCTCCCTGAAGAATGCTTTACTGAAATCCTGCTTAGCTTTAAGGATCATTTGCAAACTGTCAAGGGTAGTGTCCCAGTTGATGCCCAAGAAGATCCAGCACGCCTGGCTGAAGGGGCAGTCAAAAAACAAATGATACCTGACCTCTTCAACCTGTTCAACACATAGCACATAATTATAAGAGTCCAAATGCATGTGTTTCCTCCTCAGCAGGTTTCTGGTGTTTAGCCTATCCTTGAGAAATAGCCAGAAGAAGAACTTATGTTTGTTTTGCACCCAAGATTTCCACATCCATTTGAATAGTGGTGAGGCTGGCATGGAACCATGCAAACTAGAATATGCTTTCTTTGATGAAAACTCTGCCGAGCCCCAGATATATGTCCAAACATCATTGGATTGTAAGGGATGGTGCACTTCCTGTAGAAACTGCTGAAGGGTGAGCAGCTAATCAGTAGCAACAACAGATAAAGGCAGCCAGAAGTTTCTTTCTACCGAATTGCAGAGGTACTTCTTGACTGAATGTTGACGCTCGTTATTTACACACTTTTAGTGTTGTTTAACTAGTGTTTTAATGCTTATTATTACACTAACTCATCACTTAGCACATGAAATAACCCCATTATTGCATACACATTGTATATACACATTGTATTTTGGAGCATGTTGTGTTTTGGCAGAAATGTGACATAATCAAGGGGGGTTTTCACAAGGAGCTAAATGAATATTTGGACATGGGTCGTCGAGGGGAGCCAGCACGAGGAAAGAGAGGACCAGGAGGGTCAGAAAGGGCCCAGGCCGATCGGCTTGGGACCCTTTGGGCTGATCGGCCTGGCCCAATCCTGGGTCCGGTCGAGCCCCCGTTTCTTTAGCGTGACGTCCATGACATACTCTAGGGTTTTTTCACCGACATTGACCTAGAGCCGCTACCTACAAGGGACTATAAATACAACACCATTGGATCAAGGAAGAGAGAGATGAAGGGAGAGAGGAGATCACCACGAAAGCACCATCCACCGCCGTCACAAGTAGGAAAAAGGAGAAAAGATTGGATCCAGAGGAGGTCACGCGAAGAGGAGCACCAGGGGAGGCGAAAACCCCCTGAGCTGATCGGCTCAGAGGTGCCCAGGCCAATTGGCCTGGGTCTTTCCTGCCCCCGTTCATCATCATCTTCGATCCAGTTGATCTACATGGCATCCTTTACCCTAAATTCGTCAGCATGTGTAAGATCATGGGGTAAAGTCTCTGTTTGTTCTCGGCATTGTATGGAGATATTGATTTGTAATCGCCGAACCTCTTTGAGATCAATCTGTTATCTTTCATATCTTGATGATGTACTTTCATGAATGGCTGGCCAGTGCTACTTTGGGTTGCATCTTTGCTTTCCTAGAACAATTATCTTGACATGTTCTTTGTTCGATGGTTGAGTACCCCAGTGTAGTGACTAGTATGCGGGAGGGAAAGTGTGGGGCTTGGTTCACATCCACTCATGGTAACACTCAGATCTGTTTTGTTAACTATTGGCGATTGCATCTGCAAGTGATCCTAGATCCCTAGGACAAGCATTTTATCTATCTTATGCACACCTTTAGTCTCTCTACCTGCTTTGATCTAGATTGGTTAGATTAGTTAGATCAATCTCATACACCAAGTGCTTTTGGTTACTTAGATTAATACCTAGTTAAGAGTGCAAATCCACTTGTTCCATGGATTGATAAACCTTGGAGAAGTACTCTGAGGGAAGAGCTACAACTGATTTGTGTGCTCGCGGTTCACAAATTGGCATGCTAACTACCGTCAACACTGAAATGTTTTGATTTCTGGGAAAAGGAGAACAGCTGAGGGAACTGCCAAGAACTCCAGGATCCCAAAGATCATTCCATAGCTTTACTATATCACCTTGTTTAACCTTGTACGTGGCAAATCATAAGATAATTGTCTGAGATGGACATAATTTCTCTCCACCAAAAAGAGCCAATTTTGCTTCTAGCATGAGGTGAGGGTACCATTTTTATGAAGGCATTGCCATGTAAGCTGAACCCATGGCAAATCAGCCTTATTATAGAATTTGAGGAGGAACTTTAGCAGTAGAGCAGTATTATGAGTTCTGATATTTAGAATGCCAAGTCCACCTTCCTCCTTGGATCTGCAAGCATATTTCCAAGCTACCACACACCGCCTTTCGTGGACTGCCATAGGGAGATTTGGAGCGAGCGACATGTGGCGGATGAGCGCGAGAGGTGCCAGGGGTGGTTCGGCTGAACCCCCGGGATCACCCCACACACCGCCTTTCGTCTGGGACGCTGTCCAGTGGACCCTCATGTGGGTACATGGGGTCTGGTGCGAAGTTAGGTCGGTTTTCCCCTGTGTGTGGACCCATGGATTCGTGTGCTTCCCTGTTGGTATATTTAACGATCATGAATAAATCCGCAAGCGCATGGATATACCGTTGTAGCATTTCACCCAAGAGTATTCCAAGGGTATCATATTTCCCAAAGGAAGGCAGGTAGGTCAAAAGAGTTTACTATGTATACGAGTATATCATAAGATGGATAGAGACAATACTCAAGATAGGGGTAAGATAATGATAGATAAGTAGTGTGACACACACAAGAATCATCTCAAGATAACTAAGCTAGGGAGAAAGACTAAGAGTTAGCTATAGGTGCATAAGTACTTCCTATATACTGCACAGATCATTCAAGCATAACATACATATACATTGTATAGGGACCAGGTTTATGCACCCAGGCACACACAGGGAGATAGTACCCTACCGGTCTGCCAGCGTAGTTACTGCTGATTTACAAACTCCAATAACGTACCCAAATGTGAGAGATTATAAAGGACGGACAGAGCTGTCAGCACTTGCTGCCTACCCCTAGCAATCTGTGGGGCAAACTCATATCCAATGAAGCTAAGCAATCCAAGCACCATACTTGCATTGTTAACAACAGTTCAACCATCCTGGTTATGATGTCAATGGCTGAAGCCACCATGGGAATGGCCACTGAACCGATGCCTTAGCATAGATCAACTAGCCTATACATTATATGTATGCACACAAGGTATAACACGTAGCAAGGTCTATAAGCACACATGAGAGTATATAAGCCTATACTACGACAGCAAGGGTATACGACTAGCATACGAGTGTATAAGCCTAGCATATCAACATAGCAAGGGTATATAACCAACTCGTGTATAGAAGAACCAAGCACAACACTATATAAGGAAGATGTATACTTTGAATAGAATAAATTCATCCTAGAAATAAAAGATACAAGAGCCATACCCTATACTCCAAGGAGACCTAGAACCTGAAATAGAGCTATTCTAGCCTAACTCCACTAACTTGGAAACTAAGAGGGAGAGAGTGATTCTCTTGTGGTGTATGTCCTAGAATGGAGCCCCTCTCCTCATATTTATAGGCTCCAAGAGGCAATTCTGCGAGGAAATCTTCAGGGAATATCCCTTAACCAACTTAAGGCATCGCCACGTGGAAGCTGGAGATGAGGGGAGACAATGGCGGTTCGGCCGAACCATGGGTTCGGCTGACCCCCTGTGGCCCCCCTCGCAACAGCCTTTCTCCGGGTGACTGCCTGGTGGGTTCCAATGGCGGTTGTATGCGTTATCCGGTGGATTGAGGTGGTTGTGGTAGTTTATGGGCCCTCCAATCCATGAGATGTACACGTGGCAACCTCCCACTGGTCAGAAGCGTGTTTCTTGGATCCATAGATGGTACTTTCTCCATCCTTTTGTATTATTTCACCTACAACCAAATAATCTCCAAGGACAAGTGGAACTACATTATTCAAAACCAAATATGCGTGTAAGAAATGCCAATCCTCCTTTATTCTTGAGTATATGGACGGTCATATTTGGTACTTAACGACCGTCAACATTCCCTTTGATTGGTGAAAGGTGTGTTTCTTGTCTTCTTGGAGTGTGTTTGTGCATGTTTTCCCCCGTATGCAGACGCGGTCTCCTGTAAATGATGATTCACCAAAACTCGTGGAAATGATTAGAGATAAACTCCTATCTCTAAGTTGGTGCTTGTTATTTCACTATTCTTTGTAGGAGATGACGATCAGATTTGGTATTAAGGACCATCAACAACACCCCCACACTTTACCTCTTTGCTCGTCCTCGAGTGAAGGTTGAAGGACTAAGGTGGAACATCTCCTCGTCTGGTATGATGTCTACATATAAGTTATTCCAAGCCTCCCCTGTACTTGTGAACT